>NW_016814096.1:2783779-2852140 GCF_001698545.2 Rhinopithecus bieti
GAGGCGATGCCTCGCCCTGCTTCAGCTCTCGCTGGTCAGGCTGCAGCAGCTGACCAGCACCGATTGTCCGGCACTCCCTAGTGAGATGACCCCAGTACCTCAGTTGAAAATGCAGAAATCACCGGTCTTCTGTGTCGCTCGCGCTGGGAGTTGGAGACTGGAGCTGTTCCTATTCGGCCATCTTGCTCCGCCCCAGTCATCTGATTTAATGAGAGACAGAGCTGGCCATTCAAAAAGAAAAATTTAAAGTTTCACTGCGTTTTTTTTGTTGTTGTTTTTTTGTTTTTTTCCTGCACTGAAGGACACTCCTTAGTGGTTAGTGTTGGTTATTAGCATTGGCCTAAAGACCAAACAACACCATTGAGTAACAGGATTTTCAAAGATTCCATATATTTGTCTGGTATTTGTGTTTTATTTCACCTTTACAAAGACGTTTTCTTTTTTGTTGTTGTTCTTGTTGTTTTGTTATACTTCAAGTTCTGGGATACACGTGCAGAACATGCAGGTTTGTTACATAGTTATACACGTGCCATATTGGTTTGCTGCACCCATCAACCTGTCATCTACATTAGGTATTTCTCCTAATGCTCTCCCTCCCCTAGCCCCCCACCCCCAACAGACCCCAGAATGTGATGTTCCCCTCCCTGTGTCCATGTGTTGTCATTGTTCAACTCCCACTTATGAGTGAGAACATGAGGTGTTTGGTTTTCTGTTCCTGTGTTAGTTTGCTGAGAATGCTGGTTTCCAGGTTTATCCATGTTCCTGCAAAGGACATGAACTCATCATTTTTTATGACTGCAAAGTATTCCATGGTGTATGTGTGACACATTTTCTTTATCCAGTCTATCATTGATGGGCATTTGGGTTGGTTCCAAGTCTACAAAGATGTTTTCAAATACAAGTATTGATGATTTTAAAATAATTGTACACAAAGCTGTGATGTTCATATGTACTCCATTTGGTAGAAGGCAGAAATGCTCACTGATCTTTTGTTATGTACCCCCAGACATGTATGAAATCCCACCAGGAAGCAAGAGAAACTGCTTTTGTTCCCTGCTTCTCCCCCCACTGTCCCCAAGGAGCCATCTGATGTGGACTCATTAAAAGGGAGAATATTTATTAGGCTACAGTGCCAAGGCTGCCATCTGTTAGGAGATTGCTCTCAGCTTTTCCACATGGTAGGTGTGGTCACATTAGCCTCAAGCCATTCCTACTTGAGAGGCGGCCTTCTTAGGAAGGGCTGAATTAGGCAGATTAAATTATCTGCCTTAGATCTTAGGAAATATTTATTTTCCTTTTGATTTAATTGTACAAACGTTTCTATTCTTTGTTTTCTTCTTGACAGGAGAATGGTAAACTAAAGGGCTGATACAAGGGTGTGAACCTATGGGATAGAAGCCCAGGAGGCTGTTTAACCTGTTTCTGTTTTTGGCTTAGGCAGTGGTGTGCCGGTAAATATTTAACAACCAGCTCTTTGGAGAAGAAATACATGTGGATATATAACCAATTATAAGTCTGTTATAAATTTTACTGATTTACAAGTAGTAAAATATACAACTTAAAAGGACTATAGAACATACAATACTCCTTATTGTATGTTATCACAGAATGCTTAACCTAATTTTATAGAACGCTTTTATTTGCAGCCAAACTGTGGTTGCAGTTGATGAATAAGTAGGTTACTGACCTGAATGTTGGTTGATATTTTCCTTTACACAAAAGAATAAGATAAAAGTTAAAACAACAATGACATAGAAGTTCACTTGTTTGTCAATGAAGAGAGTACTTTCTCTACTGAATAAGAAAATTTTCAAATACTGCAAGAATATTTTCTCAAATTCTGTGTTATTCACAGTGTACAAACTATAAACATGACATTTTAAGTTTAATCTGCATTATTTACATTTTCTCTATTATTTTCTTAAGTCTAGAGACAATCCACAATAAATCAATCCCTGATTTGTAGTATTTGTTGATTTCTGTGGTATAAATGCTCTGATTTAAAGCTTCCAATGTAATGTTACTGAGTGTAGAATTAGGAAGAGATGCATAGCTCTACATTATTTTACTATTTCCACCATTAAAGATACAATAGAGGTAGAAACCTCAAGAACATAGATAATAGTAAATGACTAGGAAGTGGTGAGCTTTGGCTATTTATTATCTTTGCTTTCGGTATAATTTATTGAATCCTAAGCTTATATAATTTAACTTTTAGTAATAACTGTTTAATAATCAGCTTGCAAAATTCTTAAAAGTTTAACAATCAGTTCTCACGAGCTGGTACAAGCCAGCTTCAGCACACCACTGGCCTTAGGCATTCCAATGGCAGTGGTGCTGGGGGTTGGGGAGACATATGCCAATATGCCATGCTTTTTAAAATATGAAACCCAGGACCCCACTCCTGGAGATAAGTCTAAGGTGGGATATCAGGGTTTGAGGTCGGAGCCCCATTAACAGCCTCGCTTTGCCAGGTCTTGTTCTCTGCTCATCTCCTTCGGAACCTCATGGGATAAAGGGTGGAATGGAGGTTTCAGGTGGGAAAGAGTTCATGTGCTCTAGATCCTGGGGCTCAGCCACTTTTTTCACTACTGCTAACTTGGGGTACTGGCCCAGCCCCCTTGACATCCCGCGGATATCTTGCTATCCTATGGAAATGGAAATCAACTCAATTTCTCAGTTCCTAACCAGAAATTAGACCCCTAGAGACCACTGAGAAAGCAGAACTGAATGTGAAAGGCTGTGGGGTAGTTAGTTGGAACCATGAGATATTTTGCTGGGGCTGGCTGCTGACTCATGGGGGAACTTTTCTGTCTCAGTAGCCCACATGCTCAAATGTCATTGTTTAGTAAAGCTTAAGGGCAAAGCGTGATGGCCTCTTGTGTTGGTGTAAAGCTTACTCAACAAATGAAAAAGAATGGTGACCTCCATCATTTTTTGAAATTAGTCCGTGAAAGCCTCAACTTAGAACACACAAAATAAGGAATGATGTTAATTTTTAAAAGGGCTTTTGCTTTACAAAAAGATTCTGTTACTTAGAAAATACCCCTCAGGTAATTTTAAATGGTGCTTGCAAAATCCTCATTTACATATATATTTGCAGAAACACACCTATTACATTAAACCTATATTCATTGAACAGTACCCAGAGTCCATTGCATTATAACTGTAAAATAGGAAATGTGATCCTAATTGAGGGGACCTGAGGAGGTTGCATACTAGCGTAAGGGTATGTTCAGGACAGTAAACACAAGAACTTTTTTCTTCTCTTTTGCTAGGCTGAGAGTCAACTGTGGGCATCGTGACTGAGCAAGTAATTTTGAAACTATTTGGTAGTCTCTGTAACACCTCCTAGCCAATGAAGACACTAATGAAAATTGAGGCATCTTAGCTTGAATGAAAGTGTTAAAGCTTTTCTTTCAGGTGCCTGAAAAAACCATCATAAAACACATGTGAGGGAAAAGACAGTGGGTTGTCATGGAGCAGGAAAGCCATGAAATCAGATGAAGCAAAAGTACCATGCACTCAGAAAATTATGTTATTATTTATTAGTTAAATTGGCCCAGAATTCCTTGTGGAAAAATTAAAAGGCTAATATATACACAGAAAAAAATAAAAATAATTGTTCAGGGATTATTAGGAATCCAGTTGTTTTCCCGAGCAGTTTCCAAATCCTGCAGATACAAACAATAATAGGAGATGATTAGGGCATTACTTGAGCTTGCTTGCTTGCTTGCTTGCTTGCTTGCTTGCTTTCGCTTGCTTTCTTTCTTTCTTTCTTTCTTTCTTTCTTTCTTTCTTTCTTTCTTTCTCTTTCTTTCTTTCTTTCTTTTTCTTTCTTTTCTTTCTTTCTTTCTTTTCTTTCGAGTAAAGACATTTCCACTTGAAAGCTTCCGTAAGCTCTGTAAATGCATGACATGATTTTTTTTTTTTTTTTTTTTTTATATACTTTAAGTTCTGGGTACATGTGCATGAACGTGCCGGTTGTTCTCATATGTACTACTTATGACCATGTTGGGCTGTGCTGCCCCTCACTCGTGCAGCAGCCCATACCAATTCATCATTTATATCACATGATAATCAACTCCCATGCAACCCCTCCCCTCCTCCCCTCCCCATGATAGGCCCCAGTGTGTGATGTGTCCCCTTCCGGGGAGTGATCTCATTGTTCAGTTCCCACCTATGAGTGAGAACAAAATGCATGATTTCAAAGACAGAATGTCTAACTTGATTTCACAGACTCTTCTTGGCCATGGCAAACAGGTTAGAAACAGGCATGTGATTTGTTTTATTAATTTGCCGCTGCCTCATATCTGTGCTTAGACAATTTACACCTTTGTACTTTAGTGTCTCCAACTTGGAAATGTGTAATACTCTGTACAGTAACATTTTCATGGAATACAGGGAACCAGTAAATCTTGACCTCTTGTACCATGTCTCCCACTTCTTCCCCTACTCCCTATATTTGACATGTCACATGTGGGGTCTGCTGACTTGTGTCTCTGCCTCTGCTCTTACTATTGTCCCATCTCCAACTGCCATTTACACTTCCCTGTACCATCTGGATCCCTCGTTTTATGACCCTGTGCAAAGAGATCCTGTTCAAGGAAGGCTTCCAGGATGATTAGTACCCTTTCACCTTCTGCAGACCAGAACATGGAACAAGGACAGCAATTGAGAGAGCTTGGAGAAGGTCATGGCTGTAAGTGTCCTGGAGAGGTAGACTGGCTTCAGGAATTGGTGCTAAGCTTGAACTAGTTTTCCGGTGCTCTGTGTGCTATCACTGAGGCCAAGAAGCAATATTAGATGAAGCAGACGGGGACACAGAATCTTACTTTCAGGAAAGTAGCATGAATTTTGTCCTTTCATACACGATACAATGCTATATTACAATTCCTTGCTGTAGCTCGGAATTGGTGGCTCCTCTACTTTAAGATAAAGCACAAATTTCTTAGCCCAAGGGACAAAACCCTTCATGATCTGGCCATGACTCTTTAACTATGTTCTTTGCTGTATCCACATCAACCCATCCATTGTTTGGACTCCCCCAACATGACTGCTACTTGTCTTTTAAGGTTCAGGTCAAGCATAACCTCTTTGTGGCTCTTGGATGGGTTTTGTTTGTTTGTTTGTTTGTTTGTGAGTGACAGAGTCTCCCTCCGTCGCCTAGACTGGAGTGCAGTGGAATGATCTTGGCTCACTGCAACCTCCGCCTCCCGGGGGGTTCAAGCGATTCTCCTGCCTCAGCCTCCTGAGTAGCTGGTACTACAGGCATACGCCACCACAGTTGGCTAATTTTCTGGTATTTTTAGTAGAGATGGGATTTCAACATGTTAGCCAGGCTGGTCTTGAACTCCTGACCTCAGGCAATCCGCTCACCTTAGTCTCCCAAAGTGCTGGGATTACAGGCATGAGCCACCGTGCCCAGACTTGGATGAGTTTTTCTGGATTCTTCCAGGTTGGGTCAAGCAATCCTCTGCATACCTGTAAATGCCTTGCTCACCTTTCCTTGGAGTACTTCCTGCTTTGCTTAATCATGACCTTAATGATCACATTCACCATACTGTGAGCTTCCTGAGAACAGATCATGTTTCTTCTCAGTATCTCCAGCACTCAGTACAGTGCCCAGCACATGGTAATTCCTGAACTAGTGTTTGAATGGTATCGGTGGCATTTTTTTGGAAATTAAAGTTAATGAGTAAGAAGGACAGGGTAAGAGATTGTCTTGGAGCTCCACTCCTAAAAGAAATCAGAATGTTAACACTGTTCAGCAACCCATGGAAGAGAAGAGAGAAAGGCAATAACATCTGCCCCCTGCCTGGGATTGCTGAATGCTGGCAATCTGACCACTTGTAACTCGGGTATTCCTAGGAATATAAAGCATTGGGAAAAAGAAAATTAAAGGGCAAATGGACACCCAGGAAGAGCTTGAACAAAAAATTATCATTAAACAAACACTAAGGGAGAGTTGTCTTCAGTAAGAAATAATGCTCTAAGAATGTGTTAGGGTTCAGAACAAATAAATCTAGATGAAGAAGAGATTGTATTAAAAGTAACCTGTTCTGTGAAGCTGAAAAGTTAGGAAGGATGATTCATAGCCCTCTTGGGTTACAAAGTACAGTAGATAAATCAATGGCATAGCAGCAAAGAATCTATAGCTTATTATGTGCTTTTGGCTCAAGGGAAAGAAAGGTATTTCATTCAGTACTGTAGCATGTGTGCCACAAAGCTGTTTGGTTGATAGAATCAAAGAAAGTATCAACATATAGAATTCCTTCCAAGTTGCAATGGTACATATCAGTGACCACTAGCAATCTGAAGCTGTGTCCACCAGCACTGTTACGTTGGTTTCCCCCCAAAGGTGGTGGTAACTTGTGGATATGCTGGTTTGCATTAAGGACAGCTGCAACCAGAGTTATATGATATTGTTCCCAGCTCAGCCCCACCCTGTGCCAAGAGGATTACTGATGGAAAAAACCCAAAGGGTAAAGAACTAACTGACACTTGGTGATGTTTCTATGAAGCTATGGTAAATAAGCGTTGAAAAGAGGCACCATTCAGGACCCTGGGCCCTAGAGCAATGAACTCAGAATCTAGATAGTATTACAAGTTCTCATCACTACCTCTCTGTAGTAGACTGGCAAGCAACTTTTCTGGTTTTCTTGTTTGGTTTCAGAAAAAAAATAAGAATGTTGTCCTTTCCTCTGCAAATATCTCACTCAGCTAGGGTCAGACTCAGTGAAAGGCACTTGCTTCTGCAGAGGCTCATGCTGGAGATCAGAGAAGGGCAGTCAAGACTTCCAAGTGGCTGTGTTTTGAAGACCTTTGAGGTTGGTTTATTTCTCCAAACTAGTCAAGAGTCACTCTCTGGGGTTGGGCATGGTGGCTCACACTTGTAATCCCAGTACTTTGGGAGCCAAGGTGGGAGTTCGAGACCAGTCTGGGCAACATAGCGAGACTCTGTCTCTACCAAAAATAAATACATAAATAATAAGTAAGTAAGTCACTCTGCCTGGCCTCTTGTATTCCCTCCTCAAGTATCATTTGACGTACTTCCCACCCCAAACTACCTCAATACACTGACAGGTCAGTAGGTGGCCAAGAGATCCCAAACTGATGGTTTTATCTTGGAGTGGCTCTGGGCTTTACTGTCAGAATCCTCCTAATTTACACCATTGCCATAAAAGTGCTTGTGTTTTTCTATGGTAATGTTGTGCACTAAATAATGCCAAGAGGATCCAACAGGTAATATTGAGGACACTCTCTGGCTCCAGTCCTGGTTTTCTGTAAATACCGTTGATTGGCAGATTAACTGTGATTCTCACACTCCCTCTGTAACCTTCTAAGCATGCAAACGTCAAGGAAGCTTAGTCCTCAGATCTGCCCATTATCCTGCATATGGTGGTTAAAAATACAAACCCCATCCTTAAAACTACCGGATAATGGGTCAAGTTACTCAACTTCTCTCTATTTCTTCTTTTCTCATCTAAAATATAGGGGTAATAATTAAAACACCTACCTCATATGGTTATTGAAGGATTAAATGAGTTAATACACATCAAGTGCTTAAGTGTTAGGTACTATTATTCTTTAAGCCCCTTTGGCATGCACAAATTCTCAGATTGTCAACTTTGCAGTTGCAATGCATAGAACATATACCTGAAAGAGACATGACTGATTGGCTAACCAGCTTCTCATTTCTAAAGAGGAGAAAACTAAAGTCCAGAGAAAAGACAGGTCTTTTCCCAAAGTTAAATGGCTACTAGTGATAGTGTGTGAGCTAGCATGTGGGCTCCCTGCCATCTGAGGCAACTCTGCAGTATTCCATGGTTATTGGGCAATGAGAAGATCAGATTTCCATAAATAACCATTTCTTAGATTAAATAATCTTACTCAGGCTTTTGGGATGGACATATAGTGGAGGACTTTATAGCTTAAGAATATACTGCCAATTCTGAGTGTGTGAATTCAGAAAGAAATACAAGGATTTCAGAAGGCAAAATGATAAGTGGCCAATAGCCAGAGCTCCCACCCTTTGAGGGCCATGGACTTTTGCTTTGGCAGCAGCAGATGGTTGAATAGTGACCAAGGGATGCTGCCTAAGAAGAGCAGGTAGTGGGTTCGCCAGCTGGAGCTGAAAAAATTAAAAGACCAGTGGTTCGGGTGGAAACAGTGGCTCACACCTATAGTCCCAGCAGTTTTCCGAGGCTGAAGCAGGTGGATTGCTTGAGCCCAGGAGTTCAAGATCAGCTTGGGCAACATGGCAAAACCCTGTCTCTACAAAAAAAAAATAATAGTAAGATACAAAAAATTAGCCAGGCATGGTGGTGAATGCCTGTAGTCCCCACTACTCGGGAGGCTGAGACGAGAGAGTTGTTTGAATCTGAGAGATCAAAGCTTCAGTGAGGCTGAATGGCACCACTGCATTCCATCCTGGGCGACAGAGCGAGAACTTGTCTCAAAAAAAAAAATTAAAAATTAAGAAAAAAAATTTAGAATTAAAAAGCACCCTTTAGAATAAGCCAGCCTATAGGCCCAAGTTTTCAGTGGAGCCAGGGTCATGCTATCAACCTTGCTGGTTAGGTAGTCTCCTAGAGCCTGGGACATGGAGGCATCCTCAGGAAGGAGAGTTCCTTTCTTCCTACAGATATAATAAGCTGCAGAGCACATTATTCCTTTATTTTTGTTGCATCGAGATAGTCTTTTCATTCGCCTGAAGGTTGACCATACCTCTTACTGTTTATCTGTGAGTTCTCAGGCAGTTCTCTGGCAGTTCTTAGGAACTGGCAGATTTTGTCAGTTAATATTGTTTAGACCTCACCACGCCCTAGCAGGTTGAGAAGTAAGTGGTGTTTTCTTCTAGGATTAGACCTGCTGACATTTTGAAATAGCCTAGGGCTGCTGGGAAGAGGTACCCAGGAGTTCTCTCCCTTTGAGGTCAGGACCACTTCCAGTTGACCTGTCTCCCCCTTTCCTTCAAACTAGGATGTTGACAACAGAAGATGAGGCCTGATATGAAAATGAACAGCCTGTGAAAGTGTAACAGGATGTGAGTAAATTAAAGAATTGGGTTTTTTCCCTTTGGTTTTTTAGGTAGAGGGGAGCCCACCTACAATAAAGAGTTAAATAAAAAGTACCCACATGAATGAAGGCAGGGGCAAGTCCAAAGCCAAGATACCATTTCACTCTAAGTAAATCCACTGAGGGAATCCCCTCCCTTAAAAAGAAAAAAGAAAAAAAAAATGAAAGAAAACTGGTTGGGCACGGTGGCTTATGCCTGTAATCCCAGCACTTTGGGAGGCCAAGGCAGGCAGATCACTTGAGGTCAGGGTTCGAGACCAGTCTGGCCAACATGGTGAAACCCTGTGTCTACTAAAATACAAAAAATTAGCTGGGCGTGGTGGCGCATGCCTGTAATCCCAGCCAGGCTGAGGCAGGAGAATCGCTTGAACCTGGAAGGTGGAGGTTGCTGTGAGCCGAGATCATGCCACCATACCCCAGTCTGGGTGGCAGAGTGAGAATCTGTCTCAAAAAAATAAAATTAAAATTAAAAGTTTTAAAAAAAGAAAACAATTTATTAGAAACTATGACCTTCATCGTCTTTTCTGTGCCTATTCTCCACTGACTTCTGAGGGGCTCTTAGAGTTTCACCCAGGAGAATATGTCCTTGGGTTACATGGTTGCAGAAACAAATGACTTGGTATTGATAGTCTTTATAGAAAGAGAAATCAAAGTGCTGCAGTTAACACTGGCCAGGGCACTTGAATGCAAAGCAAAAGTGACAAAAGGGACTGAGGTTGCAATACAGGAAGTACACTACTGTGTCAGTAATTAAAGGTGGTGGCCTTGATTTCTCAGAGGGAGAGGAATCAGCTTTGAAGATACTTGTCACAGACACTAAAAAATCCAACCATCTAGGGCATTGTATCTGCTGACTCTGTGCTGAGAGGTAGACCTGGAACCCCAATTCCAGGTCCCTGTGTGTTGAAAAAAGTCAACCAACATTCTGACCCTGCCCTGATTAGTTTGAATTTGGTGGCCTGGAAAACCCCATTGATTTCACTGTCTGATTTCTGAAGTCAGTTGAAAGAGAAACTTAATAGCAAGAACCTAAAAGAAAATATAAAGTTAGCACCTTCTAAGAATAACTTCTTGGTCTCAAATTGGTGTCTATACCTAGTCAGCGCCATTAATAGTCATCCCCATGGATGGGGAAGGTAGGTAGCATTGTCGGCATGGGGCTTTATAACTTTTACTCTTTAAGTTTTGCCTGCTTGCCAGAGATGTTGCTTCATTTATTGCTGTTGCTTTCAAACAGAGTTGCCTTTTATTTTCCTCTTGCCATGGAAACTGAAATAAATAAAGAGAAGCATGGTTTCTGAATGTTCTCCAGCTTTAGATGCATTATAGTTTTCAAGATCAGTCAATAAGCATTTTCTGCCCAATTACCTGTGAGAAGATGTATCTATTGGGAATAAAAAAAAAGAGATAAATATAAAAATATATATAAATATAAAAAAAATTTTAAAAAAGAGATAAATATAAAATGAAAAAAAGAGATAAGGTGGAGAAGGGAATGTTTGCTAATTAACTACCTGTGAGAAGACGTATCTATTGGGAATAAAGAATGGGGGTGGGGGAGAGTATTGGAAACGCTGGTCAATAAGGCTGGGCTTCATGTCAATGTAGCCTTAGGCCAGTTTCAAATGTTTGGTGGCATTTTGTTCGCAAAAGGATGAAGTGTGTGCGTCATATTTGGTTTTTTTTTGTGTGTTTTTACAAAGTTGAGTTAAATCCAGTGCTGTTGTTATTGGCTATTCTTCATGTAGCTTTCTTTAGGGTGGTTGTTTACAAAGATTTCGGCATGGTTTCACAGAGACTCATTCCAGTGGAATTCAGTTAGATGGTCCTAATGCTCTCGTTCCAGCTATGGACATATGTTTTGATTCACAGTATGCTTGGATGGACCGCGTGGATGCTTCATTCCTATGAAAGACATAATTCGTAACAGAAAACTTGTAACAGCAGCATCTTGCCTGCAAAATTATTTAAGAAAAAAAAAAACTTTCTCATTAATACCAAAGTCTTTAACTGTCCTTTAGATAGGTAGTGTTTCAAGTAATAAACCCATTGTGATTCTCAACATTGGGTCCATAGTAGTCTTACCTGGGTAGAACATTAACTCCTCCTATTTGCCCCCATTACTCCCAGAGATTCCGGTATTTTTTTAGTGGGGCTTTGGTGGTGGTGTGTGTGTATGTATGTATGGGTATATGTTATGTATACACATGCACATATGAGGCTTGGGTGTATGTAACTATGTATGTATACACACACACATATTTTTAAACATAAATTTTTATAATATTCATTTTAAACCAAAGTATACAGATATATAATCTTAAGCACCACAGGTGAGTTTGAAGCTCGCTGTTGGAAACCATGGAATCAAACACACTTTTTTAAAAGCACTTTGTTTTCGTGACAAATAATAAACTTAAGGATAAGAAGAGAAGGAGATGCTCACAGATACAAAGATGTTAAAAAAAATGCCCGTGTTCATGAAGGGGCTTGCTTGTAACCAATTGCTCTCTTATATCACGGGCTCTTTTGATTTTACATAAAGTTCAGTGCTATAAAACTCTGTAAAATGTCACTATGTTTTTAAAGTCAGAGGCAGGGAAAAAGTCGCCTCCAGGTGTTTAGAAAAATAAAACAGACTGCCATTTCACTGGGCTAAGTTTGAAGCCCCGCAGATGAAAGTGACTTGTATTCATGAGTCCACAAATAAGGAGCTGTTAATGATCAGGATACTAGTTGAGTGGATCCTGGTAAATACAGCTTCAGTTTGAGATGGGCTCAAGCAGTTCAGCATATACAGCAGACACACAAGCTGATGGTAACCACTTACTATGTGCTAGGTACTGTTCTGATGCTTTGCTTACATCACCTCCTGACATTTCAACAGCAAGGTAGGTATTATTATCCCTGCTTTATCAATGAGAATTTCAGTCACAGACCCTTGACCACATTTGCTCAGCTAGTAGGCAGGGATTGGAACTCGAATCCATGTGACTTCAAAGCCATGCAGCAACCACTACACCAGTCACATGCTCTGCCCTGTGGATTGAGCCATATTGAAACAATAAAGACCATCGAGCTGATGGATTTCTAACCACTTCAGAGAAATATGTAAAAGACTTACATGCAAAAATATGTTCAGAAGACAAGCTACAGCAAAAGGCCAAGTACCCTTGTAAATGTGGCAGTGATGACTAAAGAGCTTTACTAAAAATATAGTAAGCATGTATGGTAGAGAGTGAACTGCTCATAAATCTAGGTGGTTCGTTTACTTCTCTTTTTCTGTATGTTTGAGATATTTCATTGCTGATTATTTTTGGGCAACAGGACATGGAAAAAAATGATAAGCTCTTCTGCATTATGAGTTACTCAGGTAGTTTTGCATAAACCGGAGGGCAGATAATTGCTGATATGACCTCAACAAAGAGATAAGGTGGAGAAAGGAATGTTTGCTAATTAACTACAAAGGAAAGAGAAAGGTGAGAAATAATTAAGTTACCTGGTTCTCTGTGTTCTGCCCTTACTTGCTCCTCCAAAATATTCTCCCCAGCATGTCTCTTCCAGCTTAATAACTGGAAGCAATTAGTCAACAACAATACACTCTAGTGGAAAAGAGATCCTGTTAGTTTTCTAGAAGATGCCTGTTATGGATATATTGTTTTCAAAATTATATTAGTGCTCATGAGCTGTAATCATTGCACTTTACACTCAAAATTATGAGACCATTTGTCCCCAGTGGTAGCTCAGTTTTTGGAGTGAACCTCAAAAGCAATCCTTGGCTAACGGAAGATTCTTCCTGATTCTAGCAGTGTTTGTTCAAAGTGGGGCATATCTGGCCAGATGTAGTGGCTCATGCCTGTAATCTCAGCACCTGGGGAGACTGAACCTCATGCTGTAACCTCAGCACCTGAGGTTAGGAGTTCAAGACCAGCCTGGCCAACATGGTAAAACCCCGTCTCTAGTAAAAATACAAAAAATTAGCCAGGCGTGGTGGCACACGCCTGTAATCAAGCTACTTGGGAGGCTGAGGCATGAGAATTGTTTGAACCCAGAAGGTGGAGGTTGCAGTGGACCGAGATTGCACCACTCTACTCCAGCCTGGGCGACAGAGCGAGACTCCATCTCAAAACAAACAAACAAACAAACAAACAACAACAGCAAAAAAAAAAAAAAAAAGATAACAAAGTAGGGCATATCTTATTATCTTATTTACACTCACTTCCAGAGTTCACCTTAACACAGAAGGTTGTCCTTTGATTTTGACTTTTGATTCATGGAAATGTATGCATGAAATTTAATTTCCTAATCTTATGTTTCAGAACAGCTGACTCATCTCAGGCAATGTTTGCTGTGTGCGCATTATATTAGGAAGCAGTGGTTGTTTGTCTCATCATGTATTGGACTGTGAGGCATTAATGTATATGTCTTGTTCGTGGGAGCCGTTGATTTTACGAAAGCTACTTATGTAAATAAGCAGTAACAGAAGGCGCTCAGCCAAGCTTTAATGAGACATCTCAGCTCTCCCTCTGCTAAGTCAAAAAATCTACTTTGAGACTTTAATCTCCAGTAAAAGTGACAATGGAAAGAGCAATTTAAGAAACACTCCTTGCACATGTTTGCAATGTTAATTTTTAAGACATCAAAGCCATATATACAATATAATTCTACTTTTGTTTTTTTAAAGTGCATAAATGCAATTAATTAAATAAGACGGCAAGAATATACAAACCAGAATGCTCACAGTTGTTAACTTTCTCTTGATGTATTTCGGATGATCTTAATTTAATTTAATTTTTTTACCTTTCTGTGTTTTCAGACTTCTTTGTATTAAGCTTATATAGCTTGTTTAACAGGAGAAAATATAATAAATGTTTAAAGGACATGAAAAAAGAAAAAGAAATGAGTATACTCCTTCATGCTACAAACAGACCATTTCTAGTACTGGAAGTGTCTCCAGCTTTATTCCTCATTTTGCAAATGTAAACCACAGTACAGCCTATGATCATAGCCACTGAAGTGGTCAGGAAGAATCTTGTCAGTTCTCCAGCTTTTGCAGTGGAGTAAGTTGGATAGATTTCCTCCTCAAAGGACGTTTGGATGAGTGGGAGCTTCATTAGGAAAGAAGAGAAGCCTATAGGCAAGTCTAGAAAACCTACGTCCCATCACCATACTGTAAGACATATGAGGCCGGACGAAGTGTGATACAGCCCGGTGTCTTGCACACAACAGATGCTCAGTAGTGTGTAATAAGAGCCATGACCCAGCTCTCAGGACACTGTCAAGCAGACATTTATGGGATTATCGAAAGTCATTCAAAGAAGAGAGATGTCAGTAGTCACCTGGTTCAGCAGTCTCACTGGCTCCCCATCAGAATTTCCTGGGGAATCTTTTAAAATGCACATTTCTGGGTCCCACTTTCAGAATGCTGAGTTCAGGGTTCAAAGCTCTGCAAGTGATTCACATAGACTGGTTTGTTGGTGATCTACTTTGGGAAAACTTCTTTTACAAATGAACTGAATCAATTGAATAGTTTCTTTTCCTTTTACATTATGCTGGGTATGCTAAGCGAGTGTTCGGCCTTTTCAAGTGTCTCTTTTCAGAAATGCCATGTTTATTCCATTGCCTGTGCTCAAAACTCTGCTGGGACTACCCTACTTTTCTTAACAGTGTTCAGAAATAGAATTCTTTTAACTGTCTTCAAAAATAGGGTGACAGCATGCTTTTGAGAGGAGAAAGAATGCTCAAATAATTTGTTATATATTTTTGAAATATTTGTCAAATGAGAAAGGTTTTGTTTTATTGGTGGAATGACAGGAACTATAGTATTAAAATATTTTCAACAATAATTTCTAATAAACCAAATTATATATCCTTGTACATTAATGTAAAAAAATTTAAATATCTATATATTGGCTCTATGACCAATAAAATAATATAACCAGAAATTATTCTTGTTTTGTAATCACCTTCTTAGTTATTTTTTTCTTTGAAAATATTTTACTACTTCTAAAATGTGTTATGTGTAATTGTGATACACATAAGTATCACACAAAACAAGTAACAAAACAAACCTACAGAAATGTTATTTTAGTGTCCGAATTTTATACAATACAAAAGTGGTAGTACTTTATTAACATGATATCTTGACTGATGATAAAATTTTTCTCACTTGCATTTCTGCGAATTCATTTATTAGGTCATACCTTTAGCAACTTTTTTATGCTTTAATATTTTTTAGGAGATTTTTAAAAGAGCAGTTTTAGGTTCACAAAAAAATTGAGTGGAAGGTACACAGATTTCCCATATCACCTCTGCTCCTACACATGGCATTGTCTCTGCCATTAGCACCATCCCGCACTAGAATGGTGGATTTGTTGCAACTGATCAAAATAGTTTATATATCATTATCCCCAAAGTCCATAGTTTGCATTAGGATTCACCCTTGGTGTTATACATTCTATGGATTTGGACAAATTTATAATAACATGTATACACTATGACATGTATCTACTCATACAGAGTAGTTTCACTGTCCTAAAAATCGTTTTCTCTTCACCTATTCATTCTGAGCCATTTTTAACTCTAGCAGTGTGTCACTAATATTTTCTGAAGGTTCTGTTTTTTAGTATGTTTTAATGTTTTGTGGTTTTTTAAAAATAAAGTTACTGAGATCTTCAAAGTTATAATCTATAACTAATAAATTTAAAATTATTGATATATCAATTGACTCTTCTTTGTAGCAAAAGCACGTTTTCAATTGAGAAAATATCCAGTTTTACAGATGCTGAGGTAACTGGTAAGATCAGGGCAATTTATGCTGGATGGAGAATATTCTCAATTCTGTATTTAGCATTGATAAAACTAAATATTTCACAGATACTGTTCCACTTAGAGTAACTTTTTTGACAATTTAAAAAATGTTTTTGGGTACATAGTAGGTATATATATTTACGGGGTACATGAGATATTTTGATACAGGCATGCAATGTGAAATAAACACATCATGGAGAATGATCCCCTCAATCCATCCCTTCAATCCAATTCAATTTTATAGACAATCCAATTACACATTTTAAAATGCACAATTAAGTTATTATTGACTAGAGTCATTCTATTGTGCTATCAAACAGTAGGTCTTATTCATTCTATTTTTTGTACACATTAACTATCCTCACCTCCCCACAAATATTTTAAAACAAAATTTAGCAAAAGGTTGTCTCTGTTTTAAATGCTTTATCAAATTTAGATGCTGAAAAACGGTAGGTTTTCTGAATTTTACTTTATTCCAGCACAGAGTACTAATTTATCTAATTAATTAACAATAGAAGCCCATCAAAATATTCTTTCTAGATGTCAGGATACTTGAAGCTCAATGACTAATTTTCCAAATGAAATCTCATATACTGTTTGATCATTATTTTATGTGTTTAGAAACACTTTGATTTAATATGAGTACATTTATTTATTTATTTTTTGAAACAGAGTCTGGCTCTGTCACCCAGACTGCAGTGCAGTGGCATGATCTAGGCTCACTGCAACCTCCACCTCCCGGGTTCAAGCGATTCTCCTGCCTCAGCCTCCCAAGTAGCTGGGAGTACAGGCACCTGCCACCATGCCCGGCTAATTTTTGTATTTTTAGTAGAGACGAGGTTTCACCATGTTGACCAGGCTGGTCTCAAACTCTCAACCTCAGATGATCCGCCTGCCTCAGCCTCCCAAATAAGAATACATTTCAGTGTCTTCTTGTTTACTAGCTTTGTTTCTATTAATGGCAGTTCTCCAAAATCTTCAAGAGCTACACTTTGGCTACTTTCCATTTATTGTATAGTTTAATTAAAGGTTTCCAACTGATTTTAAATTAAATTGAATTTAGAGCTCTCATTTATAAATAAGTAAATAAATAAAAGTTCAGTACATTATAAGACACTTAGGTTGATTTCCAAAACAATAAGTCAAAAGTTTAAAAATTTCTAACATCTGATTGATTATGGGCAGTGAAGAGATAAATCTCATACCATGGTATGCCAAGATTTTTTTCTAATTCAACATTAGAAAAAAAGTGGAAAAAAGTTGATAGTTTAGTTGCTGTGTGTGTATAAATTTTGACAAATACAGCTTCTGTTTTTATTAGCAGAATGTTATAGCTTGTTTGTACAAAATGATGGCTTACATCTTTTTTTAACCAACCATAAGGACAATTTTGTAGTGTGATGAACCTATTGCTTTCGTTGAATGGGAGCAAGCGATGGGAAATGTCTACCATTTGACTTTAAAAGTCTATAAGCAACAGTTACCCATGATGTGTGAGTTTGGGGTAGCTTCCAATTCATCATTGCCCTAACACATGTCAATTACCACATAGAAAGTCAAATACAATGTCATATCCAAAGCCTCAGAGAAAAAAAAAAAAAATCCAACTCCCAAGAAAACAGTGATAACTTAGTGTGAAACTAAAGTATATCAACATGAAATTAGTACTGCTGAAACAGTATATTGAGGATTTACAGTAATATTGGAAATTCCTTCTAATGTACATATGAATAGAATCATAGAGCTTTTTATATTGCCTCTCCTGTGGTCTTATAGATTTAATAAACCAAATAAAACTGAACCTCCACTCCACATCTCAATCTTTATCTCTAGATAAGATAAAATCTATTCTTATTTGTAAGGTAGGGTTTTAAGCGTCCATTGTTTCTTAAGCCACAGTTAAAGAAATTATGTCTTTAACTAATTTTGGGTGTTGTCTCTTCATTCTGTACACGGAACTCCAGCAGATTTAATATCGGCATTTATCATCTGGTCAAACCCTTTATACGTTCTTCAATCAAACTTAGGATTCTCAACATTTTCTGTATTAATAAAATAAGGTATGGAATGAAATTTGATGAAGACATGCTTTTTCCTGGCCACACTGGACTTCTAGAAGACATTTGGATTAAGTTTAGAGGATGGGCAAGTATTGAAGTTTCTTGGTCTGAGTCTCTGTTTAACAGTTAGAGAAGCAGAAAGGAGCAGGAGATCATGCGGACGGGCTGTGACCTCCAGCTGTGCTGCCTGCCTTGGTAGTGGTGTGAGCTGGATTTGGGGTTGCAATGCTGTTCTGGGAGGGAGGAGTTCCTTGAAAGAGTTAACAGTTATTTGATTTGAACAAAACTGTGTGGTTAGTGGTAGTGCCAGAAGCAGCAGGCCCCCTGTGCGAGCCTGGCCGTCATCATTCTGCCATGTGAGCATTAAACCTTTGCCCCCCAAGGGACAAGTTCCAAGATGGTCGAATAGGAACAGCTCTGACTTACAGCTCCCAGGGAGGTCAACGCAGAAGATGGATGATTTCTGCATTTCCAACTGTGGAACCTGGTTCATCTCACTGGGACTGGTTGGACAGTGGGTGCAGCCCACAGAGGGTAAGTCAAAGCAGGGCGGGGCATCAGCTCACCTGGGAAGCACAAGGGGTTGGGGAATTTCCCTTTCCTAGCCAAGGGAAGCCGTGAGTGACTGTACCTGGAGGAGCAGTACACTGCTGCCCAAATACTGTGCTTTTCCCATAGTCTTTGCAACCAGCAGACCAGGAGATCCCTTCCCATGCCTGATTTGGCAGGTCTCACACCCACAGAACCTTGCTCGCTGCCAGCACAGTACTCTGAGATCGATCTGAGATGCGGGAGCTTGGTGGGGGGAGGGGCGTCTGCCATTGCTGAGGCTTGAGTAGGCTGTTCTATGCTCACAGTGTAAACAAAGTGACAGGGAAGCTTGAACTGGGCGGAGCCCACCGCAGCTCAGCAAGACCTACTGCCTCTCTAGATTCCACCTCTGGGGGCAAGGCATATCTGAACAAAAGGCAGCAGACAGCTTCTGCAGACTTAAACGTCCCTGCTTGACAGCCCTGAAGAGAGCAGTGGTTCTCCCAGCAAGGCGTTTGAGCTCTAAAATGGACAGACTGCCTCCTCAAGTGGGTCCCTGACTTCCTTGTAACCTGACTGGGAGACATCTCCCAGTAGGGGCCGACAGACAACTCATACAGATGAGTACCCCTCTGGGATGAAGCTTCCGTGGAAGGATCAGGCAGCAATATTTGCTGTTCTGCAGCCTCTGCTGGTGATACCCAGGCAAACAGTGTCTGAAGTGGACCTCCAGCAAACTCCAAGAGACCTGCAGCTGAGGGGCCTGTCTGTTAGAAGGAAAACTAACAAACAGAAAAGAATAGCATCAACATCAACAAAAAGGACATCCACACTAAAACCTCATCCATAGGTCTCCAAAAAGACCAAAGGTAGATATAACCACAAAGATGGGGAGAAAACAGAGCAGAAAGGCTGAAAACTCCAAAAACCAGAATGCCTCTTCTCCTCCAAAGGAACACAACTCTTCGCCAGCAAGGGAACAAAACTGGATGGAGAATGAGTTTGACGAGTTGACAGAAGTAGACTTCAGAAGGTCGGTAATAACAAACTTCTCCAAGCTAAAGAAGCATGTTCTAACCCATTGCGAGGAAGCTAAAAACCTTGAAAAACGGTTAGATGAATGGCTAACTAGAATAACCAGTGTAGAGAAGAGCTTAAATGACCTAGTGGAGCTGAAAACCCTGGCATGAGAACTTCGTGAAGCATACATAAGCTTCAATAGCTGATTCAATCAAGCAGAAGAAAGGATATCTGTGATTGAAGATCAAATTAATGGAATAAAGTGAGAAGACAAGATTAGAGGAAAAAAGTGGAAAGAATGAACGAAACCTCCAAGAAATATGGGACTATGGGAAAAGACCAAATCTATGTTTGATTGGTGTACCTGAAAGTGACAGGGAGAATGGAACCAAGTTAGAAAACACTCCTTCAGGATATTTTCCAGGAGAACTTCCCCAACCTAGCAAGGCAAGCCAATATTCAAATTCAGGAAATACAGAGAACACCACAAAGATACTCCTCGAGAAGAGCAACCCCAAGACACATACTTGTTAGATTCACCAAGGTTGAAATGAAGGAAAAAAAATGTTAAGGGCAACCAGAGAGAAAGGTCTGGTACACACAAAGGGAAGCCCATCAGGATAACAGCAGATCTCTGCAGAAACTCTACGAGCCAGAGGAGAGTGGGGGCCAATATTCAATATTCTTAAAGAAAAGAACTTTCAATCCAGAATTTCATATCCAGTCAAACTAAGCTTCATAAGTGAAGAAGAAATAAAATCTTTTACAGACAAGCAAATGCCGAGAGACTTTGTCACCACCAGGCCTGCCTTAGAGGAGCTCCTGAAGGAGGCACTAAACATGGATGCGAAAAACTAGTACCAACCACTGCAAAAACATGCCAAATTGTAAAGACCATGGACACTATGAAGAAACTGCATTAATTAATGGGCAAAATAACCAGTTAGCATCATAATGACAGGCTCAAATTCACATATAACAGTATTAACCTTAAATGTAAATGGGCTAAATGCCCCAATTGAAAGATACAGACTGGCAAATTGGATAAATAGTCAAGACCCATTGGTGTGCTTATTCAGGAGACCCATCTCACTTGCAAAGACACAAATAGGCTCAAAATAAAGGGATGGAGGCAGATCTACCAAGCAAATGGAAAGCAAAAAAGCAGGGTCTGCAATCCTAGTCTCTGATAAAACAGACTTTAAACGATCAAAAAGACAAATGATCAAACAGACTTTAAAAGATCAAAAGAGACAAAGAAGGCCATTACATAATGGTAAAGGAATCAATTCAACAAGAAGAACTAACTATCCTAAATATATATGCACCCAATACAGGAGCACCCAGATTGATAAAGCTAGTTCTTAGAGACCTACAAAGAGACTTAGACTCCCACACAATAATAGTGGGAGACTTTAACACTATTAGACAGATCAACGAGACAGAAAATTAACAAGGATATCCAGGACTAGAACTCAGTTCTGGATCAAGCAGACCTAATAGAGAACTACAGAACTCTCCACCCCAAATCAACAGAACATATGTTCTTCTCAGCATCACATTGCACTTATTCTAAAATTGGCCACATAATTGGAAGTAAAACACACCTCAGCAAATGTAAAAGTATAGAAATTACAACAAATTGTCTCTCAGACCCCAGTGCAATCAAATTAGAACTCAGGATTAAGAATCTCACTCAAAACCACACAACTACATGGAAACTGAACAACCTGCTCTTGAAAGACTACTGGGTAAATGATGAAATGAAGGCAGAAATAAAGATTTTCTTTGAAACCAATGAGAACAAAGACACAACATACCAGAATCTCTGGGACACATGTAAAGCAGTGTGTAGAGGGAAATTTATAGCACTAGATGCCCACAAGAGAAAGCAGGAAAGATCTAAAATTGACACCCTAACATCACAATTAAAAGAACTAAAGAAGCAAGAGCAAACAAATTCAAAAACTAGCAGAAGACAAGAAATAACTAAGATCAGAGCAGAACTGAGGGAGATAGAGACACAAAAATCCCTTCAAAAAATCAGTGAATCCAGGAGCTGGTTTTTTGAAAAGATCAACAAAATTGATATTTTAATTAGTCAATATCAATTGATATTGATAATTAGTCACTAGCAAGACTAATAAAGAAGAAAAGAGAGAAGAATCAAATAGACACAATAAAAAATGATAACGGGGACATCACCACCGATCCCACAAAAATACAAACTACCATCAGAGAATACTATAAACACCTCTGTGCAAATAAACTAGAAAATCTGGAAGAAATGGATAAATTTCTGGACACATACACCCTCCCAAGACTAAACCAGGAAGAAGTTGAATCACCGAATAGGTCAATAAGAGATTCTGAAATTGAGGCAATAATTAATAGCCTACCAACCAAAAAAAGTCCAGGACCAGACGGATTCACAGCCAAATTCTACTAGAGGTACAAAGAGGAACTGGTACCATTCCTTCTGAAACTATTCTGATCAATTGAAAAAGAGGGAATCTCCCTTACTCATTTTATGAGGCCAGCATCATCCTGATACCAAAGCCTGGCAGAGGCACAACAAGAAAAGAATTTTAGGCCAATATCCCTGATGAACATCAATGCAAAAATCCTCAGTAAAATACTGGCAAACCGAATCCAGCAGCACATCAAAAAGCTTATCCACCACGATCAAGTCGGCTTCATCCCTGGGATTCAAGGCTGATTCAACATATGCAAATCAATAATTGTAATCCATCACATAAACAGAACCAACAACAACAACCACATGATTATCTCAATAGATGCAGAAAAGGCCTTCAACAAAATTCAACAGCCTTTCATGCTAAAAACTCTCAATAAACTAGGTATCGAAGGAACATATCTCGACATTATAATAAGAGCTATTTATGACAAACCCACAGCCAATATCATACTGAATGGGCAAAAACTGGAAGCATTCCCTTTGAAAACTGGCACAAGACAAGGATGCCCTCTCTTACCACTCCTATTCAACATTGTATTGGAAGTTCTGGCCAGGGCAATCAGGCAAGAGAAAGCAATAAAGCGTATTCAAATAGGAAGAGAGGAAGTCAAATTGTCTCTGTTTACAGATGACATGATTGTATGTTTAAAAAATCCCATTGTCTCATCCCAAAATCTCCTTAAGCTGAGAAGCAACTTCAGCAAAATCTCAGGATACAAAATCAATGTGCAAAAATCACAAACATTCCTATATACCAATAACAGACAAACGGAGAGCCAAATCATGAGTGAACTCCCATTCAAAATTGCTACTAAGAGAATAAAATACCTAGGAATACAACTTACAAGGGATGTGAAGGACCTCTTCAAGGAGAACTACAAACCAATGTTTAAGGAAATAAGAGAGGACACAAACTAGGCCCCCCAAAACCCACCACCACTTATTAGATGGGATTAAGTGGGGTTGCGCCAGAACAGGGGAAGGTCTGAGCAAATAAAAATCTCAGAGATGGCATGTATCATTCCATCTTCAACCTGCAAACACTGAGACACAGACCTCCACGATCTCATGTGCATTGTCACATCAAACACCGTTAAAGGGCGAGAGTGTGGCCTGTTTCACAGGACACCACAGCAGGGCATACTCTGTGCTTGTCTTAAGGATCCCATTACCCTAAAGAAGGAAGCCAGACAGACAAAGGATTAACAGGAAACAGCTGCAAATATACCGTTAAAGAAAAATATGAAGGGGAAAACGCTTTGACATTAGAAAGGTTTTGTTTGTTGTTGCATTCCATGCTCATGGATAGGAAGAATCAATATCTTGAAAATGGCCTTACTGCCCAAAGTAATTTATAGATTCAATGCTATCCCCATTAAGCTACCACTGACTTTCTCACAGAATTGGAAAAAACTACTTTAAACTTCATATGGAACAAAAAAAAGAGCCTGCCTAGCCAAGACAATCCTGGGCAAGAAGAACAAAGCTGGAGGCATCATGCTGTCTGACTTCAAACTTTACTACAAGGCTACAGTAACCAAAACAACATAGTACTGGTGCCAAAATAGCTATATAGATCAATAGAACAGAACAGAGGCCTCAGAAATAACACCACACGTCTACAACCATCTGATCTTTGACAAACCTGACACACACAAGCAATGAGGAAAAGATTCCCTGTTTAATAAATGGTGTTGGGAAAACTGGCTAGCCATATGCAGAAAACTGAAACTGGACCCCTTCCTTACGCCTTATACAAAAATAATCCTCTCAAGATGGATTGAAGACTTAAACATAAGACCTAGGACCATAAAAACCCTGGAAGAAAACCTGGGCAATACCATTCAGGGACAAAGGCATAGGCAAGGATTTCATGTCTAAAACACCAAAAGCAATGGCAACAAAAGCCAAAATTGAAAAATGGAATATAATTAAACTAAAGAGCTTCTGCACAGCAAAAGAAACTATCATCAGAGTGAACAGACAACCTACATAATGGAAGAAAATTTTTGCAATCTATCCATCTGACAAAGGGCTAATATCCAGAATCTACAAAGAACTTAAACAAATTTACAAGAAAAAAGCAACCTCATCAAAAAATGGGCAAAGGATATGAACAGACACTTCTCCAAAGAAGACACTTATGCAGCCAACAGACATATAAAAAAATGCTCATCCTCACTGGTCATTAGAGAAATGCAAATCAAAACCACAATGAGATACCATCTCACACCAGTTAGAATGGTGATTATTAAAAAGTCAGGCAACAACAGGTGCTGGAGAGGTTGTGGAAAAATAGGAACACTTTTACACTGTTGGTGGGAGTGTAAATTCAGTCATTGTGGAAGACAGTGTGGCGATACCTCATGGATCTAGAACTAGAAATACCATTTGACCCAGCACTTCCAATACTGGGCATATACCCAAAGGATTATAAATCATGCTGCTATAAAGACACCTGCACACGTATGCTCACTGCGACACTATTCACAATAGCAAAGACTTGGAACCAACCCAAATGTCCATCAATAATAGACTGGATTAAGAAAACGTGGCACATATACACCATGGAATACTATGCAGCCATAAAAAAGGGTGAGTTCATGTCCTTTGCAGGGACATGGATGCAGCTGGAAACCATCATTCTCAGCAAACTATCACAAGATCAGAAAACCAAACACTGCATGTTCTCACTCATAAGTGGGAGTTGAACAATGAGAACACATGGACACAGGGAGGGGGACATCACATACTGGGGCCTGTAAGGTGTGGTGGGCTAGGGGAGGTTTAACATGAGGAGAAATACCTAATGTAAGTGATGGATTGATGGGTGTAGCAAACCAGCATGGCACGTGTATACCTATGTAACAAAACTGCGTGTTCTGCACATGTAACCCAGAACTTAAAGTAAAAAAAAAAAAAAAAAAAAAAGTGTCCCCCGGTCACTAATGCCTATAACCATGTGCAAAACTATGTGCCCACAGGCAACAATGTCAGCTTTTGCTTACTGCCATATAGTATGTTTGAGTTCTCTTTATTTTGCCCTTGGAGATTTCCTTTATGTCTCTTGAACTTGGCCATGTATTTCAGCCAGCATTTCTTTAGGTTTATAAAGGGAAGGACCCCATTTCTGTTACCTTAGTCTGGCATGTTACGAGGAGTTCATTTTTTAATTATATAGAAACCTTGTATATCTGTTAATCTGTTGCTGTGTAAAAAAAAAAAATAGTAGCTTAAACAATCATTACTCACAAATAAGGGGATGGTTCTGATTCTCAGGGTCTGACCCAATTGATCTTGGCTGGAATCAGTCATGTGTTTGTGCTCAGCTGATAGGTCAGCTGGGTGCTGCCTGATCTGGGATGGCCTCACTCACATGTATGGCTATTAGCTATTTATTGACTGGGCTTAAAGTCTCTGGTAATGAGGTTATATGTTTCTCATCAACCAGAAGTCTAGCCCGGACTCATCCATGTGGCATTGGCAAGATTCTGAGAGTAAGATTGGAAGTGCACAGCCCCTTGATGCCAAGACTCAGAACTGTCACAGTGTCAATTTTGTGCCATTATAGTGGCCTAAGCAGATCACAAAGCCAGCCCAGATTCAAGGAATGGGGAAGAGTTGCACCGTAACGTTATAAAGAGCTCTGTACCAAGAAGGGAACAACGTGGACATTTTGGCCACACTGTATCTCACATTGGAAAACTGAATTTTTAGACATAATCATTCAAAACTATTTAACAGTCTTTATTCTAGCCAATCAATTCTAGCCATGAGTGCTGAGTTTTCCATTCATTTTGAAAGCCAATAGCTTTAAAATATATATATTAATTTAGAAGGATGCAGAAGTAAGCCAACAAAATTAATTCAAAAAAATTAGTACCAGGACTATTGGGCAAATGTAAAGGATTAACAATTACTTAAAAAAAAAATCTAACATTTTGTATTGCATTAAGTTTTCCAGGTACTTTCATATATTTCATTGTTTCTGAACTGTACAATATATTTAGTTCTTTCTGCTTTATGGATAAACCTCTGAGTCTCAGAGGCTTGCCCTAAATCATTCAGTAAGTGACAAAACCATCACTTGAATCCTGGTCTTCTGACTATAACCCCATGCATGTCTACTTTACCCTGCAGCCTGCAGGTCAGAAAGGGTTGGTCTAAATGAAATTGTGTCTATTTTTATGCAATGATTACATTCTTGAAATTTTTCTTGAAAATCATAATTATAGCTTAAATGCTATGATAAAAGCTTTCAAAAAGTAAATAATCATAAATGGCCAGTGACTCTTAGCTGTCATTGAATGCTGTGGATTAAAAAAAAAAATCCCTGAAAAAAAATGAACTCTGAGGTTTGTACATGAATTCAGAGGTAGCTTGGGAGTTTGAGGTTTTCTAACTATAGATCCCCCAAACCCTCTTTCTGGTGATAATGACAGCTTCTTGGGAAAAGTCAAGATGCCTCTGTTTTGGGTGTGGTTCCCGAATTTGCTTCTGCAAGCAGTGTGACTCATTTGTTGAGCTCACTTAATGCAAAGTGGTTGTGGGAAGTGAGCTACTTACCAGGAGAAAAATGTAGTATTTTGGGGGGTTTCTAATGGCTTTCCTGAGACGAGGTGTCTGCTGAGCTGGAACAGCATTAGCACTTTGAAGGGTGTGTTCTGTGTCAGACAGAAAACCTAGAGTTAGTATCATCTGATGACTTCTACCAGGAAGGAAGGAAACTGACATTTATTGATCATGACTCGTGGAGATCTTATGCCAGGTGCTTTGCATACATTATTATTTTTTAATCCTCATAAAAACCCCATTTTATAAATAAGGGGACTAAGGTTTAGAAAATTCAACAGGCTTGATCTTAGTCACACAGCCAGTAGGTAATGGAGACAGGATTTTAACCCCCTTACTCTTTCTGAATCCACCAGACTGGGGAGGATGTGCGGTAAAGATCATAAATTTAAGTCAATATTGGGAAATTATGTGAAAGGCTTAAATTAGCAATTGTAGCACCTTAAGAAAAATTAGAGAGAAATTGTGTGCGGTAAAGGGAATTTTTTTTTTCTAGTGAAATTTTGTATCAGTTTGCCTGGGCTTCCTGTGTGAGATGTTCTGTGTTCCTGGCAAGGCTGGCCCCAGCAGGCCTGTCCTTGTGCTCAGCGATTCTCGCTCCTCTCCAGACGATTCCCTCCATCCTTGTACGAGGCTGAATTCTAACGCCCAGGATGAACTCCAGCGGACGTCAAGCTGATGTGTCATCTTATGAGTGAGGGCTTCTGAGCTAGTGCCCATGAGCTCTGACTCATCAGGCTTCTAATTATAACTTGTCCTGTCTTCTCAGATAATGGGTTTGTATCAATAGTTTCCAGGGACAGATTAGACCAGTCCTATATTTTGTGGGACTTGGGTGTTTAGGCAGCCTGTGGTGTTCTGGGCGGAAATAGAGAAGAAACTGACAAGCTCTCAAGAATTTGAGTGGTGCCCCTGAAAGTTGTCACAGCATCTTGAATACACCTCTAAGCAAATGGTCTTTGGCAGAGCTTGGCAATCCTACTTCAGGTTCCAACACTAGAGCGTACAATCCCTAAAAGAGCTTTGGCATCCCGAGGATGTTAATGTCCCATAATGCCCAGTGACTGTGGTGGTAATGATGGGTAATAGACTTTAGGCCCCGCAGAACCAGTTACCCAGGGTACCCCACAGTGAACAGCAGTGGGCAAAATAGTGGGCAGAGCAGAGAAGGAAACTAACATAGGATCCTACGCGTTTCCCACCCGCGGAAGTGAACAGGACCCTTGCAAGTCCATTTGGGGCACCTCTAGTGACTCCTCGAAGACAAAGCAGATAAGGACAAGAGCTTCTGAAATAAAAACTGCATTGACCCGGAACTTTGGGACTGCAAGAGGCCTGAGAGGTGCTAAATTTAACCACTACATTTCACAGACCAACTAGAGCTCAGAGAGGCTGTGATTTTGCAGTATTGCACAGCTAGTTAGAACCTATAGCTTTTCAACCCTCCATCTAGCATCTTTGATGCCCAACAAATAGTAAGTATTCCTCCAAAATTAAAAAATTTCCTTGTGTTTATGATTCAGTTGATTAAAATTGAGGGGTTTTTTTGTTTTTTGTTTTTTTGTTTTTTGTTTTTTTGCCATTTTAAAAGACATTGACAATCATTCAGTGGTATATTTCCAACTGTAAGATCTTTTGAATTTGACACCACATCTAAAGTTCTTTTCTTTCTTTTAAAATTTTCTTTTAAAAGTTTACTTGAGTCGATGGATTCAACATGTAAAGTTAGTTCTGTCTTTACAGTTTTCACACAGAAATTTGTATTGATGGTGCAAAGCTTAGGATTCTTCGAATGAGTTTGTTATGGAGGCTTGTTTTTCTGTCCTGCCTATTGCTACTACATTATCTCTGCATCTCAGACACCCGTCAACACTGACTGAATCACAGAGCCAGCTTATGATAGGAATGTGATGATGAGTGGACCTGAAAAAGGGCAAGAGGGGCCTGGGGCTAAATCTTGGCCTGAGTCAAACTCGGGAAGAGACCAGGACTACATATCAAGTGTGGAGACCCAGAGTGAGAGTAGAACCAGTCTTTGGAGTACAGCAGAGACAAGGTTTGAGGGAGAACAGAAAGCAAAGAAGGAGGGTCTAGGGAACTGCAAAGAGATTTCCTTTCTAGTGCTCACACTCATCAGCTGGTAGGAGTTCCCAGACCAATGGATTAATGATTAAGTTTGGTAGGATTATTGTGTAAATGACCAGTGGTGTCTGCTCTGGATGAGAAACGGAGAGTGCTGTGTATTTGCAGTCTGCGGCAGTATGGCCAAATGCTTACAAGTGCAAACTCCGCAGATGGTCTCATCTCAACCCCTTATAGCTGGTGATGTTGGGCAAGTCACTTGACTCTTCATTGTCTCATTTTCCCAGCTTGAAAAATGGGTAAAAACTCAAAGGTTTTGTGAACATTAAATGGAATTATGTAGGAACATTGCCTAGAACAATGCCTGGGACACAGTCATCACTCAACACATGTTAACTATTATGACAGTGCTATCCCTGGTCTTGAACACTTGGTATGAAAAGCTTTGGAGTATCTGTGATATGTAAGAATGAGGATCAGATTTAAAAGGGAATAGCAAACTTGGGGTTAGTTGGACAACTTCCATTTTTCTGATAATGTCTATAAAGGTGTTTTGAACCAAGAGTACTTAAAACAAAACTTTAAAATGTGTTTTGTGCCTGAATGCTGGAGGGGATGCTTGGAAAACAATGTGGATTACCTAAAAGTAGCCTCCACCTTAATCCATGTTGGCCGCTAAGTGTGGGGTTTTGTTGAAACCACTCATACCACTTAATTAGCTTGCTCAATCATTATTTTTAGTCTGAAAATTTTGAAAATCCTCCCCAGCACTAAAATTAGGGAATGGAGGAGTGGGAATAAGAGAAGCTCTAACCAAGCAGGCCTGACCTTGTATTGTAGAACAGACTTTGACTTGCACCAATGGGGCTTGAAGATGGCATGACCTCTTCCCTGAACTCCATCTCATTGCCCTAATGAGGACCCAGCAGTCCCCGGGTCCACCACTTGACATCCAAGTCTGGTGATTAGAGGATCTTTATTTGCTCACACCTCATATACTTCAGGTTCAGGAAGTGGAGGAGGTGCCAGATCTCGTTCCTCATCCCTCCTGCCCCTTTAGAAAGTATACTTCCTTGCTACCTGTACCCTCTTTCCTTTCTGCCCTCAATCCTCAATCTGCTGGTCACACCTCATTCTCTGAGGACTTAAACCTCTGTCTTCCTCTCAAGGCCAAATTTCATTGTCAAAGAGAATGAGAGGAAAACTTTTTCTTCTCTACCTTCTGAATAATTGGACATTGCAAGAGAAAACCAAAGAATGAAGTTCACTGGTTTCATGTAACATTCATGATCATCAGTCTCAAAAGACATCTAACAATCTTATCATTTTTCTCTAGAAATCTAGCCTTTCCAGTTTCAATGTGACTGTTTATACCCAAAACACATCCTGCTTTCTTCCACTTACCTCTGGGGGTACCTTTCCCCATACCTCACTAAGAAAATAAAAATGGGCAGACACGTGTCACCTGATTTCCCTAATACAAAAACAACAAACCTCTCTATGTGGCACTGATCTGCTACTTGCCTCCTGTTGCAAAGCACAGAGTGCCCCTCATCCCACCAAAGGCCAATCTCTCCTATCTCCTCCTGTCCTCTCAAATACTTTGATGTCTTACTGCCTTCTTTCTCTCTGATAGCTATAAATGTTTCCTTTCTACTACAATATTCTCATCAGAATGTAAATATTATGTAGTGGTATTTCTCTAAAAGCAAAACAAAAGTCTCATCCCTCATTAACTGAACAGTCCTCCACCTGTTCTACTCTTCTTAGCCGAAATTCATAAAAAGCTCCCACATATTCCATTTCCATGTTTTCTCCCATTTAATCCTCAACTCATTTCAGACTGACTTCCGTCTCCACCTCTTAACCGAAATTGCTTTTCTCGGAGTTACGCAGGACCTTGAAATTCAAGAGAGCCCCTTCTTACTCAACCTTCCTCAAAATGCTTTCTTCTGTTGACTTTTCTCTCACTTCACTGCCTAGGCCTGCTCAGTCTCCTAGGCTGTTTCTTCTCCTTCCCTCAATATCCTAACAGTAGAGTACCCAAGGTTCAGTGCAGGACAATTTTTCTCCTCTGTCTATACACTCATCTCAAATTTAAATGCCATCTGACCACTCTCAAATTCATGTATTCTCAACCTTGATGGCTGTATTGACATCCTCATTCTAATAATAACAATAGTAAATAACAACAAAAGTAAGTGATATGCTACATACCAGGCCTATTTGGAGCACTTTACATGATTGGATAATTGATACTTATCACATACCTTTGAAGTAGATACATTGTCATCCCCATTTTATGATGGGAAAATGGAGGTATAGATACATTGTTGTGTATCTTGCAACCTACAATTGATAAGCAGTAGATAGAGAACTAAAATCTATCTACTAGACAGAAATTGTTTTATATATCCTTCCAATATAGTCTCATGAGATGTTACTTAAGACGAAAATCTGAAAGCCATCTTTAGGTTCTTTGTTTCCCTTACTTTCACAAGTAATCTATTAAGAATTCCTGGTACTTTCAGCCTCACAGTGTATCTTGAGTTCAATTGCTTCTTTCCATTTCTCCTGCCATCACTGAGTCCAGAGTTTTTTGACTTTGGCACTGTAGACACTTTGGACTGGATAGTTATTTGGTGTGCGTATTTTAGGATGTTTAGCAGCATCCCTGGCCTCTACCTAGCTGATGCTGGTAGCATCTGTGATCATCAAAACATCTCCAGACATTGCCAAGTATCCCCTAGGAACTGAGAATAACTAACCTAGTCTGAGACATCATTAACTTTTGCCTGAAGTACACTAGTCTCTTACCTGTCCTCTTGCTTCCACTTTTATTAATTTTTTTTCAATTGTCCACAAAGCAAGCAGAAAATTGGAATAAGATTATGTTATTCTCTATCTAAAATGCCTTAATACTTTCCTATCAGATTTATTTAAAATGCAGGGGAAAATATGAGATTTTTACAAAGGTTTTGTGATCTGGCCTCTGCCAAACTCAGTCTCATCTCATATTATCTTCCCTTTTGCTTAACCCATATGGGAGTTCTTTCAGCTCTGGAATCAGTTGAACTTTCAACCAACTTGTTCTTCCCTGTGACAGAAAATCTGTCTCTTCTGCTTCTCCTCAGTGTGCATGTGTGCATGTATGCGTGCACACACACACACACACTCATTCTACATACTACTCCTACCCCGTCCTGCATGTCACAAAACTGGCTTCTTATCATTCTTCAGATCTCAGCTTTAATATCACCTTCATGGAGAGACTTTCTTGGATCACCCAATGCAAATAAGTTTCCCCCATTATTCTCCATCATGCCCCATACCGTTTCCTTTGTTATACTCTTCATTGTATTTATATATACATTTGTGCCCATTTGCATGTTTTCCATCTACCATATTAGACTGTAAGTCCCACAGGGCTTGTTCACTGTGGGGTCTCTGAAGTTTTGCACAGTGCCTGGTGCATAAAGACAATAAATCACTCATTGAAGAGGCTGCTAATTGCATGTCACTTAGAGTGGTTGAATAATTTCAAAGATTTCCCAAAACAACACCAGATGATGGAATGCAATCTTGGGAAGAATAATATGAGTAAAGGAGAGGGATTTAGCCATAATCAGGAGTTTAATCAGAGCTGACATGGTTTGTCTTGGAAAAAGGGAAATCCTCGTTGCGCTGCCACTATGCATTCTTGAGCTATGAACTGGCCAGACTTGTTATTTCTGGTCACAGTTATACACTACTGAATAAGTCATTGGTTAACATGGTTTTCCCCCTTTCAGTTGGTGGTTGCAATATGGCGGAACTAACCCCATTATCAGTTCTTCTGGGCTTCACATTCAGGATGTGAGGAAACAGGAATTGAGTATAACTCCCTTGGGGCCATTTCAACAGCTGTGGTTTTTGAGGAAGTTCCTCTCTCCTAGAGCCAGCTTCAGGGGAAAAGGAGATGCACAGCAAGAATCATGCTCTGTGATTCTAGAATCACCCTGATGTGTTTGTGTCTGTATGTGTGTGTGCATGAACACATGTGCACTAGAAGTGGTTTAGTCATTTCTAAAGCTTGAAGAGTCTTTAGGCAATATTTAGCCCAACCTTCTCATTTTATAGAAGGAAATTGAGGCCGTGAGAAATCTGACTTTCCCAGTGTCACACAACTAGTTGATAGAAAAGCTGGATTTATTGGCAAATAACACTGATGTCTGAAGTAAAAAAAGACAAGAAAAAAGAAAGAAAAGAAAAGCTGGATTCAGACAAAAGCCAGGTCTCTTTTTATCACACTTCCATGTCTGGAAGGTCCATTTCAAAATACCATTTGATTGTTTTTTTCTGGTTAAAGAGTAATATGTAGAGGAGATTCACAACTGTCTTTCTGGGTGTTCTGGGTTCTGTCAAACCTTGGAAGGATGACTTCCAGCTGCCTTTCTAAGAGGCAGCACTTGGCAGAAGCCATTGTCAGCAAAAGTCATATCTTCTAGGTGAAATCCCAGCCTTGTCCTCTGACCTCAGTTCACCCTTTAGTTATTTTTGTTTCAGCCATGACTTATCAACCACCAGCCAACCTGCTGGGGTTCCTCCTCCAGCCTGTCCATTTGTGGTTCCCCGTTAGTCATCTGGCCAACCCCTAGCTTGACTGTAGACCCCTTTACTAGCATAGTTCTTGCTCGTCCTGAACACACATTGGCCATTCCCAGTACCTGTAGACCCAACCAACTCAGCAGCCCATTGCCTAAAGGCTTACCCATCAGCACATCACACCCCTCTGACCACCAAGAGAATGCAAGAGCCCAGACAACTTCCGTCCTCTTTTTTGGCCTCTTACCCTAGAAATAATGAGAAGCAGCCATCACACAGAGTCCAAGGGCATTTCCCATTGCTACAATCTGTTCTCATTTTTCAGAGTATTAAAATTTGTGAGCCACCTCAAATATTTCTCAGAAGAAATAGACAAATATTCCTATTTATCAGGGAATAAATAGATGAGACGACAAACAATGTCTTTAATGTGACAGAATTTGCCAAAGACCAAATCATGTGAGAAGGATGGACTGTACAGCTCAAAACTGGATTCTTTGAGCGAAGAGTTCTTCTTATGCTCAGTATTGGATCTTTTTAAAAGAGGACAAGATTTGGATACCGTTGTCTAAGGAATGAACTACAGATTTGACTTTTTTGGACAAAACTGAAATAGGTGATGGATGCTCCCTCCCTTTTCTATTTTTGGCTGTCCGCCATCCTACTCCTTCTATCTGGGGAGATTTTCTTACCCTATTGTGTTTTGTATTGGTAAAACCCAGTGCCCTATTTGCTATAGAAGTTGGAAAGAGGAAACTTGTCTCTTCTCCTGAATTCTGGCAGTGTTGGTTTGTGACCTACACTTAGCTAATCAGATACTTGGATATGTAGGACTTGGAATCTTTTCAATGTGACACAAGGCTGCAGTTATACATGGAAATAGGATCATCTCAGCAATAGTGGCACAGCAGTAATGGGGGTGACAGCAGCAGGAGATAATGGCTACAGCACTGGCAGCATCCACAGCACGTTTTAGACGTGTTCTTCTTAATACACGATCTTGATTGTGTTTGCTGTTCCCTAACTCCCCAGAGCGGCTCAGTTCTTGCATTTTTCCGAGCCTCATTCTCCTGCCTTCCTGTTTATCCTGTGAACTTCCCTAAATTCTTCCAATAAATTTTTTTTCCTGCTTCAGTTAATCTAGAGTTGATTTTGGTTGCCTGTGCTTAAAGAATCTAGATCATACCATGTGGGTGAGATGAATCGCTCCTTCTCAGGACTCTTCTAAATGGAACACTAGAAAGTCTCAATGGTGTACTTAAGTAACTGGTTTTAGGGAAAAAAAAAAAAAGGTTGGAGAGGTGCTTGTATGACCAATGCTCTTCAAGGAGCTAGGAGGAATTGGTGATTGTTTATTGTCAGGTCTACAGGACTATACAAATCACATTAGTTGAGTGATGAATAAAATCTTTCTTCAGAGAAAGTTTGGCTTGTCTTTGAGTTTCCTGCCCATGTAGTGAACGTAAGTGGGAAATAATGGTACATAATACCTTTTGTTTTTATAGTGCTATTTGACTAAGTGCCCTGGAATCTTACTGAACAGCAAAAAATATTCCTTCTTTATCTGATAAATGTCTTGAGATGCACAAGAAAATTGGATCCTGGAAGTCCTGATTCCATAAGGGCTGCATCCTTCAAAGGTTCTAGGAAAAAAAAGCATCAGAAAAGGGATTGATTTGTCTCTGGTTCCTTGGATCAGAAGGACTGTCTAACACTGGGCTTATGTAGTATTTACGGGTCAACCCTGAAACAGGCTTCTGTACTGCTGGGAAACTACCCGGAGTCAGAAGCTAGCTCCCAAATATGATGGAACATGTTGATAAAGAACCTTGATTGATCTGCAGTGTACTATCTGGAAGCCATGTGGAGGCCACATGAAATGCAAGTCCTTCATTGAGACCTGGTGACTCAATAAGCAAACTGCCGCCAGGGGTCCCATCCCAGCAACAGCCCCACCAGCATCATTTCAGTTGAAATGTCTCTATTTTGCTCACAGGGGACTGTCCCATATACCCTAGTTTGCTGTTCATTTTGTTTTATTTCAGTGGTCTTGCAATTCTCTTAGATGAGAATCCTTTGCTAAATGCTATAGACAACATTTTTTTCTAAAATCTAAACCAAGACATAGAGAAGTTCTGGAAAACAAGAAGGAATTTCTTCTTCTGGAAAATGAAGGTGTGGTGGATCAAAAAAATTCTCAATAAATTCCTTCAGGAAGGCCAGTGCAGAACCATCAACACCTTTTTGGAGTTTTAAAGGCAAAGGTTGCCACACATGCTTCCCAGGTCACAGAGCCATGCACATCTTGGTAGAAAGAAAACCTGAGCGTGTGCTGGGGTCAGTGCTGGAAATCGACAGGGAACTGGCTCAGTCTTGTTCAGAGAGGCAGGATGTGGGGGAGTATCCCAAGTTAATTCTGAGTCACCAAGAATGATTTTGCAGATTGGGGAAAGATTTAAAGAATTAATCCAGAGAAAAGAGAGTGTCTGGAGGTAGGAAGACCCAGTGAGAACAACCAAAGATGATAATCTGATTGATTTTGCTGAATATCACCTATCTCATGTATAACGTCATCCTCAAATGAGTGACTCTTACCCCACCATGTCCTAAAGCTACTTCTTGGCATGGACCTGATAGAAGAATAAATATGTTTACATTTAACATAAAATTTTGAAAACCTTCACATGCTGCCTATTCAAGGATATGAATTACCCAGCTCCTTTTCAGCTACCCACGTTTAAATCTCTTGCTGCTTCTCACTAAGCCTGGGAGAACCATGCCAGCTATCTGATTCCTAGAAAAATCCTGACTCCTCGTTAGGTTATATTTTCCCTGTCCAGGTGAAGGTAAGATGGAATTGACTGCACTATTGTCTGTTTTTGTCAATGCCATTTCTCTAGGAGTCTTGGAGTCTTATTTTAGTAGCAGAAGTTTGTTTTCCTTTGTTGACCAAAATTTTCAGATGCAGAAAAAATCCCAAATTCTAAAGATTCTAGTTCCTTAAACTCTGCTTTCTTCAGAATTTTTGGAGGATAAGCATCAGAAGAGGGTTATGGGTACCAAAAAAGAGAAATAGTGAATAAGATTTACTATTTGATAGTACAACAAGGTGACTACAGTTAATAATAACTGTACATTTTAAAATAACTTAAAGAGTGTAATTGGGTTGTTTGCAACTCAATGGATAAATGCTTGAGGGAATGGAAACCCCATTCTTCATGATATGCTTATTTCACATTGCATTCCTGTATCAATACATCTCATGTACCCCATAAATATATACATCTATGTACTCTCAAAAATTAAAATTAATAAAAAAATTAAAACAGAAGAGGGCTAGAGAGTGAAAGAGGGCTCCTCATTGAAAGATGAGGAGGGAATCCCCCATCAAGAGTCTGTTTATGTACATCGTGGCCCAGACCTACCAAAATCTGCATAGAGACAAGGTAAAATAAGACTGTGTTTTGGAAACTGTGGTAAGAAGGAGGCAATGAGTCAGTGCTTACTATTGCCAGAAAAAGATATTGCTCACTGGGGAGTCTTTGGGGCAAAGTCTGTACATGTATCTGGGGGTGGAGTTGGAAAGAGAGATTGGCACATGGGTATTTGGAGGAAAGCAGTGGGAAAGAGAGAATGTGAATGAATGAAAAGTGGGAAAACACATTGGGGAAATAGTACTGAAAGTGCGTCTCTGAGGCAGAAGGAGCCATCAAAGCAGAAGCAGAACTCAGTGCCGTGTTGATAGTGAAGGGAGATTTGAAGATTGTATAGGGAACACACAGACATTCATTTCATTTTTTTCATGCTTCTAATTTTAGTTTCTTTTCAGCTCAACACGTGAAATAATTGTGGTTTAGAGCAATGTAGTTTCGGTAACCTTAGGGCTATACTTATGTCCGAGTTTAGGGCTTAACCAAACATAGCATACCTGGAAATGGTCCTTTATTTATCAGTAGCTGAAATAGAAGCTGAGTCACAGTAGTGATACAAACACCTCTGGTGTCTGTCTCATGCCTTCAAACTCCACAGGGTGTTGGCGATCTTTGCTTTTACTTGCTCAAGACTTGAAATATCCTTGGTTGATATCCACTCACCTTGCTCAGTGCAAATGCCCCTCAAACTGATCCTTCACCAGTTATTCTCCCAGATATAAGTGACTTTGTTTCTATGATTGATGTTCAGACTTGAGCTATAGGGCATTTCATCAACTAAAGCATCCGCAATTCTGCTCATTATTCCAAACACTGGGAATTAAACGGAGCTCATCTTTGGAATTTCAACTGTGCTTACATTGGATGTTATGTGTGGGAGGAAGAATCATCTTGTTGGGAAAAGAAAAACAAGTACCCTCTTCTCAGTTTGTAGTAATCAACTACAACTGCTATCCTTTCTACCAGCTTCCTCTACCCCTAGCACAGAAAAAGAAATAGGCTAGGATGGGGAGTGCCATTATCTCAGTGGCTCAGAAGCCACTAAAAATCAGTGGGATGGATATACATCTGCAAGTCACGATACGACATTCCCTTATTTCCATGCATTATTTCTATCACATTCAATACCATGAGAATCCTCTAATATAAGCTGTGCCTACATTAGGGAAAATCAAGGTGATCCCTTGGACACAAGAGAAAATACTAGAGCTTCTATTATATTTATTTTTTATGTTATCCTTTTACATTTTCTATTTTTGTGTATATGTTTATATGTTTGTGTATTAGTATACTGGTAAATGTATATTATCTATCTACTCATCCCTTCTCTCTCTCTCTGTCTGTCCCCCACCTCTCTATCACATCTGCCATATGTCATCTATCTAGCCATCCTTCTATCAGGAGGTACACTGAGAAGTTTTTTTTAGAAATATACATCCATAAGAGATTCTATTCCAGCAGGTTTAGGTGAGACCTAGGAAACTGTAGCTATCAGCTCATTTATTTCTGTTAAAGAACCTTTTATTTGAGGTAACCTTACACAAAATCTTATCATGTAAAACAGATCAAGATGGGCTGCTCTTTTGCAGGAGGGCTAGAGGCAGGGTTGGGATGGTCCAGTCCTCCAGGGTTCCCCTTTCATTTGCTCTCTCCTCTCCTCTCTGTGGTCAGTGTAAACTCCTGTTTGGAAACCACCGTGGAAACTACTGAAAGAGGCATCCTTGGAGACTGGTTGGTTCAGTGATTGAAACTGGACTAACAACACAATTAGATCTTATAGAATTTCCCACTAGCTGTATTCATTCTTGCTGTTCTTCATGGCACGTGCTAAACACCTGTTCGCCGTCGCAGCCCAGGATAAGAGAAAGGATTGTAGCTGCTCGGGTCTGACACTTGGAATAGATTCCTATTTCTAAAAGAACCTGTTCTCCCCATGCCATTTCCTGTCTTCCCTTATTGCTTCATTTTTCTCGCACAATTTACTTCCCCACAGTGAACAGTCAATACTCATGATCATGTGCATTGCAGAGTATAACCAGACTCCTGCAGCAAGCATTTTTCTGATCTTATTTCTGATTTCAGTTAGCTCCCTCTGCAGAAGGAGAGTCTGCTTAACCTAAATGCAATCCCATATCCTAGGAGCACTTCGCCCCCTGGCCAGTGCAATTAGGCTCATGTTTGGCTATGATTTTATTTTTGATTTTGCTGGTTTAGAGATGGCCTGTTTCCCAAGAGCACGTTACACTATCATTTATAGAGCCATGTTGTCTTCCTGAATAACCTTAAGGGGCAAAATTACCTTGTAGAATTAGGGGGAAATGTTCGGTATGGCAGATGGAGATATATCACTTCTCTTCAAGAAAGGACTCACTGTGCAGCTACTAAAAGGGTAATCAGCAGACAGTGTCCCTATTAGCAATTTTTGAGCCCATGTCATACTCTGCTCAGAATGGTCCCATGACTGAGCAGGACCACGAAGGGAGGGCTTGACTATTTCCGTCCGGTGGGAACTCGGCTCCAACAGGCAATTAGGCAGGTTAGTCTAATAAAGATTGTATCATGATCGGGTGGCTCTCCCATGCCCAATCCTACTTCCTCCCATTTCCTTTCATAATTGTTACTTCCCCAAAAGCCTTATGCACTTGGAATTCTGCCTTAGCGTCTGCTTCCCTGAGAATAAGAGGTTGGGGATGAGGGAGAGGAAGTGACAACCAAATGTAGATTGCAGTATGCTCCCAGACTCCTGAAGTATACTGTTCCCAACCTGTGACTATGAATAGCCTCTGGGGAGCCTCAGAGTTATTGCAAGAGATCTGCAAATATACACACATGCCCAACATTGCCTGTAACCTGAATACATAATATATCTAAGTATATTGAATAACATGCGTTCTATTTTTCAAATATGTAAATAACAATTCACTAAAATAGTTTTTCTAATACTGCATTTTTAGATCAGTGGGTACTAATAGTACCACACTCACGTGTGCCCGCACACACACCCACACCACACATACATCCAGGAAAAGATTTTGTTTTGAAGAGGTATGTAAAAAGGGCTGTGAACCACTGTTTCAGATGTGACCCTCTTGTCTTCATACATTAACGGAGACTTTCCCCAAAGACAAAAAAAACAAACAAAATCTTTGAGAAAGGCTACCTGATTCCCAAATTGAACAGCTCTAATTTGATAAATCTTGATAACTAAGAGGTGCAAAATGACCAATTCTAGACGATAATGAGACGTTGTGTGGCCTCTTAGTTCAATCTCAGACCTCTTAGAACATGTGCTTTTTTTACTGGCAGGCTGGGATCCTGACCCTCCTGTTCAGAGAGAGGATAGGTAAAAAGTGTTTGGCTTGAGTTAAACATCTCCGCTTGTGTTGGGACAAATTGCTTGGTCTTTGCATAGAATAGTTATTTTTAGGGAGCAGATACCATGTAATTTTGGACTGTCAGTTAGTAGAATCTTATAGCTGAAAAGGACCAGCTACCTACAGAGGAAGACACAGACTCATTCTGGGGAGTATAATAACTTGTCCAAAGCCACACAGATAATAAGCAGAGCATGTTTCTCTTAACAGCAGACAAGAACTGTTAAATCAAACTAACTTTAGGCTTAAGAAGCCTCCTCCAAGTCTTATGTAATAAACTACAACCTAATTTAGTATGTAAACAAATTGAAAACCTAACTTAGGAATTTGCCTTTGTAACATATAGCTGAGTCTCAGCCAATTACAGCAGCTGAACTTCAGCCAATCACAGCTGCCAAACTGTTCTCAGCCAATTACAGCAGCTGAGCTTTAGCCAATCATGGCTGCCAACTGATCAAACTAGGTTCAAGTAAGACAGACACAAGCTGTAACTAATCAGTCTGCCTCTGTAGGCCACTTCATTTTTTTTGTATGTCACTGCCTTTTCTCTGGAGATAAGTATAACCTGCACATATGGTGAGGCAGAGCATTTTTGGTCTGACATGCTGCCCAATTTTAGAATGGCAAATAAAAGCCAATTCAGATCTGCACAACAAATCTAGTTATGCAGATCTTGATTGATTTTTAATGAAGTAATTTTTAGTAGTTTTGTCTTTTATCAGAATCAAACTGTGGATTGTGATTTGAAGTGATCAAAAATTACTAGCTTTATCTGTCAATATGCTAGATTATGTTGCTATAAAAAATAACCAAAAAATGTTGGTGGGTTAACATAAAGGAATTTTATTACTGTTTCATCCAAAGTCCATTGTAGCCTGGGATGATTCTCTAAGACTTTGGTCCTCCACATGGTGCCTCAGTGATGCAGGCTGCTTTAGTCTAACAACACTTCCATTTCAACAACAAAAAAAACTTTACAATTGTCATAGCAGAGAGGGAGCATACTGGAGGGTCACTCACTGGCAATTAAATGCCTTGGTCTACATGTGACACACAGACCACAGGCACATGACCCTTTCCAAAAAGAGAGGAGAATGGGATGAGAGGAAGCACTAAACATCTCCACCGTACCAACCTCCCAGGGAGCTAGAAAATTCCATTAGTTATTGTCAAGATAAATTGCAAAAGTTCTCTGACAGTATTAATTTATTAAGTCGTTATCACCCAATAGCATATAAATCATACATTATTTGATCAGTTTTGATTTAGTAACTAATATTTTGAAGGACTAAACAGCTGTGGGGAAAAATTAATTTTAAGATTCCTTCTCTAATTAAAAAAAAAAAAAAAAGCGGCCCAGGGGTTTAGTGAAGTGGGACAGAATTATATGGGAGGCACTTCCAAGGTGGGGGAACAGCACTGGAGACGAATGGTGGTTGAGGGTGTGAATGCCAGAGAGAGCACTTTCCAAGGGAAGAAGGTGCTGAAAGAGGATGGAGGCTGCCATGACCATTGTCTTTGAATTTGCTCCACATTGTCCACGTGAGCAGAGCACCTTTCAAATGTCTGTGGGTATCACTTGAATGACACCAAGTCTTATCAAACCTTTGATTTTTCTGTCTATGATCTGCCTTCCCTCCCCATCACCTTAGCAACGCTTTGAAAATAACTTGCTAGGCTAGACGATTAGGTTTCCTGTCACATTTTAGTGTCTGCCGTGCTGTGAAGACTGCGATGGCAGAGCTACACATTGTGGAAGGAAGTCAAGCTTGTTTTCAGCATCAGTTGATTTATTAGATCCTTGATATTTTCCAGGCTACTACAGATACTTCTGTTGACCTGGCATACACAGGTGAGGTAACCCACCGAGACTGGGAGCTTTGTTAATGTTTCACAGCTGAGTGTTTACCCAAGTCCTTTAAGCCATCTAGGACTATGGGATGGACTTAAACACTCTTCTCTTTGAGTTCTTCCACCTTTTCACTCTGAGTTGAGAATATTAGTGAAGAGCCACTTCTGTCCTTAGCAGGTATGATATATTTACTCTCAGACTAAAAATTGCTATAAATGTTATAAGAACAAGATCTAAGGCTCTTATCAACATATTCTAATGGAGTTTTCTTGAAAAAATGGGCTAACAGAGGTGTCACTTATTAGTCTAGTGCATGACTTTGGAGTCAGACTGCATGGATTCACATCCTGGCTCAACCACTTACTAATGATGTGGTTGTAGGTAATATACTTAATCTTTCTGAACCTCAGTTTCTTTAACTTTCAAATAAGGACAATTGCATCTACTTCAATGCATTCAAAGCACATAGGAGACATGCAATAAATGTGAACTATTATTGTTCTTGTGCTTTCAAGATATTTCTGGGCCAGGAAGCTCATGCCTTTAATCCCAGCACTTTGGGAGGCTAAAGCAGGAGGATCCCTTGAGGTCAGGAGTTCAAGATAAGTGTAGGCAACATAGCAAGACCCTTGTTCTACAAAAAAGAAAAAAAATCACCAGGTCTGGTGGCGCAAGCTTATAGTCCTAGCTACTTGGGAGGCTGAGACAGGAGGAGTGCTTGAACCCAGGAGTTTGAGGCTGCAGTGAGCTATGATTGTGCCACTGCACTCCAGCCTGGACAAAAGAGCAAGACTATATCTCTTAAAAATAATGAGTAAATTAAAATACTTCTGGAGAGCGGATCTGATAATTTGACATCTATGACTATCGTTGTCGTTGTCTACAAGATCTAATATGATACTACTGGCATGTTCTTCATTTTCCACATCCATAAAATAGGACTAATGTTGCTGGCCCTTCCTGCCTTACTGGATTATGATATATTAATACATAAGTGAAGTAAAAGATGCCTTGAAAAATATATTTATACTATTGTAGATATGAGATATTGTCCATTGTCTTAGACCATTTGGGCTGCTATAACCAAACACCATAGATGGGGTGGCTTGTAAGCAACAGAAATTTCTTTCTCACAGTTCTTGAGGCTGGAAAGTCCAAGATCAAGGTGTAGGTAGATTTTTTTGTCTGCTGAGGGTCCACTTCATCATAGATGACACCTTCTCACTATGTCCTCACAGGATGGAAGGGGCAAGGCAGTCCTCAAGGTGTCTTGCAAGGGCACCAATTTTTTCATAAGGGCTCCACCTTCGTGACCTAATTACCTCCCAAAAGGCCGCACCTCCTAACCATCACCTCCTCTCCTTTCTTTGGTAATTAGCTCTTACCTATCACCTTGGTAATTAGCTTTCAGCATATGAATGTAGGGGCACCCAAACATTCAGACTGGAGTACTCATCTCATACAAAGTAACAGCAGCAATGGCAGTGGTGGTGATCGAGTATCATTGTCCATCCTTTTGGCACCTGTGTTGAGGCTGTCTCTGTGTGTGACTGGGATTGAGGAGGCCCTGTTTTATTAGGGGTGGGGGAAGCTGACTCTCACTGCACTGTCTTTGACAGAACCTAGTGCTGTTGAGAGCATTGCTTTTGACATCCAGTATTTCCATCATGGAGTCTGAGGCACTTCTGTCAGGGGTTGTCAGTCTCTGGGAGGTCAATGCCAGGATCTGGTTTCCAGCTCAAGAACCGTGGGGTCCTAGAACCACGTCGGACTCAAGTGATGGGGAAGACCTTGTTCCCTCTTCTGTCTGTGGTGGGGGACTCCTCTGAGGCTGCTGCTGGTTAGGAAATGGTAAGAAGCTTTCATTCATAGAAAAAGGAAGGAAAACAAAGCACCAATGCTTTTATCAAATTCAGCATTACGCATTTCCTGTTTAAGGAAGTAGGCTCATTTTCCCCTAAGTTGAGAATATTTAGTGAGGAGCAAAACTCTTCAGTTCAGAGCTAGGCACAGATTTGCATAGGCAGTGAAATATGTTGGGACTCTCATTTTTAGATAGGTTATTTTTTATTCCAAGCAAAAGAAACCAACTTTAGCTAATTTAAGAAAAAGAAAATTAAAACACACATACACATATCATACCATACACACATACGTATTAGAAGGCTAGAGGATAGCTCACAGAATCAAATAAAAAGCTAAAGAATCTGGCTGCATGTGGGACAGGAAATTAGGAACCTAGGTTGGAGACATTAATAGACTATTCATTAGCTAGGGGTTCCTCATGTCACTTTACTCAGGGATTCTCTTTTCTGGAGATGGTTAATTGGCCTTGCTTGGTGATATGGTTTGGTTGTATACCCACCAAAATCTCAACTTGAATTGTATTTCCCAGAATTCCCATGTGCTGTAGGAGGGACCCAGGGGGAGATAATTGAATCATGGGGGCCAGTTTTTCCATGCTATTCTCATGATAGTGAATAAGTCTCATGAGATCTGATGGCTTTATCAGGGGTTTTCACTTTTGCTTCTTCTTCATTTTCTCTTGCTGCCACCATATAAGAAGTGCCTTTCACCTCTCGCCATGATTCTGAGGCCTCAGCAGCCACGTGGAACTGAAAGTCCAATTAAACATCTTTTTCTTCCCAGTCTCAGGAGTGTCTTTATTAGCAGCATGAAAATGAATGAATACAGTACATTGGGACCAGTAGAATGGGGCGTTGCTGAAAAGATACCTGAAAATGTGGAAGCAGCTTTGGAACTGGGTAACAGGCAAAGGTTGGAACACTTTGGAGGGCTCAGAAGACGACAGGAAAATGTGGGAAAGTTTGGAACCTCCTAGAGAAGTTGTTGAATGGCTTTGACAAAACTGCTGATAGTGATATGAATAATAAAGTCCAGGCTGAGGTGGTCTCAGATGAATACGAGGAACTTGTTGGGAACTGGAGCAAAGACAACTCATTGTGTTTCAAAAGAGACAGGCAACATTTTGCCCTGCCCTAGAGATTTGTGGAACTTTGAACTTGACAGAAATGATTTCGGGTATCTGGTAGAAGAAATTTTTAAGCACCAAACCATTCAAAAGGTGACTTGGGTGCTATTAAAAGCATTCCATATTAAAAGGGAAACATAGCATAAAAGTTCAGAAAATTTGCAGCCTGATGATGCTGTAGAAAAAATATCCTATTTTTTTGAGAAGCAATTCAAGTTGGCTGCAGAAATTTGCATAAGTAGCAAAGAGCCTAACATTAATCCCCAACACCATGGGGAAATGTCTCCAGGCCATGTCAGAGACCTTTGCTGCAGCCCTTCTCATCACAGGTCTGGAGGTCCAGGAGGAAAAAGTGGTTTCATGGACTGGGCCCAGGTTCTCCGTGCTGTGTGCAGCCTAGGGACTTGATTCCCTTGTGTCCCAGCTGCTGCAGCCATGGCTAAAACGGGCAACATAGAGCTTGGGATGTGGCTTCAGAGAGTGGAAGCCCCAAGCCTTGGCAGCTTACACATGGTGTTGAGCCTGTGGGTGCACAGAAGTCAAGAACTGAGGTTTGGGAACCTCCACCTAGATTTCGGAAGATGTATGGAAATGTCATCTATGGATGTCATCTAAGATGTATGAAAATGCCATGTATGGAAATGCTGCCAGGCAAAAGTTTGCTGCAGGGGCGGGGCCCTCATGGAGAGCCTTTGCTAGGGCAGTGTGGAAGGGCAATGTGGGGTAGGAGGACCTCCACACAGAGTCACTACTGAGGCACTGCCTAGTGGAGCTGTAGAAAAGGGACACTGTCCTCCAGACCCCAGAATGGTAGATCCACTGACAGCTTGCACCGTGAGCCTGGAAAAGTCACAGACACTCAATGCCAATCTGTGAAAGCAGCTGGGAGGGAAGGTGTGCCCTGCAAAGCCACAGGGGCAGAGCTGCCCAAGACCATGGAAACCTACCTTTTGCATCAGTGTGACCTGGATGTGAGACCTGGAGCCAAAGGAGATCATTTTCGAGCTTTAAAATCTGACTGCCCTACTGGATTTTGTATATACATGGTGTCTGTAACTTCTTTGTTTTGGCCAATTTCTCCCACTTGGAACAGCTGTATTTACCCCATACCTGTATCCCTGTTGTATCTAGGAAGTAACTAGCTTGCTTTTGATTTTACAGGCTCATAGGTGGAAGGGACTTGCCTTGTCTCAGATGAGACTTTGGACTATGGACTTTTGGGTTAATGCTGAAATGAGTTAAGACTTTGGGGGACTGCTAGGAAGGCATGATTAGTTTTGAAATGTGAGGACATGAGATTTGGAGGGGCCAAGGGTGGAATGATATGCTTTGGCTGTGTCCCTGCCAAAATCTCAACTTGAATTATATCTCTCAGAATTCCCACGTGTTGTGGGAGGGACCCAGGGGGAGATAAATTGAACCATGGGGGCCCATCTTTCCCGTGCTATTCTTATGATAGTGAATAAGTCTCAGGAGATCTGATGGGTTTATCAGGGGTTTCCACTTTTGCTTCTTCCTCATTTTCTCTTGCTGCTGCCATGTAAGAAGTGCCTTTTACTTCCCACCATGATTCTCAGGCCTCCCCAGCCATGTGGAACTGTAAGTCTAATTAAGCCTCTTTTTCTTCCCAGTCTCTGGTATGTTTTTATCAGCAGCATGAAATCGAATTCATACACTTGGTAACATGCCAATTACTTGAACAAGGGAAGGTAAGGCACCTTGCTTTAAAAGTGAATGCCAAAGAGAATAGCAGCTCCTCAATGAAATAATGAAGCTGTGTTAGCTGATAGGAGAACAGGTTGCTGAGGAGGCCATAGGAACAGATGTCTGCCCAAGTGTCTCTGTTTCTTGTCATCAGCCTCATTGCTGTAATAGCTCCCCAAGGCTGCCAGAGTTTACATTTATTTAAATGGAGTCAACAAGTTTCTGTTTCATAGCATCTCTGGCAAAATTAAACTATGTAAAAAGGGGGGATTACAGTTTTCTCATCAAAAGCAAGATCTTTGCCTTGTCTTTCTGGCCCATCCGGAGAGAAGGAGCTTGGGCCATCCCGAAGAGCTTTGGTTGCCTCACCTTTCTTTCTCTTTAAAAGCTCCATTCTGGGGATTCTAGGGGTTTGGGCCCCAAGGTCTCTAGTTAGTAAGCCTAGTGCTTCCTTAGGCAGTAAACTAAAAATAAGTGTCCTCAGCACCATTCATGCTGGCCATGACAGTTGGGCCATCACTTTACCACAAAGATACTTGTCATTTGGGGATTTGGAAAAGGGAAACACTTAAGTGCTAGTTTATCCGCCAAAAGAAGCTGCAACAAAAAAACAGAACACTCATCCTACCCACAGACTTCTGGTCTGAGTATCAACTTACAGGAGAAAGTTTAGCCTGTTATAATTTAAAGGCACAGAGGCATTTCTTTATTTACACATTTGCTGGGGGAAGGACGGATGATGTGAGCCCACAGCAGCTGCCTTTTAGAAGTTCCCAAGGAAACTTTAAAAGAGAACAGAAGTGTATTTTAAAAGGTGTTGGAACATTTGCAAAATACAGAGGATCAAAGAAGGAAAGCTTGCAATGATGTATAGTATTAATATTTTGGTGTACTTCCAAACCTGAGTTTAGATCAAGAGGAAGAACTTAGGGGTCGACAGCACTGTGCCATGGATCAAGAGGTTCCCGTCTTGTTGCCGGGCTGGCCCTCCTGTATCACATTCGGAAATGATGCCCGAATGAAAGTAAATGTGCAGTCAGTGCAGCTACTGTGAAGACATGTTTTAATGACTTTCATTCATAGAATTCCTTCATTCATTTAATATTACAACATTAAGGTTTTCCCCATGTTTTAAAATTTCTTTGTCCCTAATAGCTTTATAATATTTCATCAAATGGCTGTTCTATAGCTAATTGAACTAGGACCCCAGCATTGGACAGGGAATATTATAAATAATGCTGTGATAGGCATCTTTGTGCATAAATCAGGACATTGTTTGTCAAAGAAGGGTCCAGCCTCAAACCCTGTTGGGTGAGAGGCCATGGTGCTATCACTTTTAACTCTGTTAAAAGGCAGCTCTTCATTAGACAGAGTTTAATGATCTAGGTCATGGGTTATTCTAACCCAATTTATCTTCACCCTGTTTCTTTTTTTCATGTCTTCAGAAGTCATTTCCTATTTTGTCAGCAAGGAGACTAGAAATTAAAAAGATAAACTTTATTTTAGATATTTGTTGCTAAGTCAGAAAAAAACTTGATGAGGATCTGCAAGAGCTGGGGCAAGACCTGTTTAGGAAAATCAATCAGACAGGTCTGAACACTGCTTTTAAAAATATAGTTTAAGTGTTCTTGTATTTTTTAAAATATATTTTACACTACTATTGTAAAACATCCTCCATTATGCACGTAGTACTTGTGTATGTGACAATCATAGCCATAACATTTATTTTTAAGGCAGGAAGGAGGATTTACAAGACTACATTGTTTCTCATTTAAAAATATCTAAGCTGCCTCTTTTAGAAGCCCCTGGGGCCCAGATATTGATGCGATTTCTCTTCCCTACTCCATTTGTCTAATCATCTAGGCATGTATTTTTAGAATATTCACTATAACAACGGTCAAAACAAAAACAAAAGCTGACATTAATTGAGTACTTACTGTATGCCAGGTGCTAGTCTAAGACTTTGAAGGGGTGGATTTGATACACTGAATCTTAATAGAGGGAGGACATCTACTTCAGGTTCATTGGACCTTTTTGAAGAGGTGACAGCCACGGGAAGAGGGTCAGGGGATGACTCTGGCATGGGCGAAGGATCCAAAGTGCAGAAGAGTGTGACCCATTCTGTTGTGGCTGGGGATTAGTGACAGCATGGGAAAGTGACATCAAATCCAGCTGGAAAATTCTTAAATAACAAAGGGACAAGATCCAATACACATCCTAAGAAAAGCATACACATCTCTATGAAGACAAATTGTCGGGTGGACGAGGTGTGCAGAGGAAGGTACTGTTGATGTAGTGTGGGCAATGGATGATGAGGCCTGGACTCAGGCCTGCTGGGGGGCGGGGTGCACAGAAATAGATGGGCTCATAATGTACTTTGGAGATAGAATTGACATAACTTGATGGTAAACTGCAGAAACAGAAGATAGAGTAAGGGAGAAGGAACGGTCAAGTCTTGAGTTTTTTATTTGGGCCCCTAGGCTAGTGGTAGAGCCATGGTCTAAAATGAAAAAATCTGGGGGAGTAACTGATTCATTGGCGAGGAAATGGAAGGTTCTATTCTTACCTTGTTATTTGCCAAAATTGGCATTCTAACTAAAAATAAAGAACACAAAACTAGAAGCTCTAACCTTTCTATAATCAAGTTTGTGTTGTAAAAAGAGACCAGGTGTTGGGTTCAGGCAGATCTGGGATGGCCATTTCAAGTTGTGTGACTTACGTTAATTACCTAGCCATTCACCACTTGATCCTTCAATTTCCTAATTTATTTAAGAGAGAGTTAATACTACCTGCCCTACATGGATGATGATATAGCACAAGTACACCTCCTAACGCAATCTCTGGCACATAAAGTAATTCAATTTCCTAAATGTTAGTTGCATTTCTTTGAAATAACCTGCACAAGATAGAGCTGCTGTATGCACTAAATTCTTCCTTGTGGGTGACCTGGGCATCCCTCAGCCTGGGTGATAGGATGTGATATGTATGAAGGGCACCTGGAAGGCAGGGGTGGCCCCAGATAGGCCTGTCACTTGCCATCTGAAGTCCCAAGTGTTTCACTCTTTCAGCTGAAGGCTTTTTGCCTTTCCAAAATACCAAAGGCCTTGAGAAAGAGAATAGTTTAAAGCAGGGGTCCCAAACCCCTGGATGACTGACTGAAGCTTCGTCTGTATTTACAGCCATTCCCCATTGCTCACGTTACCGCCTGAGCTCTACCTCCTGTCAGATCAGCGGTAGCACTAGATTCTCATAGCAACGCCAACCCTATTTTGACCTGTGTGTGCGAGAGATCTAGGTTGCATGCTCCTTATGAGAACCTAATACCTGATAATCTGTCACTGTCTCCCAACACCTCCAGATGGGACTGTCTAGTTGCAAATAAACAAGCTCAGGGCTCCCACTGATTCTACATTATGGTGAGTTGTATCATTATTTCATTATATATTACAATGAAATAATAATAAAAATAAAGTACACAGTAAATGCAATGTGCTTGAATCATCCCCAAACCATCCCTAACCCTGGTCCCTGGAAAAATTGTCTTCCACAAAACAAGTCTTTAGTGCTAAAAGGGTTGGGAACTGCTGTTTTAAAGCATATTTGTCAGTCATAGGAAGTCATCATACTGTAGTGATTAAGAGCATGGATTCTGGAGTGATTGCCTGGGTTTTGAATCTCATCTTTGCCACTTATGAGCAAGATCCCTGAATTCTCTGTACCTAAGTTCCCTCATCAGTGAAATTGGGAAATTAATAATTTCTACCTCATAGGATTGTTATGAGTTTTAATGAAGCTCATGTTTATAAAACCATAAAACGATACCTGGAAAATAGTAATCACTATGTAAGTATATGTTAAATAAAATAGTAATCATTAAGGTGTTGGAAAACAGATTACTTTGAGAAGATGAGAGAAGGGCAAGGCTGAGGAAGAGAGAGGAGGGCTCGGGAGTAGCTAGACACCCAGAGAAAGTAGAAACAAGGCTAAGACACTGTGGGCCACCATGAAAGGAGCTGAAGACAGACTTTTCTGCCTCTCTATTTTGTCTTCTGAAGCCCCTGAAAAAAGAAAATTCCAAGATGACCCCAATTTCAAACATTAAAGCTCAGTTTTTCCCTCTTAGAAGCAGCCTTTAATCCAGGTTGGGCTCAGGCAAGGTAACATGAATTCAAACGTGCATTTCTGCTGTTGCCACTTCCATCTGCAAAGTCCCTTTACCTGGAGTTTATAAAAAACATGGTCAAGGTGTGATATGGTCTGGCTGTATCCCCACCTGAATCTCATCTTGAATTGTAGTTCCCATAATCCCCCTTCATGGAAGGGACCCGGTGGGAGGTAATGGAATCATGGGGGCAGTTGCCTCCATGCTGTTCTTGTGATAATGAATGAGTTCATAAGAGGCTTCATAAGGGGCTTCCCCCCCGCCTGCCCCAGCTTCACTCCGTACTTCTTGATGCTTCCATGTGAAGGACATGTTTCCTCTTCCTTCCACCATGAGTATAAGTTTCCTGAGGCCTCCCCAGCCCTGCGGAGCTGTGAGTCAATTAAAATTGTTTCTTTTATAAATTACCCTGTCTTGGGCATTTCTTCATAGCAGCATGAGAGTGGACTAATACAAGGTGTCTCCTCCCTGCCTGCTTTGACCTAAGTGTGTGGTATCCTATGGCTTATCAAGGTCTCAGCCTGTGTCCTGCCACATACTCTCCTCAAAAACCTCAAAGGATGGTTCATCTTTTCTGACATTATTTACAGTTAACTAGGAAGTTCAGAAAGTGTATGAGTTTCTTTTCTTGTTTTCCTAAAGGAAAATGGTGGGCTTGGCTTGGTGGACTGTTTTATCTAGATGGTGGTTGGCTTTTATTGTTAATGTAATCCCCCATCTGAGCCAAATTAGGGATGGAGCATCAGTCTTTTTAAAAAGTTGGGGGGAAAGAAAAGCTGTTGAGGAATCCCCAAACTTACCTGGAACTCTGGCAGGATCTAAATAACACTTCTCAATTTTTCCAAATGTGGTGAACATGTGTAGAAGCTGGATCACTTATATATTGCTGGTGGGACTGTAAAATGGTACAGCCACCCTATAAAACAATACGCAGTTTCTTAAATAAATATACAACCCAACAATGGTTGGGTTGTCTTTAATCATTTATCCCAGAAAAATAAAACTTATATTTACACAAAGCCTGTGCTTGAATATGTATAGCAACTTTATTCAAAATAGCCAAGACCTGGAAATGACTCATATGTCCTTCAATGGGCAAATGCTTAAACAAGCTGCGACACATTCATACCATGGAATGCTACTCATCAATAAGAAGGAATGAATTACCGATGCGTACAAACACCTGCGTGAATCTCCAGAGAACTGTGCTGAGTGAAAAAGGCCAATCTCAAACTGTCACATAAGGCTTTTGAAATAAGAAAATAGTAGAACTGAAGAACAGGTTAGGACTTGCCAGGGGTTAAGGAGGTGGTGTTAGGAGGGAGGTGGGGGTGGCTATAAAAAGAAAGCATGAAGAATCCTTACAGTGAAGGAATGCACTGTATTTTATTGTATCAATGTCAACATCCTGGTTGTGATATTACTTTTTTTTTTTTTTTTTTTTTTTTTTTTTTTTTCGCCAGATGTACCACTAGGGGAAACTGGAGAAGGGTACAAGGAATCCCTGTATGATTTCTTAAATTAGATGCGAATCTATAATTATCTCAATTTTAAAAGTCTAATTTTAAAAATTGGGGACAGGAGAAAGGCTGTTAACTTATCCCTAAGCTCACCTTGAATGCTAGCAGGACCTAAATAATACCCTTCAATTTGCCCATATTCCCTGTTCCCAAAGACTTTTTAGTTGTAGAACAACCTAACCAGATAAAAATTCAGGCAAACATATGTATTCCTTGCCACACAGTTAATCCCTTAGTTCACCTGCAGTTCATCCTATCACTCATTCATTCAGCAAACACTTATGGAGGCCCTCCTATGTACCCAGGACTATACTAGGTGCTGTGGATACAGGGAGACAGATGATAGACCCTCTGTGCCTAAATGGAGCTTACGTTATAGTGGGAGAGAGAGACAGTACATTACACATACATAAAAAGATAATTTCAGAGACTGGTAAGTACTAAGAATGAAATAAAACAGGGTAACACAGAGTGTCATGGGAGGGAAGGCTTTTTTGATAGTGGAGTCAGGGAAAGCCTTTCTTAGTGATTTGATTTCAGGGCTACATGATGGGACAGAGCACCAGAGCTAAAGAGAACATTCCTGTATTCCTTTTAAAAGGTCACTCTTGGCCCCAAGTGGTAGCTCATGCCTGTAATCCCAGCACTTTGGGAGGCCAAGGCGGGTGGATCACTTGAGCCCAGGAGTTTGACACCAGCCTGGGCAACATGGCAAAACCCTGTCTCTACTAAAAATCCAAAAATTAGCCAGTTGTGGTGGCACATGCCTATAGTCCCAGTTGCTTAGGAGGCTGAGGTAGGAGGATCACTTGAACCTGGGAGGTTGAAACTATAGTGAGCTGTGAATGTGCCAGTGTACTCCAGCCTGGGTGACAGAGGGAGACCCTGTCTTAAAAAAATAAAAATAAAAGGTCACTCTTTTTATGTGACAAATACGTAGAAAGGAAATAAGAAGGTAATGAGGGGACTGGCTCACAGGCTATTTCAGGGGCTTCTTCCTGAGTTGATAGTTCCATTGACCCAGGTTCAGCAATGGAGAAAAGAGTGCCAATTTCTGAGATGAGAAACACTATAAGGGAGGAGGGAATCAGTTCAGCTGGGAGATGGAAGTTGAGTTCTGTTTAGTCATGTTCAGTTTGAAATGTCTAGCAGACATCTGCATTGAGCCACAAACATTACATAGCCTCATTCTTTCTCTCTCTCCTGGCCAGGCCTCTATCAGCTCTGGGTCACTTTTTCACTTTCAGACTTGAATAAAACATCACACGACAAGGTGGCTTCATGCATAGTAAAGGAATAAATATTATGATAATGATTATGCATATGGGAAGTATAGAGTTAGCTCTTCAAGGGTAAATCTCAAAGGACAATGGGATCCAAAAGGGAGCCATCCAGCTACATTCTTCATTCCCTTCTCAATATCTTCCAGTAACTCTTCTGAAGAAATCCCACATGCTGAGTGAACACAACTTCCAAGTGACCTGCTGGGTCTCTTTGCAGCTCCCTGTGAAGAGGTGGGCAAAATGGTAATGTGGTAATCATATCACAATACATATATTATGTACTTTTCCTGACCTCCTTTCCCTTTTGCTCCTACATGCAATACCTTGAACTTGCACCTCTCAATTAAACTGTTGGCACCTTAATTCTTGCTTCAGGCTTTGTTTTATAGAAAACTCAATTATGACAACATCCAAACAAAGGTATGAAGTAAGAAGTTCAAAGCCTAGAACTCAAGAGCAAAGTCAGGATTGGAGCTATCAATATGGTTTAGCTGTGTCCCCACCCAAATATCCCCACATGTCAAGGTTGAAACTAGGTGGAGATAATTGAATCATGGTGGTGGTTTCCCTATACTGTTCTCATGGTAGTGAATAAGTCTCACGAGATCTGATGGTTTTATAAATGAGAGTTCCCCTGCACAAGTTCTCTTGCCTGCCACTGTGTAACATGTTACTTTGCTCCTCAATCACCTTCAACCATATCTGTGAGGCACATGTACCCTAGAACTTAAAGTATAATATAAAGAAAAAAAAAAAAAAAAAGAAAGAGGGGAATAATCACGTGGGTTGAAGTTAGCTGAGAGGTTAAGGAAGATGAGAGAGAGGGGAGGCCACAGGGCTGTGTGACATGGAAGTCATGAGTGGAAGTCAGTGAGAGCAGTTGCAGTGAGGAAGTAAGATTGGAGTGGTCAAAGAGAGAACAGTAGATGAGGAAGTGGAAGTAGCTAACATCATAGACAAGACTGAAGAAATTTAAATGGAAACAGGAAGGAAGTAAATTGGGTAGGAGGAGACTAGTCTGTTTGCCGGGTGCTGAACCTGGGAAATGTGTGTGAGAGAAGCACATTGTCCTGGAGTCAAGAGACCTGAATTCTAATCCTTTTTCTGCCAATAATGAGCTGAGGAGGCCCGTGGTAAATCCGTCCTCTCTCTGGGCATTCATTTCCTCATTTGTCAAATCAAATGTCTCTCAGGTCCCTTCCAGCTCAGAAAAGCTATATTCTATGGAAACATTGAAACTAACAGAGAAGGAAAAAAATGGGTGGGGAAATCAGGATCCTTGAGAGGATAGTGTAAATCCTTAAGGGGAAGGCAAAGGATATTTACTTCCTAGGGTGATGGTCAGGATTAAATAAGGTAATTCAGGCACAGCACTTAACACAATGCCTGACACAGTCAGAACACAATACATTTTATTTATTACTAGAAATACTAGAGGTAGTATTAGTAGCTGAAACTTGCAGAGTATTGTGGTGCATATATCTGCTGCACACAGGAAAGTGCCAGTGGAGGTAAAGCAGGAAGGATGAGAAGAACCAGGGGCCAGGCACTGCCTGAAATGGGAGTGAGGCCTATGCTAGGGGCCACTTGAAGAATGAAGTGTGGATATGACTTTATGACATCCAGAGATGGTAGTCTAGGTGGATGTGAGGGCACCTCAAAATGAGAAGACACTTTACCTTTAAAGAAGCTTTCTGCCAGGTGTGGTGGCTCACGCCTGTAATCCCAGCACTTTGGGAAGCTGAGGCAGGTGGATCACCTGAGGTCAGGAGTCAGGAATGGTCAAGACCATCCTGACTAACATGGTGAAACTCTATGTCTCCTACCAATACAAAAATTAGCTGGGCATCTTGGCAGGCACCTGTAATTCCAGCTACTTGGGAGGCTGAGGCAGGAGAATTGCTTGAACCTGGGAGGCATTGGTTGCAGTGAGCTGAGATGGCACCATTGCCCTCCAGCCTGGGCAACAAGAGTGAAACTCTGTCTCAAAAAGAAAAAAATATGCTTTCTATCCTACATAAAAGTAAGGTAGTGAGACAAAGAGCCAAGGATAGCCAAGCTCACATCAAAGAAGAACAAAGTTAGAGGATATACTTGACCACACATCAAGATCTATTGTAAAGCTACAGTAATGAAGACCATGTGGCATCTGCACAACAAACAAAGAACAATGCAACAGTGGAACAGGATAGAGAGCCCAGAAACAGACTCATGCCATATATAAGCAATTTATGAAAAAGGTGGCACCTCAGAGTAGTGGGTCTTAATCAATAAATGGTGCTAAGTCAAATGGATATCTGAGTGGAAATAAGAATGAAACTCAACTCCTGCCTCACACCATACCAAAAAAAAAATCAATTTTATTTGGTCTGTAGATTTAAATATGAAAGCTTCTAGAAGCTAATATAGGAGAATAGCTTCTTGGCCTAGGGGTAGGCAAATACTATTAAATAAGATACAAAAAAGTACTAATTATAAAGAAGAATATTTATACATTAAATTTCATAAAATTAAAAATGTTGTTTCATCAAAAGATACCATTAAGAAGATGTTTTAAAATATGTCATAGAGTGAGAAAAGAGACTCACTATACATATAACTGATAGAGGAATCACATTCAGAATATGTAAAGAACTCTTAGGCCAGGCGAAGTGACTGACACCTGTAATCCCAGTACTTTGAGAGGCTAAGGTGGGATGATCACTTGGGCTCAGGAGTTTGATAACAGTCTAGGCAACATAGTGAGACTCCATCTCTAATTATAAAATTAAGACATTAAGGAATTCTACAAAAAAAAGAGAGAGAGAGAGACAGGCAGCCTAACTGAAAATAAATCAGGCAAAAGACTTGAGCAGTCACCTCATAGAAATAGAATGGCCAATGAACACGTGTAAAGGTGCTCAATCTCACTAGTCATCAGAAAAATACAAACGAAAATCATAATGAGGTATCACTATACACCCACAAGAATGAAAATAATTAAAATTTCAGATGATACTACATGGTGGTGAGAATGTGGAACAACTGAAACTCTCATTGGTGAGAACTTAGAATAAAACAACCATTTAGGGAAAAGTTTGGCATATCTACTAAACCTAAATGTAGTCTGTACAAAACCTTTCAAATCCATTCCTGGTATATATCAGGCAGAAATGAGAGCTTGTGTTCATCAAAGACATGCACAAAAATATTCATTGCAGTATTATTCATAAGAGCCCCAGATAGAAACAACCCAAAGTTCATCAAGAATAGAACAGACAAACTGTGGTATATTCATAAAATGGTATACTGTACACAATCAACATAAATTAACCACTGCTACACATGACATTGATGAATCACACAAATATCATGTAGAATGAAGGAAGCTAGTTACAGAAGAATACATGTCATCTGATTCCATAAGGGGCACAGGGAGTGCTCTGGGTGCTGGCAATGTTCTATTTGTTGACCTGAATGGTGTTTCTATGGGTGTGTTTACTTTGCAACAACTCATCAGTAATTCACTTAAGGTTTGTGGACTTTTCTGTATGTATTCTCTACTTTAAAAAAGAAAAGATAAAAACATTTATCTAAAAAAATGAAACAGGTGAGGTGATCTGTATTTCAGTAAACAATAAAATGTTTCTCCCACCCTGCTTCTGACACCCTTCCTACATCTGAATTCCTCACTGCATGTGAACTTGTTGTTCTCATCAAATGAGTCAGGCAAAATGGAAAAAAAAAATTAATGGATCTTGATAGATGTTTTCTAAGTTTAATGTTGTCCTTATAAGGTCATTAGAAGCTCTACCTTCAAATAAAACTATCAAACCTCACCCTCCCTCCCTTTATTTTTAAGGAAGCTGAAATGGTGGCTCCAGAAACAATAGGACTCCTGGGATCAGAGGGTGGGGGGAGATTAGAAATCCATTCATTTATTCATTCACTCATTCACTTGACAAATATTTATTAAGCAATTATTGTATCTCAGGCACTATTCTAGGCACTGCAGATAGAACAGTGGACGAAGAAAAAAAGTCCCTGTTCTCATGAAACTTACATTGTGGTAGTGATGGAGAATATACTGTATTGTAAGTATTTTAAATTTTTTGTATATTATGATGCTTTGACATCTTTAAAACCTTTTCTGGCTGGAGACAGACTGTCCCTCCTAGGCCTAGCTGATTCTTAAGAGGTAGCAAAATGCTCATCTGGCACAAGCTTTTGTTATGCAAACTAATGAATCCAGAGCTATAGCTCATTGATTTTGCCCATGCCCTCCAAAGAGGCAATATCCATCTGCCTTAATCATCCCAGAGCCAGGTATCAGGCAACTAGGCACCACCCCTAGAGTTTAAAGCCTGCTGGAAAGAGTCAAACTAGCCAATTCTGAACACGTTACCCCCCTTGCTTGCCTTTCCCATGGAAAGCCCCCAAAAGGCTCTGGCCTAATGTGTTTCCCTTTCTTTCGTCCTCTGCCTCCTGACTACCTCAGTGCTTCCCCATGTGGTCTTCCATGGAGTGGTGTATCTCCTGTCTGTAGAACCTGTGAGTAAAATAAACTTTGTTTCCCTGAACCTCTCTTGTGCCTCCTCTTGTGACCACACCTGACTGACCATCACTAAAAGAATAAAAGCATATATGAACGACGAGGAAATGCCACAGAGAATTGTTTATGCTGCAGTGATGGGATGACCAGTTCCAGAGGTATGATTTTGCTGTTGTATGGAGGATGGTCAAGGAAGATCTCACCCAAAGGAAAGGGACCCGAAGGAAAAGATGGAGTGACCATGTGAATATCTGGGAGGGAACTCCCGTGGAGGGAAACCGAGGTGAGAACAGCTAGGAGGTCAGAGTGGCAGAAGGGGAATAAGCAAAGCTGAGAGCCATGGGGGATGAAGTCAGATAGGGAAGGGCCAGGGCAGATCATCAGAGCCTCTGTGGCTATTGTAAGGACTTTGGCTTTTTCTTTGCATTAGATGAGAGGTGCTGGAGGGTTCTGAATGGAAAGAGCGACATGACCTGACTCAAATGTTAAGAGTCACCCAGGCTGCTGGGTGTGAATAGACAGAAGACAGGTGGGGCAGAAGCAAGACCAGCTAGGAAGCCATGACAGTGACAAAGGCGAGACGGTGGTGCCTTGGACTGGGGAATAGCAGTGGAGATGGCAGAGAGTTTCATGGCAGTGAAAATGATTCACTTTGGAGGGGGGTTGTGAGACAAACGGAGGAATCAAGGTTTTTGGCCTGAGCAACTAGAAGAAGGATGTTCTTGAGATGTTGGTAGACAGTTCCGGAAGGCTGTTTGCACATGTTTAGATATCCAAATGGAGATGACAAGGAGGCATTTGTAGATAATGAAGCTGAAGTTGAAAAGCAAAAGTCGGGACTGAAGATATAAATTTGGGTGTTGGTGTTTAAAGCCATGGGATTGGATGAGATCACCTTGGGAGAGGATATAGACAGAAAAGAGAAGTCATCCAGGCCTTGGTCCTCTGAGATCAGCCCTGCCCTAAATCCTGCTTCCACTGCAAGAAGAGAATATCCTCATGGTGAAGGAATTGGCCCCATTTTGCCTTGTGCCAGATAGCTGATTCCTTAAGTTGTGAGGATAAATAGCCAACACCATGTCCTGGAAATTGAACCTCATTGGAGACCAACCATTCTGTGAGGGAAACAAATAAACATCCTCAGTGAACATCTCCTCTGCCTGTCCTCAGCTCAGTTTGAGATTTGAACAAGCTTCCTCATGCCTCTACTGGCTCTCCAAGCACCCTCAGCCTGCTCATGCTAGTCCAGCCCAGGATATTCTGCTCCCCAGAAGAGAGCTTGGTCTCTAGGCAAGCAGGGTGTCCTTTCACACTGAGCCAGAGACTGACCACCGAAAGAAAGTGAACTCCGAAGCAGCAGCAGCCTGGCTAGGAGCTGCCCCACACGTTTTACCCATTAGCTGAAAATCTTTTCTAACGATTTCCATTCCCCTTATAATGAATCATCAAATGAGCAGGGCCCCTGCTGGAAGGTTAATAAAAACCATACAGGATTTTATGGTTTGTGCAAAAGAAAATTGGCAGTCTGGGGCCCTGGAAGGCAGCAATCCGAATCTTTTTCCACAGTGTATCTTTAGTCCTGAAACCGGATTGCAGGAGGAAATAAAGAAGAGCGTGGGGGAAGAAGCTCTTGAAATACCTCCCAGTTTTCTCTCTTCCTCATCTTTTGTGTCACCACTCAGGCTCCCCAGGACTCACCTGAGGGAACCCCAGCCACAGAAAGCACCCACGGAACAGCAGAGAAGCTGGAGAAACAATAGCAGCAGAGACAGCATTTACTGTACTCAACTTTCTGGTCCCCCAGCTTGCTGTCCAGATACTCACTCATTTCCCACCTTAGCTGTCATTCTTTTAAAGGATTCTTTCATACACTTGGTTTCCCTATCCATGCCTTCCTACTCTCAGCTTGATCCCTTTTTCCTTCTCTCTGAATAGATACAACTATTCCATGATCATCAGAGTCTCAACTGGCTAGTACCTGTCTGAAGCCCTCCCTTTCTTTCATCCTCTCACATTCACTAGAGACTCTACTCTTTGCTTTTCTGCCCAGAAGGAAAAGTGGTCCAAAGACCACACATCTCAAAGCTGGGGCAGTATGTATGCAACCAGTGTTTCATTTGTTTCAGGATGGAGTTCATTTTAAGTCGTCTCTGGGAGGTTGGTACACAGCAATAAAAAACGAGGAGTTTGAGATCCCTCGAGAATTGGAAAGATGAGACTTCTTTTCTCTTAAAGTCCTAGAGCACAAAAATGAATTACAATTGGTTCTTTGCTTCTTGTAGCTGGTGAGATAGCTGTAGCCGAACTCCACGTACAAATGGTGATGTAAATCAATGGAAAGGGTGCCTTTCTTAATCTTCCTCCTCACGGTGTTCCCTGCTGGGCACCAGGGATCCTCAGCAGGACCTGCAGGGGCAAGCATTAAAAACAGTCCTTTGGGTTCAGTAAAAATTTGGTGAAGATGCTGCTAGTGCTAGATGCCTCTTCTGCTCTAAAGAGAGGCCTTGCAATTTACCAATCCAAAATTTTCATTCATTCCCTTATTCATTCAGCCTTTTTATTGAATGACTACTATGGCCAGGTTTGGTGCTACATGCTTCAGATAGAATGGTGAACAAGACAGATGAGCCTTACAGTAAAGGTGGAGGGAGAGGCAGAGAAATAAACAAATTCATCAAATCATTACACACTTTAGTAAGTGCTATGAGATATTTGTGGGCTGCTAGCCCAGAGGGTGAGGTTTGATGAACTGCAGGCTAAACATAGAAATAAAAGCAAGTTGCTTTTTTTTTAATGACTTGCTTTTACATGTAACTTAGGAAATGTTTTTTGGAGAGTCACATCACAGCAGGAGTTTAAAATGGAATTGCTTACTCCTGAGCTAGGACATCAACAATATCCATGATCTCATGGAGGCAGATTTAATCTCCTAAAATGCCTTTCAAATGATGTGGGTTTGCCTCTATTTGGGAAATAAATCAAAAAGACAGCCCAATTGCCCCAGCAACAGACACTACTGGTTGTCTGCTCAACAGCTGTTCTCTCCTTGCCCCATCCCCTTTACATGTCTGGGGAGGTCTTTGTGACATTGTGCCTGAGAGAATGGTCTAAAGCTCACTATTAGGCACTTGTTTGGGGAAAAGTGGATCGTGTCATCTACTTGAAGGAGATATTGGGAGGTCCAAATAAAGGCATGGAAGTTGAAGCTTGCCCTTCTTAAATTGTTTTCCCCTGGACTAAGAGAACAAAATCTATACCATAGGCCTATGACTTCTCAGTTCCTCTTAATAGGACTCAAGCCACAAATCCTCTTCTGTGGCAACCCAGACACGTGGCCATTTTCCTACTCTTTGGTAACTATGGCTCTGCCTGGTGAGGAAAGGGTAAGTGATCATATTTTAGAGAGACCTGTAAACCCTAGTTGCCTTCCCCTAGCTGCCTTCCCCTAGCCTCCCCAATCTGACCTCACATGGTTGGAGTTCTAAGTGTGACAAAGGCTCTTTAGAGACTTCATCTAAACCTGACTTGATTTTAGATCAACAGAAAGCATATGTATCCTTTTCATGGAACCATTAAGTTTACTCTTGGGTAAACTAGGATAAGAAAGAGAAACTAAAGCTTTCCTATGTTAGGGGAGAAAGGTGGTCTGTAAAGTATATCTTTTTTTTTTCTTTTTTTTTGTTCCTGGTCTTTTAAACTGCCCCACCAGATCAAACCACATTTATACTCCAACTTGTCCACATATCCAAACCAGCAGCAACCCCTGATGGTTGAGGGATTTGATCAGGTCCTTACCTTATTGTTCTCCACCAGCTTCCATTCCCACCTTGTTCTACAGCCTCCATCTCCATCCTTTCTCCAGTTTCTTCAGATTTGATTACTTTCTATGGCTCTGCTTTCCCTGATTTTAGAGCCACGCTTTAGCTCTCAATGAGAGCTCTACACCCCAACTTGACCCAGCTTGACATGAATCTCATTAGCATGGGACTTGCTGACCTGTTCCAGTGCTTTCTCTTTCTTCTAAGGCACCATTGGCAAATGCAGACTCCTATGAGTGGTGCTTCCTCTACCAAAGCACATCAGGCTAAGCATAAGAGGGATGCCACAGTGGGTAGGTCATGTTTGTAAAATTAGACCTTGAACTAGTTTTCAGTTTGCCCACTTCTCCTCTCATCTTGATAGTATCCATATCACCTTTGCTGTTATTCCTAGTCTTGTCTTAGGAAATGATCAACTTAGTCCTTAACCAACCTGCTCTGCATCTTAGATTTGAACCAACATTCTCTCTCCTGATATAGTGCAAAATGGGCTTGTGTTTATCTGCTGAGCACTCTTTGAGAGAAACCACTTCCCGCTCACTCTCCTTTTGCTCAGTCACAGGATCTCGCCCATCTCTAGCCACAAAAGTGGGAGTGAGACCAATCATACTATTCAAATTTGAATTCATCTGACCCCAAAGTTTCATTAGTACGTAGTTGTGCCTCTAGGTGTGAAAACTTGGAAGCAAGTAATTAGAACAAGGTTGGGCTGATAAACTCTGTGGTTGAAAGAAATGAGACAAGAGCTCACTGAGTACTATAGGTAATATAGCAGCCAGTGGACGGACAGTCCACTTGGGGAAATCGGAGGGGTTGGTGTTCCACTATAAAACAATTTTGTGTCTTAATAGAAATATCATCTTGTATTTCCTGGCCACCTAGAATCTCATCTAGAATCTGCTGTTGTTGGAACAACAGTTGTCACATAAAAAAAATCTTTTTTAAATTTTACCAATAGTTGCTTTATTATTATTATTATTATTATTATTATTATTATTATATTAACTTTTATTTTAAGTTCAGGGGCACATGTGCAGGTTTGTTATACAGGTAAACTCATGTCACGGGGGTTTGTTGTACAGATTATTTCATCACCCAGGCATTAAACCTAGTACTCATTAGTTATTCTTCCTGATCCTCTCCCTCCTGCCACTCTCCATCCTCTGATAGGCCCCAGTGTCTGTTGTTCCGCTCTATGTGTCCACGTATTCTCATCATTTAGCTCCCACTTATAAGTGAGACCATGCAGCATTTGGTTTTCTGTTCCTGTGTTATTTTGCTAAGGAAAAAGGCCTCCAACTCCATCCATATTCCTGCAAAGAACATGATCTTGTTTCTTTTTTATGAATGCATAGTATTCCAAGGTATATATGTACCATATTTTCTTTATCCAGTCTATCACTGATGGGCATTTAGGTTGATTCCGTGTCTTTGCTATTGTAAATGGTGCTGCAATGAGCAAATGCATGCATGTGTCTTAATGGTAGAACAATTTATATTCCTTTGGGAACTCTAATGGGATTGCTGGGTCAAATGGCATTTCTGTCTTTAGGTCTTTGAGGAATCACTACACTGTTTTCCACAATGGTCAAACTAATTTTAAAGAACCTTCTTGGGGAATGATTATGCAGTTGTTATGTGACCTCCCATAATATATTGTTGTTGAGAGGACTTTCTTTTTGGGCACAAGTATATAATACTTAAAGAAAACCCAATATGAAAACTTTATTAGAGAAAAAGAAAGATTAGTAAACTGGGAATTAACTATTTGCGTTTAAAACAGAAGTCTCCACAGGACATGGGGGCTTATTCTTGTAATTCTAGCACTTTGGGAAGTTAAAGTGGAGAATTGCTTGGGCCCAGGGTTCAAGACCAGCCTGGACAATATAGTGAAACCCTGTGCTAAAAAAAAAAAGAAAGAAAGAAAGAAAGAAAAGAAAAAAAGAAAAGAAAACAGAAGTCAGTGTTTAATTATTTTAAACCTGGGACAAAATATTGTTTCCTGGAACATTATTTTCACAATAAAATTTGAGAATAACTCCCTAAAAACCAAATGAGTGGTTCTGCTTCAAAAAGGTGTAGCAGGTACATGTTTTCCTATTTTTTCCCTCTAAGTGCAATGGAAAACTTTGGACATTATATATAAAACAAAGGTAGAAAGGCTCTAAAGGGAAGAAAAGAAGGTAGATTGGCTGGGGACTTAGGGACCATGGAACAAAACAGTGCTGAGTTCCCTGGGTTCCTGGGCTTTCTTTTTGCCGCAGCTATTCCAGACTTGGGAATAAGGAAGATGATAACCTAGAAATGCCAATGGGCACAGACAAAAAAAGCCACAACAAAAGACTGTTCTCTTTAGCCAAGGAACAGGAAATGAGTAGCCCAGCAAGACAGAGGACTTTTACACCTGAACCACTCTACTCCAGTGAGACACAACAGGGAAAAACAAAACAAAACAACAACAACAACAACAAAAAACCACTGTAGCCCCATCTCCACTCATACCTGGAAAGGCCTAATGGGGAGTCTAGATTTCTACCCTAATTAGGCTGTGATAAGGCCCCCAGCACTATTCCTTACCTCCACCATTCCTCCAGGGTGTCAGAAAATGCTGAATAGAAAAATCAGGACTTTATTTCTGCCAGGTGAGCAGAAGTATCCACACCACAGTATCAGTGGAGACTGTGTGGGAGCCTGGAGTTTTACCTCTGCCCAGCAGTGAAGAGGTGCCTCTCCCTCCCTCTTTCCCCAAATGGTGTCATGTCAGAGGAGGCCTAGTGCAGGGTCAGGACCTTTGTCACAGCAGTAGTGTGACTCTCCCCATGGCATCAGTGGAGGCCATAGGGTATGCGGTAATAAGGCATTCCTACCCCTTCCAGTCAGGGAGGTATGAGTGGAGCCCTACTGGGGAGCCAAAACACTGTCCACCATCCAGCAGTAATGAGGATCTTCCTTGAGTGTCCATAGAGGTTAAATTGGAGCATGAACTTCTATCCCCACATGGCAGTAATGAGAGGTGATCCTCTTTCCCCTGCCAGAGCAATGTCACAAGAAGCCAGTGAAAACAGAGGTTTAAATAAAATCCAGAGTCTCATAATACCACAGATATTCAGGTTTTAATTTAAAAATCATTCATCATACCAGGATCTCAAATGGAACAAGACAAAACAATAGATGCCCTTATCAAGATGACAGAAGTGTTAGAATTATCTGCAATTATTTTACAGTAGCCCTCATAAAAATGCTTCAAGAAGCAATTAGTAACACACTTGGAAAAAATGTAAAACTGGAATGTCTCAGGAAAATAATAGAAAGTCTCAGCAAAGAAATAGAAGGAATAAATGACTAAATGGAAATTCTAGAACTTAAAATACAATAATTGATATAAAACTCAGTGGATGAGCTAAACGGCAGCAGAATAAAGAGGAAAGAGGAAATAATCAGTGAACTAGAAGGGGGAATAATAAAAATTACCCAACCTGATAGAATTTTAAAAAAGAAATAAGCAAATTCACAATTATAGTTGAATACTGCAATATTCCTTTCTTAACAATTGATAGATTACTTAGACAAAAAGTTAGCAAGAATATAGAAGAACTCAACAGAACTCAACACCATCAACCAATAGGATGGAATTGACATTTATAGTGCCCTCTACCAAACATCAGCAGAATACAAAATTCTTTTCAAGTGTGCGCAGAATATATAGCCAGATAAGCCATATCCTAGTGTATAAAAACAAAGCAAACAAACAAACAAAAAAACCCCAAAACTTAACAAATTAAAAAGAATTGAAATCATACTGAGTGTGTTCTCTAGTCCAAATGGAATGAAATTAAAAACAATAGGAAGTTACAGAAAATTCTCCAAACACTTGAAAACTAAATAACACATTTTTAAATAAACCTGGTTATTTAGAAAGAGGATCAAAAAGGAAGGCTCAAGAGAATTTTTAAAAAACTGCTCACCTAACTGAATGAAAATGAAAATACAAAGTATCAAAACTTGTGGAACACAGCCAAAGCAGTACTGAGAGGGAAATTTATAGCACTAAAGGCATAAATTAGAAAAGAGAAATGTCCTCAAATCAGTCATCTAAACTCACATGTCAATAAAAAAGAGCAAAAATAAATACAATGCAAGTGGAAAGAAGGAAATAATAAAGAGCATAAATTAATGAAGTGGAAAACAGAAAACAATAGAAAAAAATCACTGAAACAGTTTGTTCTTTGAAAAGATCAATAAAACAGACAAACTTCTAGTAGGACTGATAAAGAAAAAAATAGAGAAGACACAAATGACTGGTATCAGGGATGAAACGAGGGAAATCTTTATAAAACCTCCAGACTTTAAAAGACAATAAGGAAATACTATGAATTTAACAACTTCAATGAAATGGACCAAATTTTCAAAAAACACAAACTACCACAACTATCCAATATGAAATAGATAATTTAATAGCATTATAAATATTAAGGAAATTGAATTAGTAATTAAAATAAGAACTGTCCCTCACAAAGAAATTTTCACATACTGATGATGATTTCACTGAAGAATTCTACCAAACATTTGAAAAAGAATAACAATAACTTCCATAAAATAGAAAAAGTGAGGTGGGAGGACACATCCTAATTCATTTTCTGAAGCTAGTGTTACCCTGATCCCAAAACAAGAGAAACACAGTTCCAAAAAAGAAGCTGCAGACCAATATCTCTCATATATATAAATGCAAAAACCCTTACCAAAATATTGGCAAATTGAATCTACAGTATATAAAAAGAATTATAGATTAGACCAAATGGGATTTATTCCACAGATGCAAAGCTGTTTCAGTATTTGAAAATCTATGTGGTCTATCATATTAACAGGTTAAAAGGAAAATCATATGATCATATTAAAATCATGCAGAAAACTATTTGATAAAATTTAATACCCATTCATGATACTGTCAGAAAAATACAAAGAGAGGGAAACTTCTTCAACCTGATAAAGACCAGCTACAAAATACCTGCAGCTTCCATTATACGTAATAGCGAAAGACTGAATGCTTTACCCCTAAAATTGGAAAAGAGGCAAGGATGTCCACCCTTATTCAACATCATCTTTAGTCAATATTGTACCATAAGTTTTAGTGAGTGCATTAGGCAAAAACAAACAAAAAAACCCCCAAAAACAGAAATAGAAGGCCTATATATTGGAAAGGAAGAAGTAAAATCATCCTTATGACATTAATGTATAGTAGAAGATGCCAGGGAATCTACAAAAACTTCCTAGAACTGAAAGGTGAGTTCAACAAGGTTACAGGATACAGGATAAACATAGAAAAAGCCATTTTGGCTGGGGGTGGTGGCTCACGCATGTAATCCCAGCACTTTGGGAGGCCAAGGTGAGCAGATGGCTTTGAGCTCAGGAGTTTGAGACCAGCCTGGGCAATATAGTGAAACCCCATCTCTGCAAAACCACAATTAGCCAGGTGTGGCTGCATGCGCCTGTGGTCCCAGCTACTCTGGAGACTGGGTGGGAGGATCACTTGAACCTAGGAGGTAGAGGTTGCAGAGGTTTCAGTGAGTTGAAATTGTGCCACTGCGACTCCGGCCAGGGTGAGAGTGAGACAGACAGACAGACAGACAGACAGAAAGAAAGAAAGAAAGAAAGAAAGAAAGAAAGAAAGAAAGAAAGAAAGAAAGGGAGGGAAGGAAGGAAGGACGGACGGAAGGAAGGAAATAAAGAAAAGCAAGACAGAAGAAAGAAAGAAAGAGAAGAAAAGAAAAAGAAAAGACAATTTTATCTCTACAAACTAACAATAGGCATGTGGATATAAAATTTAACTATACAATATCATTTACAATTGCTAAAAAGAAGTAAAGTACTTAGGTGTAAATCCAACAAAACATTTGCAAGAAGTATATGCTAAAAACTACAAAAGCCTGATAAAAGAAATTAAAGAAAACTTAAATAAATGGACAGACATATATTGTGTTCATGCATCGGAAAACTTAACATGGTAAAGATATCTGTTATCCTCAAATTGACATACAGTTTTAACACAATTCCTATCAAAATCCCTGCAAGATATATTGTAAATACAGATAACATTATTTTAAAATTTATATGAAAAGGCAACATAACCAAAATAATTAAAACAATTTTTAAAAAGAAAATAAAGTGGCAGCGATCATTCTACTCCAATTCAAGACTATTTATCTGGCTATAGTAATGAAAACTGTGTGACATGGTTGAGGGACAGACACATAGATCAAAGAAACAGAACCCACCACTGCTCAGTGAAATAAAAGAGGACACTAACAAATGGAAGAACATACCATGCTCATGGATAGGAAGAATCAATATCGTGAAAATGGCCATACTGCCCAAGGTTATTTATAGATTCAATGCCATCCCCATCAAGCTACCAATGCGTTTCTTCACAGAATTGGAAAAAACGGCTTTAAAGTTCATATGGAACCAAAAAAGACNC
>NW_016814096.1:2855933-2874607 GCF_001698545.2 Rhinopithecus bieti
GAACATCGATGCAAAAATCCTCAATAAAATACTGGCAAACCGGATTCAGCAGCACATCAAAAAGCTTATCCACCATGATCAAGTGGACTTCATCCCTGGGATGCAAGGCTGGTTCAACGTATGCAAATCAATAAACGTAATCCAGCAAAGAAACAGAACCAAAGACAAAAACCACATGATTATCTCAATAGATGCAGAAAAGGCCTTTGAGAAAATTCAACAGCCCTTCATGCTAAAAGCGCTCAATAAATTTGGTATTGATGGAACTTATCTCAAAATAATAAGAGCTATTTATGACAAACCCACAGCCAATATCATACTGAATGGGCAGAAACTGGAAAAATTCCCTTTGAAAACTGGCACAAGACAGGGATGCCCTCTCTTACCACTCCTATTCAACATAGTGTCAGTCTCATATCTTACACAATAATTAACTGAAAATGGATTATGGATTTAAATATAAAACATAAAACTATAAAACATAAAGAAAAAAACAGAAGATAAAATATTTGAGATCTAAAACTAGGCAAAGAATTCCAAAAGCATGATCTATTAAAGAAAACATTTAAAAACTGGACTATATCAACAATTTAAAAAACTTTTTTGTGAAAACTTTAAGAGGATAAAAGACAAGCTACAGACTGGGAGAAAGTATTTGCAAATTATATAGTTATGATATCTGGATCCAAAATATATAAAGAATTCTCAAAACTTTTCAAAAAACCTAATTTAAAAAATTTTATATTTGGGAAGACATTTCACCAAAGAAAACATCAGAGTCAAACACACACATGAAAAAGTTCTTAACACCATTAGTCATTGGGACAATGCAAATTACACAGTGAAATGAATAATGAAATTGTATTAGTCCTTTCTCACACTGCTATAGGGAAATACCCAAGACTAGGTAATTTATAAAGGAAAGAGGTTTAATTGACTCACGGTTCTGCATGGTTGGGGAGGCCTCAGAAAACTTACCATCATGTTGGAAGGCAAAGGGGAAGCAAGCTTGGACCTTCTCACATGGCGGCAGGAGAGAGAAGAGTGAGTAAGAGAGGAACTGCCAAAGTTTTATAAAACCATCAGATCTCGTGAGAACTCACTCACTGTCATGAGAACAGCATGAGAGGGACCACCCCCATGACCCAATCACCTCCCACCAGGTCTCTCCCTCAACACCTGGGGGATTATAATTCATGATAAAATTTGGGTGGGGACACAAAGCCTAACTATATCAGAAATATCTAATATAGGCACATATTGGAATGGCAAAAATTTTAAAAGATTGACCATATCAAATGTTAATAGGGATGTAGGAGAGCTGGGAATCTCATATATGGAACTCTCAGATATGGCTGGAGGGAGTGTAAAGTAGTGCAAACACTTTGGAAAACAGTTCAGCTGTGTCTTAGAAAGTTAAACACATATCTAACATATGACCCATTTATCTTAGGTAAATACCTAAGAATAGTAAAAATAATTCTAGTAAAAAAAATTCTTAGGTATTTACCTAAGATAAATGAAAGCATACAGCCATATAAATATTTATGAATGTTCATAGCAGTTTTATTTCTAATAGCCCCAAACTGGAAACAACCCAAAAGCCCATCAGCAGATGAATGCACAAACTGTATTTAAACAGTTATCAAACAAATTGGAATATTACTCATCAATAAAAAGGAATGAATGATTGATACACACATTAATATGGAGGAATTTGAAAATAGTTTTGCTAAATGAAAGAAGCCAGACAAGAAAGAGTACATAGTATGGGATTCCAGTTACATAAAATTCTAGAAAATGTAACCTAATCTGTGGTGACAGCAGATCAGTGGTTACATGGGGATAGGGGTAGGGAACGGATGGGAAGGCATGAGAGGGAGGGATTACCAAGGGGAATAAGGAAACTTTTAGGGTATATGGATATGTTCATTATCTTGAAGGTAGTGATTGTTTCATTGGTTTATACTTATGTCAGAATTTATCAGATTGTATGCTCTAAATATGTGCAGCCAATTGTATAATGATTATCCCAAATACACCTGTTAAAAAGTGTGTTCATAAAATTTTGACCATTGATCACAATTATTACATAGCCATTTACCTCAATTCACCAGTATATGTGGACCACTGGTGTAATGCAAATAGCTATAATCAAACCACAAAATGGCAGTAATGTAAATATCTGATGGTTTTAGATTTTTTCCAGAGTCATCATAATTAAATTATAATAGTTGACTGGTTTGAAGGATTTCAGATAACTCAGAGCAGATTCTTCCTAGGAAGGTATAGAGAGTTTCAATTTAGAGATATAATGGCTATTGAAAATCTGTTATAATGTAAGAAAATAAATTAAAAACACATTTTTTTAAATGAGGGAAGGACATCTCCAAAATTAAAAAATGAACTCTCTGTATTTAAAATAGGATTTGGCTTACAAAACCTTCAATTGCAGTTAACTTTTGTGAGAAATATTTATCCCATAAAAGGATGTGTAGTCAAAGTGGTCACACTGACCCGGAACAGTAGCCAGAGTCAATCAACATTATTTTATAGGTTTTTGTGGACTTGGTTTCAAAATTGTTGTTTTTTCCTAATTTAAAATTTTATTTTTGAAATTCATTCATTAGGTTCCAAAGTCCTGCCCTTGTGAATAAATGGATGTATTCATACACATATTTAGTTGTTTAGAAAATCTGCTTTGCATGTTCACACCATAGCAAGGTCATTCTAGGGTCACAGAATTACTTTTAAGAACAGCATTAATACAATTCATAATGTTGATTTTTCTTCATGCTAAAATAAAACACTTTACATGTATCCCTGTAGCCATTTACTAGCTACCTTTGCCTGGTTACTACAAGGTATTTTTAATCATTTGAGAGAGAAGGGTTTTTCTTTAAATCCATAGCTATGATAAGGCAAACCATTCTCAGCACTGGTGGGTAGTTTTGTGGACTTATTATGCAAAGGAAATCACATCAGCAGTGATGAGCAGTTGAAGATTTCTCAGGTAGAAGTACAAAGATGAGACAGACTTAGTCTAGAGCATTGGCAACTAAGTCTCAAAGTAAGGTAGCATTTGTGGAAATAAAGGGGGTAGTGGATCCTAGATATAGTGTGGAAACAAGTAGAAGCTGGCTTATTGAGTGTGCTCATCATCAAGTCATGCAGGGACCTCAGAAGCTGGTAGGGGAAAAGAGAAGAAAGCTGGGAATTTCCAAGCCCAAGATGAGGGTGGCAAGACTGTAAAATAGGACTGGTCTCTAATGGAGGCATGGAGAGGCCATCAGCATCACATTAAGTAAACAATATGAACCTCATTGAGCTAATAGGCCAACATCTATATCTAAGTGGAACCTTTCTGGCAAGAAAAGCAAGATCCCAGGATCTTCTAGAACAGAGGTTAACAAACTATGGCCTTTGGGCCAAATATAGCCTGTGACCTGTCACAGCTTTATTTATAAATAAAGCTGTACAGAAACACATGCCTGTTCACATGTTACAATGGCAGAATTGAGGAGTTGTGACAGATACTGCAGGGTTTGCAAGGCCAAAAATATACTCTATCTAGCCCTTTGCAGAAAATGTTTGGCAACCTCTGTTCTAGAAGATGGTGTGACTTGGAGTCAGTATTGTGTTTCCAAGCAATATGTTTGTCATGGACTGAGGGAAACCACTGAACAGAGGGAAATGGCAAGGTTTAGGCAGGATGTCAAGACCATATCTGAATAGTCTAGAGTCCAGGACCCCAGGTATAGGCAGAAACCAAAGCAAAAGATCACTCCTATTGCCTGGACAAACATGGAGAGGATTAGAGCAAGAATAAGGCTCATTAGGCTTGTGAAATCCAAGCTCACCTTATAACAGATATAGACAATTCCAAAGCAAGGACAGCAAGTCCAGTTTCAATGATTGGCTGATGAGTTTCAGTCAATGGTCAGTTTGAAATGCTCAATGCTGAGTGGAGCTGGGAAGGCAGAGGCTGCCCCGGGAGTAAGGAACTATCAAGTCCGAATAACCTGTATCTTTCTGCTAGACAATAGGAGGATGGCGCTATCCTCTCTACTTCCTATTCAATATGGTAGCTCATCACTCTCACCAACAAAAGGAATGCAATGGAAATTAAAATATCTCCCAGATATGGTTGTCAGATTTAGCAAATAAAAATACAAAACACAAAGTTAAACTTGAATTTCAGATAAACAAAGAAAAAAATTTAATGTAAGTCTGTCTGAAATATTGCATTGGACATTATTATACTAAAATTATTTATTATTTGAAATTCAAATTTCACTGAGAGTCCTGCATTTTGTCTGGCAACACAATTCCCTGGAAACTGGCCGCCTTTGTGATAAATTATGATTAACAAAACAATGTTTTAACTTCTGGAGCAGTAAGAAATTTCTAGACCTCTGGTCCTTTTTGTTTCTCCCTCTGTCTACATACTTCCTTTCCCACCTCCTTTTATCTCCTCTCTATCACTTCCATTTCAAGGCTTGTCCAGAAGGGAGGATGAGTCACATCTCTCAATACTTCCAAGAATTACAATGTGGCTTTAACTCTCATTGATTAAACCAGAGAAAGGCTGGAAACAGAGAAAGAAGAAGTCAAGCTTCTTAAAGTGACTCACAGGAAGGAAACCTGGTGGACGGACAGTTTGACGATTGGTTTCTGACTTACTGGAGGTTTCTTTGCTAGAGATATGCATCGTTAATTTGGTATCAACAAACCATTGACATTTCCCAGGCAGCACACAGAATGCTGTCTTGGTAAAAACAGGTTTAGATTAACTGCTGGGCACTTTCTGGTTCCAAACATTAAATTAAAATGGAGATTTTTGGGTTTCACAGAAATCTCTGAGATAAAAAGCAGAAGACTCTGTGAGGACCGTGCTCATGGTTTTCAGGCATCATCCCAGCACTATATTCTGTGAAGATGTTCTTGGGAAAGGCTCAAGAGAAGTCAAATCTGTGTAACTTGCTGTATGCTGTGGTCACAGTGGATAAACCTCACCTGCAGTGAAGAGGATGTGGGCTAAGATTATGTTCAGTGATGACTGTAAAAGCTTGGGCAATATGTAAAGAACACTTATAAAATATTAAACTGATGGGATTTTCATTATTCCTCCCTACCAATCATTATCTAGTGACCTTTCCACCACTGTGACAGTATTGGAGGCACCCATGTGGATCGCCCTCTGAGAAAGAACTTGCTGTTCAGCTGTAAGGAGTGCAGTTAGTTTCTAGCCTCCAGCTGTTAACACCTTAGCATTGTCTCATCTTTGAAGCTAAGGCCATCCTCTTCTTGGGCAGCCCCCAGAGAAGGGCTGAGCACAAAGGGATTGCTAGGGCTTGTCCATTTCTTTCAACATGGGGCTCCTCAAATGAGCAATATTTGTTTTCGAAATCCCCATGAAGCGATCCAAAACTTTGTCAGATCTGTACTGTGCTGTGACGCTCTTGCAGTCCAATCCTGTTTCCTCCTCATTTTGTCTTCATTTCCCAATGCGATGGATTCAATGATTGTGTCCCCTTAAATTCATGTGTGGAAATCCTAACCGCCAAGGTAATGGTATGAGCAGGTGGGGCCTTTGGGTGATAATTAGGTCATGAGTGTACAGCCCTTATGAATGGGGATCAGTGCCTTTATAAAAAAGAACCCCAGAGAGCTCTCTCACTCTTTCCACTATGGGAGGATACAATGAGAAGTTGGAATCTGCAACCCAGAAGAGGGCCCTGACCATAACCCAATCATGCTGGCACCCTGATCTTGGACTTCCAGCCACCAGAACTGTGAAAAATAAACTTTTGTTTCAGCCACCCAGTCTGTGATACTTTGTTACAGCAGCCAGAAATAAGACTCCCAAGAAACCTCTTGCTTTCCTAATTCTGCCTTCCTGGCCACTTCCCTGAGAGCACATGTGATACACTATCATGGCCCCAAGGAAGCAGGCAGAACGGGTGCCATTTTAACAAAAGAAAATATATTTGATGGGGAAAGTTCTTACCAGAAAGGAAGGGGACAAAAGGGTAAGTTCAGTCCTTCCTGCCCAAGAGAGACTGTGAATGAGAAAGAAATAGAGGCAGAGTATGAGCTTCAAATATTAGGGTCTTGCCTCCACTCTTTCTTGGGATCAAGTCTTGTTGGGGGCAGGCTATAGAAGCATTTAGAAAGGTAGTAGGAACCTAAGAACATTGGGCGAGTGACATACTTTCCCACACATGGCCTGGAGAAGGCTGAAAGCACCTAGGAGAAGCCCCGTATTTGTCCTGGCGCTATGTCTAACATGGCTTGTGAGACAGTGCACCATTAGCAGACAGAGGAACCTTCATAGACAGCAATGTGATGTTTCCCTGTGTTTCTCTAGGCTCTGGTAAAGGTCAGGGAAATTCAAGGGGAGATTGCTGAAAATGTAGAGGCCTGAGGTTGGGAAGTAGAAGCCACTGAGATCAAGGACTTTGATTTGTAGGGGCAACCACATTGTCAGTGTTCCACAGCTATGAATGCCATTGCATGCCAGTGGAGGGCCTAAACCAGGATCACCTCAGGGGAACTAGCATAGGATCTAAACCAACCCAGAGGTCACCATACTGATTTCCACATGCATAGTCACGTGGTAATGCCACTCCTACCAACCATAGATGCAGATGCTAACATTGGGGAACTTAAGGATGATGGAAGAGACCAAGATACCCTGATATTGTGTAAGTCCAGTCTTTCCCTCTTTACTCCACAGGGTTAAGGGTGCACAGGGAAGATTTGATCAGTTACAGAAAACAAAAAAGTTGCACAGCTTATTTTTACACAGCCGAGAGTGTGTGAATCAATGAGTGACCCCACTGCATTTGAATAAAACAGCTTACATTTTGAATTTTAGTCCAAGCTATACAGTTAAGGAGGCTCAAACTTAGGGTATCTTAAGTCACATCTGAATAACAGCCACCCGAAGAGAACCTCCATGGGCAGACAAAATTATAGTCTCTCTGTGTGGTGAACGTTTGACCTTTCTCTAGACCACATTTTCCAAGCGGTGGGAAATGAAGCGCTGGTGATAACCAAGATGATTTTAGGAGGTATGTGGACACCATTAATCAACACTGAATACGCCCAAAGTATTTCCAGTTTCTATCAGTCCTGATGACATAAGAGAAAGTTTTTGCGGCACTCTGGTCTTCAGCCTCTCTAAAACTTTCCAATTCCTGTCCTCCCCCGGCCTTTTGTCTTTCGGAGACAGGGTCTGTCTCTGTCACCCAGGTTGGAGTGTGGTGGCACCATCAGGGCTCACTGAAGCCTCAACCTCCTAGGCTCAAGTGATCCTCCCACCTCAGCTCCCTGAGTAGCTGGGACTACAGGCGTGTGCCACCATCCCTGGCTAATTTTTTTAAATTTTATTTTATAGAGATGAGGTCTTACTATGTTGCCCAAGCCGGTCTCAAACTCCTGAGCTTAAGTAATCCTCCCACCTTGGCCTCCCAAAGAGCCAAGGCATGATTAAAGGTACGAGCCATGGTAAGCCACTGTGCCCAGCTCCAGTTCCCCTTTTTGACAATTAAATCAGACTTCAGAGGTTCAGCAGCACCCCCCATCCCAATGCTGCATCTCTTCTCCATGCAGGAGCCAAAGTGACTCTTAAGGAGATGTCAAATCATGTCCATTCTTCACTTAAGAACCTCCCATGGCTCCTCATTTAACTCAGAGGAAAAGCCCAGTGGCCCTCACCGCCCTCCCTGACCTGGCACTTCACACTCCAGCCTCAACCACTTCCCACCCCCTCACTTAACTGCTTCAGCCTCAGTGACCTCTTGATTGGTCTCAGAATGTTCCTTCCCCAGACACCATGACAGCTCACATCCTCTTCTGTCAAGACTTAACCCAGATGCCACCTTCACTGTGGGGGCTCCCCAGGTTATCCTGTCTTGGATTGCAAACCTTCCTCCACTCTATCTCTTGCTCTGCTTCATGTGTATGTGTGTGGGCACAATATCGTTTACTTACTTGTATCTTTGTTGTTTAAATAAATGTGTGACTTTTATTGCCTACTTCTGCCACTAGAATGGAAGCTCCATAAGGTCAGGAGCTTCTGCCTGTTGTCTTCATTGCTGTCCCCTCAACCTTTAAAGCAGAGCTCGGTACTTAGTGGTTACTCACACCATATGGACTAATTAACAAATGAATGTTCCCAGCTCCCACCAGCCCCTCCTATCTGTTATGGTCAATATCATGTCTTCTCTCCCTCAAGGCTCCCTTTCACCCCCTGCTTTTCCTGGCAAAGCAAACATAAACACAAACACAACAAACAAAAATCTGCAAGATGCTGGGAGGCCAAGACAGCTGGATCACTTGAGGTCAGGAGTTCAAGACCATTCTGGCAACATGGTGAAACTTGTCTCTACTAAAAATACAACAACTAGCCAGGTGTGGTAGTGCACACCTGTGATCCCAGCTACTCAGGAGGCTGAGGCAGGAGAATCATTTGAACCTGGGAGGTGGAAGTTGCAGTGAGCGGATATCATACCGCTGCACTCCAGTCTGGGTGACAGAGTGAGACTCCATCTCAAAAAAAACAAAAATAAAAACAAAACAAAAAAACCTGCAAGATGCTATAGTGCTCCCTTCTCAACTTCATGGAAATTCTGAAACATATACAGGATTCATTTTTCCTTCCAGATGTGCGATTTGGGGCGTGGAGTATCAAAGGAAGAGAACTGGGGGAATTCTTGACCTGGCTGGGCTCTTCTTTGGCCCCAGCTCCCAGTTCATCCTTCACCTCCCTCCCATCCCGGCTGCTCACATTCCTACGTGGTGAGTTCCGCTCCTCAGCAGTGGAGCAGGGGCTGGGCTGGGCAGGGGAGAGTCGCAGGCTCCATGTGTCCAGCCTGCGCTGGTGGACTGATGGACGAAAGGCGTGCGAGGCCATGGCTTCTGACAGTCACAATCTGGAGTTGCTGTTAGGTCTGATTGAATGATTGACAAACCACAAGCAGAAATCTAGAACTCCGAAATGGCTCTGGTGGAAGGAACCAACTCAGTTTGCAGTTTCCTCTTCTCACCACAGCACTGTGTCGGGTTACCATGGGGATAGGGAGGAACCTTCTGAGACCTCTCCAACGGTGGGTGGCAGCCACAGTCAGCCAGCGAGGACCCCACCCAATCCTTGGCTCCGCCCCTCCTCCCACACCCCAAAAGAAGCCACACAGGGAGCTGGAGAGGGGCTGCCTCTGGAATGCACACCAGGGCTTGTCCACACACACTCCCTGGCCCTCTGCGCCTCCTTAGGGAGGTTCCTACCGCTGGATCTGCTGCCTTCTTCGCCTTGAGAATGCATTTTTGTAACAAGAAAACACCTGGGTGTTTTCACAGTTAGGAAGAGATTGGCGGCTGAGCTGTTCTGCTCTCGTTTGGATGCAAGGCTGTGAGATGGGGCCCCTGATGACCTAGAGGACCTGAGAAATTGGGAGGAGATGTGCCAGCAGCAAGCCCCAAGGTCGAGGTTACTCCTCTAACCTCTCTGTGGGGTGGAGGCATCCATACCCAACCTTAAGAGGGAGCAATGGGTCTAACTGCTAATTCTGAAGGTGAGCGGGCCCGTTTCCACACACCAGTGTCAAAATCCAACCACAGTTCGACAAACCTTTGGGAATATACAGTAATTACATAATAGCACTCCCAAACACGCCGAGTGCTTTCATCTTTACAAAGACTGTCCTGTCTGATCTCACTCTTCCCTGGGTATGAGTGGCTTCTCTTTCTTTCCCCTATTTTACAAATAAGAAGGTGGAGGCTCCTGAAGGTGGAGTGACTTTCTACTACTAAAGAACTAGCAGGGAAGTATTTCAAATTCAAGTCTCATGACCCTAAATGTACGGTATTTCCCAGTGGCTCATGGTAAATGAGTTCCTTAAAAACGAGCCACTGCTGTCTGAGGCCTGAAACCACAGGTCTTACTGATGTGGCTGCAAGCTGCAGCTCTAAGCCAGAAAGGGGACAAGCTAAGGAGAAGAGGAACCACATTTAAATTGGCGGACCTCAGCGTGTCTCACGCATGCCGAATGTTTACATGTGTTCCCCACTTGGTCTCCATAGCAACTGGCAGAGGTGCAAAAATGCTTCATTGGTATTTGTGAGAGGATGAGAAAAGAGCCCTCCGAGATCCTCTTTCTCCCAGTGGGCAGGGCTATTTCCATCCATGGCTTCGTGACTTCTCCCAGCAGCCGTTTTGCATGAGGATTTCAAACAGCAGGAAGCCAGTGAGTCCACTGGATAAGTATTTGAAATGTACTGAATGGAAAGCCCTCATCTCCTGCTCCTTCTTCCAGGCAATTATTCATGGAGTCAGGAGAGGATTCTGTTATTCAAGGAGTCTCCAGAGTAAGGGGCTGAGAGGTTGTGGTTTCTAGCCTTTAACCACAACATTTAAGGCATGGCTCCATTTTTCTTATAATTTCCAAGTGTACATCATTACCTAATTCTCCCTGAAGAATCGCAATTGCTTTATGATGCATATGCATTAGTGATGTGAGCTGAGGTTCTGAGCCAGCAAACATCTTTCTCAGAAACCTCCCTCTTGTTCTCCTCTCCCATGTTGCCCCTTGAAGTTACCCCTTCTACCAGAGACGCCCAAAGGTTCTTGGTCAGAAAGTCTATATTGGAGCAATTAAAACTGGGGTTCAACTCAACATGTGTGTAGCAGAATATTTTATCTCTCAGCATCTCAGTTTGTGACTTATATGATTCATGAGATGTTTGTTAGTGCATTATGGTCAAAAGCTCCTTTCTAAGTGCTTTGAGAGAAACAAGAATAAAAGCATTCCTAACCGCACCCCATCCCCTGCGATCCCACCAAGGATCTTACAAAACCCATTTAGCTAAGCTCTTACATAGTATTGAGCCAATCACTGCGCACTCAGCACATGACCAACACATATATTGAAGCTACTGAAGCCCACGTGAAAAACTGAGCACCTATGCAAGTGTCCCAGGCAGGGCTAGATTCATGGGCAGGTAACCAAAGCAGTTGCACAGGGCCTCCTGCTCAGAAGGCCTTGCTTGGGGTTTACTGCACAACTCTTGATTTATCTTTCAATGTGTATTTTTTAAGAGGAGTCTTATGGGACAAGGAAGCTCACTCGTGGTCCTGCCTCCTACCCGCCCTCTGTTTGGGCCCTTAGTGTCCCAGGCTCCACCCTACCTCCTCCCCACCCTCTGCTCCACGACACTTGCTACCCTTCCCTCAGGGTGGCTACTAGGTCAGGTTGGCAGACAAGGAGGCAATATTCTGCCCACACCCTCTGCAGGGGCCTGGGAGCAATTGTGGGGAGAGGCTCTGCTGGGCATGCACGCAGCGACATCCTGGGAAAGAGCTTGGCAGTGCTGTCCCTACCCTGGGCTCACAGCACGGTGGTATATTTGGAAGGCAACTGGATGGGGCCTTCTCACCCACTCCCATCCAGGCAACAGGTGCATCCTGGTGTGGAGGTTGCAATCCCTTGGTAGGGGCACTGTAGGTTGAGGAGAGACAGGCTGTGGGAAGGAGAAACTAACTTATCTTCCATGGCTAGGCCTCATTTTCACTTTGCATTTAGGTCCCAAAATTATGTAGCCAGCTCTGGTCCTGGACCAAATAGCATCTAATGACTCCCACTTTCCAATCTAAGCAGGTCTTGCACAACTGTAATGAATGAAGCTATTTCTGATTTCCTATCAGTTCAATTTTTTAAAAATTGCATTATGTTCCTCAGAATCCATTCCAACCATAAAACATGAAAATTGATTTTGATCTCAGTATAACATCACCTCATAAATATATTTGATATAATCATGATCTTTAAAACTTGTTATCTGTATAAAATGAGTTTCACACCTCAACTCTTAAAGGCACTTGTTTATTATGGAAAATCAAGCACATTGTAAAATTTACATCGTAAGTGTGGCTCATGAGGGATTTTCCTGCAGAGACAGGACTGACTGAAGCTTTGTTCTCTAAACTTGGGCAGACATTTTATGTGTTGAAAAGTATCATTTTGATGATGATTTCTTTTCAACACTGTTCCAGCTTTCGAAGGAAAAATTACAAATAACAAGGCATGAGATTCCCCCCAAAGGTATATTTTTAGCAATTTAGCACCTGGTAAATTTTCCTTTCTTTTTGCTCAACAGCTAGGCGACTGCATAGGAGGTTGGTCCAAGCCAGCACACATTCATTGGACATCAGCCATGATGTGAGCCAAACCCTGGTTCCCAGGAAATATGGAAAATATACAGAAAAATTAGAAGGTCCATGCCCTTAAAAAGCATCTAAGACCCTCAGTTACTGAATAGACATAAATCTGTAGCTGCTGAAGGAGATGGCCAAGAGCTGGAGCAAGGCTGACAGGCATTGCTTAGTGCTTACCCCTCTCTGAGCACCATATTGTCAGCAGAAGAGGCCACTTGGCCCAGGCTGACTGTGGACAGGTCTTGATTACTTGAGGTCCACTGGGAGTTGCTGTCTGCAGCCTGACACACAGAGTGCCTTCCTTTCTGTTCTCTATTATAAGAAGTTGCTTTTGGAAAAGCATCATTTCTTGGGTCAGCATGAAGATTACCCTTGTGGTAGATGCTGGAAATACTAAATATTATTAACAAATGTTATTTAGGGCTTGCTATAGTTGAGGCACCATGCTGGATTCCAGGCCTATGGTCCTTGTTCTCAGGGCAGCATGGAAAATTGGAAAAGATATGTAAACAAATGACTAAAATGTGTATGGAACTTGGCACTGGGGAGGTGACAGTCAAAAGTTAGTTAAATCTCAGCTCTGGCTTCAGCTGGCCCAGTGCATTTGATAAATGCCTGCAAATTCTCTGGGCTCTGGTTTCTTTATTTGTAAAATGGATGTGTGGCCGAGGAGAAAGAACTTGTCTATCTGGTCTCCAAGTTGACTTTTCTGTTAAAATTCCCTGACTCTTTGAACCTCCTAGAAATAATCTGCACCCCATAGGCAAGCTTCCCTTTGACCTGTGTATTAGTTTTCTAGGGCTGCCGTAGAAAGCACAGCAAACAGTGACCTAAACAACAGAAATGTATTGTCTCATGGTTCTGGAGTCTACAATCTGCAGGTTGGTTCCTTCTGAGGGCTGTGAGGGAGAATCTGTTCCATGACTCTTCCCTGGCTTCTGGTTTGTTGGAGATTTTTTACATTCCTTGGCTTATAGAGCCCTGTCTTCGTGTTCATATGATGTTTTCCTATGTATCTGTGTCCAAATTTCCCCTTTTCATAAGGACACCAATCATATTAGACTACAGGCCCACCCTACATCATTATAAATTCATCTTAACTAATCACTTTGCAAAGACCCTAATTTCCAAATAAGGCCACGTTCTGGTGTATTGGCAGTAGGACTCCAACTTATGAATTTTGGAGGGACACAATTCAACCCACAACAACTTGGTTTATTTATTTCTAGAATCTTTGGTCCAATCTGACCCAAGATAGTACATAGTTTTCATTTCAGTAGCTAAATCTGATAAATTGAAGTCATTACCTGGAGTGTTGCGTGAAGACACGTGAGTCGACATCTTTTTCCCTTTAGTGGGAAAGGCAACTGGAATTGGTTCAACCCACCTGAGAAACAGGAGATTTAAAAAAATACTACTGTCTATCCTTGAACCAAGGACCCCACCCAAAAGTGAGAAACCTACAAATAACTGCTTTTTCTGGATCTCTCCAATTGAAATGTTTCCCAAAAGGTGATTGCCAATTTGCAATCTTGCTGCAAACAATCATGCTAGCAGGGCCATCAAGCCCATCCCGTGAGAATGATCAAATCTCCAATAAGACTCAGCTGTTCTATGGGGGAAGTGAGTGGAATGAAGCATTTAGAAAGATAAAATCATCTGGGTTTTCTGAATGTTTTCCCTGCTGAGGTTGAGGCTGAGAACTTGCATTGGCTGAAGACTTGCAGCTGGAGCCAGAGAGGAAGTAAGCTTCTGGAAGCACTTAAATGAATCGTCACTCCCACTCTTGATACCCACAGCATCAAAACCACCAGATGCTGACAGCTGCTGTGGAAATCTAAGCAAGTGGAGGGATGTCCAGATTGAGCTGGCCAAGTTTGGTACAAGAGCTAAGAGTTTGGGAACAATGGGAGGTCAGCTTTCTGTGTCACTGTGGATACAAAGGACGTACTTTTAAAACACAGGAAGTGACTGAGGACTTTAAAGGCAGCTTGGGCTATCCAGGAAAGTTCTTTATTCTTGTTTTTTCTGCTGAGGCTCTAGAAGGACACCTGTCAGACTGACCAAGGCTGAAGCTGGCTCACTACTGAGAGATTCAACTGAGGGCTTGCTATAGGTCTTGAGACATTGCTATTGATCTTGAGACATTCATCTGAAGCATGATTGTCACTGGCTTGAAACTTTCCCCATCATAAGAGAGGGACTGAGTCTACTTCAAATGTTTCGCACTGATGAAGTTACATTCCCTTTCATGGTGTGGTAAGTTGATTGCATTAACAGCCCCAGTTTTTCATTCTCCCCTGAGGCCATCCATTTGATAGTACCCTCCCACACTGATTCTTGGTTTAGTTATGTAACTTGCTTTAACCCCCAGCAGAAGCTTGAAAAACACTTGTTCATTTCTGCTTGCCCTCCTTAAGCCCTGCCCTCATCATGAGACCATGCCCAGGCTAGTCTGCTGGAAGGAAGTCAGAGGCACAGGGAAGAGAGCCACATTCAGCCAAGGCCATTCTAGACCAGTTGTTCCCTGTCACTTCACCAACTGGCCACAGCACAAGGTGAGTACAGCCAAGATCAGCAGAATCACCCAGCTGACCTGTTGAATTATGAGAAATAAGGAATGGTTGTTGTTTTAAGTCACTAAATTTTGCAGTGGTTTGTTATTTAGCAATAACTAGTAAAAATGGTCTTCTTCATGTAAGGGTAAAGAGGGAGGGATCATAGACTGGGCTTAAACTGTGTTCACTGTTGGCATTCAATCTGACTAGGAAGCTCTGAGAAACTGATGGAGCAGGTCTGTTAGAAGGTTATTTGCATGTGGTGCCTCCAGGAAGAGAACATCCCAAGGCAAGAACAAGTCAAGGAGAGAAGGTTGGCCACGGAACAAAGACTTAGTCATAGAGAGGCTGAGAAAATCCACCCTGGTGTCTGTTGTTCTAATGGGTCCTCTGGCTTAGGCTCAATAGATTCTTGTATGACTCTTACAGTTGAAGGTACAGGGAAGGTATAGGTAGAAAGGATTATTTCACTAACAGCTCCATAGGACTCTGAGACAAGCTCCACAGCATTAAGATTAGTGTAAAAAAAAAAAAAGTAACACAATTGCAGCAGGCTGGGTGTGGTGACTCACACCTATAGTCCCAGCACTTTTGAAGGCTGAGGTGGCAGGATTGCTTGAGGCCAGGAGCTTGAGACCAGTCTGGGCAACATAGTGAGATCCCATCTCTACAAAAAAAAAATAAGTAATAGTCAGGCGTGGTGGCACACACCTGTAGACCCAGCGACTTAGGAGGTTGAGGTGGGAGAATTGCTTGAGCCCAGAAGTTGGCGGCTGCAGTGAGCTATGATCATGCCACTGAACTCCAGTCTGGGCAACAGAGCAAGATCCCATCTCAAAAAAATAAAAATAAAAGCTGTTGCAGCAAGAGAGGATCTCTGTGAACAAACTACAAGTTCAGCACCCAGAAGATTTCAGCATCTTAGTCAAAGGCCAATGCCCCGGAGGAGAAGGTGGTGCCCAGCAGAAAAAGACTTAGTAACATCTGTTTAAATAGCTACATTAATTTATTATTTCATTCATTTATGCATTCAACATTGAGGGCTATCCTAATTACTTTATGTAAGGTTATGATGAGCGGGGAGCAAATGTGTTCATAAGGTAGGATTCCTATCCATAAGAAGCCCAAAGATGGGTTCATATTAAAATATACTTTTTCTCTTGCATTCTCTTATTGATTGGTAATGACTGCTTACAGCACTCCAGGAACATTTGAGAGCCATATCCTGGTGCAGAGGAGTGCTGTGATTGATTAGCAATATCTGCTTTGGCCACATATTTGTAACCCTGATGGTCTGGGTTTCTGTCTGGCTCCATAAATAGCATGTAGTTTGAGACCTATGAACTAGGCCATTTGCATGTCTTATATGAAAAATCCCTCTCCCACTTCCTCTTCTGAGCCTAAGGGCCAAAGAGATGAACTGATCTCAAGAGAGGAGGTTCCAAGTTGGCACTCTTCTTTTTTTGACAAACAAAAGAGCATCATATTTTCTCTGTATCTACTTCCACTCCTCCCTAAGGATAATCCTTAGGATGGGGTGGGTAGGGTGGGATGTGGAGAAAAATAAATCCATGTACAATGACAAAAAGTACTCCCCTTCCACCTACAGAGTGATAAAGGATTTGAGGATGTGAGAGACCATAACCCAGCTTTGAAAATAAGCATGAAATAGTACCAGCCCATGTTGACTTGGTGGTGTATGGACAATGAAATAAAATCCAACCAGCCAGGTTTGTCTGGTATGAATGTGGTTAATCTGTTGACAGCTTGGGAGCCTACAGGAACTATAGAGTGATGGGCAGAGCTCTCAAAGCACATTTAATAGTATTGTGGCTGACTCTTCAGTAGTCTCACTGGTAAGTTCCACCTGGATTTAGATGCTTAATACTCAGCCAATTATGGGGAGAAAAAAGATTTTCAATTCACTCTACTACTCTGTTCTAGAAGATCTGTTTTGTGAGCCAGTAAGAACTCAAAAGGCTGAGAACTTAATCTAATATGGCTTTTGCCATCTGCAAGACCCATTCTCAAATTTCTGCTCTGTCATTCTTTACTCGTGTGACTTTGGGCAAATGCCATAAGCCTCAGAATCTTTAAAACCCTCAAGGATAATAATGCTTGTCTCCAGGTTTTGTTGAAGACTGAATGAGTGTGTAAAGTGTCCAACAGAAAGTCTGGCACATGGTAAGTACTCAATGAATGGTAGATGTAATTATTAGCAGTAGAGTTTTGGACACTCAAATCATCACTCACCTCATCTCCTTTCCACCTCCTCTTTTCTACTCACAAAAAGCCTTTGTGCTGTGGTCTGAATGTTTATGCCCCCCCAAAATTCATAAGTCAAAATGCTAACCCCTAGGTGATGGTAATAGGAAGTAGGGCCTTTTGGAACAGATTATTAGGCCATGCAAGTGGAGCCCTCATCAATAGGATTAGTGCACTTATAAAAGAGGCCCCAGAGGCACCCACCTTTGCTGAGGCTTGAGTAGGTAAACAAAGCAGCCAGGGAAGCTCAAACTGGGCAGAGCCCACAGCAGCTCAGCAAGGCCAGCTGCCTCTGTAGTCTCCACCTCTGGGGACAGGGCATAGCTGAACAAAAGGCAGCAGAAACTTCTGCAGACTTCAGTGTCCCTGTCTGACAGCTCTGAAGAGAGCAGTGGTTCTCCCAGCATGGTGTTTGAGCTTGGAGAACGGACAGACTGCCTCCTCAAGTGGGTCCCTGACCCCCATGTAGGGACTCACTTGAGGAGTGGGAGACACCTCCCAGTAGGGGCCAACCAACACCTCATACAGATGGGTGCCCCTCTGGTACAAAGCTTCCAGAGGAAGGATGAGGGAGCAATATTTGCTGTTCTGCAGTATTTGCTGTTCTGCAGCCTCCACTGGTGGTACCCAGGCAAACAGGATCTGGAGTGGACTTCCAGTAAACTCCAATAGACCTGCAGCTGAGGGACCTGACTGTTAGAAGGAAAACTAACAAACAGAAAGAAATAATATTAACATCAACAAAAAGGACATCCACACCAAAGCCCCATCTGTAGGTCACCGACATCAAAAAACAAAAGTAGATAAAACCACAAAGGTGGGGAGAAAGCAGAGCAGAAAAACTGAAAATTCTAAAAACTATAGCGCCTCTTCTCTTCCAAAGGATCACAGCTCCTCACCAGCAAGGGAACAAAGCTGGACATAGAATGACTCTGACAAGTTAACAGAAGTAGGCTTCAGAAGATCGGTAATAACAAACTTCTCTGACCTAAAGGAGGATGTTCAAACCCATCACAAGGAAGCTAAAAACCTTGAAAAAAGATTAGACGAATGGCTAACTAGAATAAACAGTGTAGAGAAGACCTTAAATGACCTGATGGAGCTGAAAACCATGGCATGAGAACTATATGACGCATGCACAAGCTTCAATAGCCAATTCAATCAAGTGGAAGAAAGGGTATCAGTGATTGAAGATCAAATTAATGAAATAAAGCGAGAAGACAAGGTTAGAGAAAAAAGAGTAAAAAGAAATGAACAAAGCCTCCAAGAAACATGGGACTGTGTGAAAAGACCAAATCTACGCTTGATTGTTGTACCTGAAAGTGATGGGGAGAATGGAACCAAGTTGGAAAACACTCTTCAGGGTATTATCCATGAGAACTTCCCCAACCCAGCAAGGCAGGTCAACATTCAAATTCAGGAAATACTGAGAACACCACAAAGATATTCCTTGATAAGAGGAACCCCAAGACACGTAATTCTCAGATTTGCCAAGGTTGAAATGAAGGAAAAAATGTTAAGGGCAGCCAGAGAGAAAGGTCAGGTTACCCACAAAGGGAAGCCCATCAGACTAACAGTGGATCTCTCGGGAGAAACTCTACAAGCCAGAAGAGAGTGGGGGCCAATATTCAACG
>NW_016814096.1:2874633-2882658 GCF_001698545.2 Rhinopithecus bieti
GACTAACAGTGGATCTCTCGGGAGAAACTCTACAAGCCAGAAGAGAGTGGGGGCCAATATTTAACATTTTTAAAGAAAAAAAATCTCAACCCAGAATTTCATATCCAGCCAAACTAAGCTTCGTAAGTGAAGGAGAAATAAAACCCTTTACAGACAAGCAAATGCTGAGAAATTTTGTCACCACCAGGCCTGCCTCACAAGAGCTCCTGAAGGAAGCACTAAACATGGAAAGGAACAACTGGTACCAGCCACTGCAAAAACATGCCAAATTGTAAAGACCATTGATGCTAGGAAGAAACTGCATCAACTAATGGGCAAAATAACCAGCTAACATAATGACAGGATCAAATTCACACATAACAATATTAACCTTCAATGTAAATGAGCTAAATGCCCCAATTAAAAGACATAGACTGGAAAATTGGATAAAGAGTCAAGACCCATCAGTGTGCTGTATTCAGGAGACCCATCTCACATGCAGAGACACATATAGGTTCAAAATAAAGGGATGGAGGAAGATCTACCAAGCAAATGGAAAGCAAAAAAAAAAGCAGGGGTTGCAATCCTAGTCTTTGATAAAACAGACTTTAAAGCAACAAAGATTAAAAGAGACAAAGAAGGCGATTAAATAATGGTAAAGGGATCAATTCAACAGGAAGAGCTAACTATCCTAAATACATATGCACCCAATACAGGAGCACCCAGATTGATAAAGCAAGTTCTTAGAGACCTACAAAGAGACTTAGACTCCCACACAATAAAAATGGGAGACTTTAACACCCCACTGTCAATATTGAACAGATCAATGAGACAGAAGGTTAAGAGGAATATCCAGGACTTGAACTCAGCTCTGCACCAAGCAGACCTAATAGACATCTACAGAACTCTTCACCCCAAATCAACAGAATATACATTCTTCTCAGCACCACGTTGCACTTATTCCAAAATTGACCACATAATTGGAAGTAAAGTACTCCTCAGCAAATGTAAAAGAACAGAAATCACAGCAAACGGTCTCTCAGAGCACAGTGCAATCAAATTAGAACTCAGGATTAAGAAACTCACTCAAACCCACACAACTACATGGAAACTGCTCCTGAATGACTACTGGGTAGACAACGAAATGAAGGCAGAAATAAAGATGTTCTTTGAAACCAATAAGAACAAAGACACAAGGTACCAGAATCTCTGGGACACATTTTAGGCAATGTGTAGAGGTAAATTTATAGCGCTAAATGCCCACAAGAGAAAGCAGGAAAGATCTGAAATCGACCCCCTAACATCACAATTAAAAGAACTAGAGAAGCAAGAGCAAACACATTCAAAAGCTAGCAGAAGGCAAGAAATAACTAAGATCAGAGCAGAACTCAAGGAGATAGAGACACAAAATCCCTGCAAAATCAATGAATCCAGGAGCTGGTTTTTGAAAAGAACAACAAAATTGATAGACCACTAGCAAGACTAAGAAAGAAGAAAAGAGAGAAGAATTAAATAGACACAATTAAAAATTATAAAGGGGATATCACCACCAATCCCACAGAAATGCAAACTACCATCAGAGAATGCTATAACCACCTCTATGCAAATAAACTAGAAAATCTAGAAGAAATGGATAAATTCTTGGACACATACACCCTCCCAAGACTAAACCAGGAAGAAGTTGAATCTATGAATAGACCGATAAGAGATGCTGAAATTGAGGCAATAATTAATAGCCTACCAACCAAAAAAAGTCCAGGACCAGATGGATTCACGGCCGAATTCTACTAGAGGTACAAAGAGGAACTGGTACCATTCCTTCTTAAACTATTCCAACCAACAGAAAAACAGGGAATACTCCCTAATTCATTTTATTTGGCCAGCATCATCCTGATATCAAAGTCTAGCAGAGACACAACAAAAAAGAGAATTTTAGACCAATATCTCTGATGAACATCAATGTGAAAATCCTCAATAAAATACTAGCAAACNGTCAATAACCGTAATCCATCACATAAACAGAACCAATGACAAAAACCACATCATTATCTCAATAGATGTAGAAAAGGCCTTAAACAAAATTCAACAGCCCTTCATGCTAAAAACTCTCAATAAACTAGGTCTTGATGGAATGCATTTCAAAATAATAAAAGCTATTTGTGACAAACCCACAGCCAATATCATATTGAATGGGCAAAAACTGAAAGCATTCCCTTTGAAAACTGGCACAAGACAGGGATGCCCTCTCTCACCACTCCTATTCAACATAGTGTTGGAAGTTCTGGCCAGGGCAACCAGGTAAGAGAAAGAAGTAAAGGATATTCAATTAGGAAAAGAGGAAGTCAAATTGTCCCTGTTTACAGATGACCTGATTGTATATTTAGAAAACCCCATTGTCTCAGCCCAAAATCTCCTGAAGCTGATAAGCAACTTCAGCGAAGTCTCAGGATACAAAATCAATGTGCAAAACTCACAAGCATTTCTATACACCAATAACAGACGAACAGAGAGCCAAATCATGGGTGAACTCCCATTCACAATTGCTACAAAGAGAATAAAATATCTGGGAGTCCAACTTACAAGGGATGTGAAGGACATCTTCAAGGAGAACTACAAACCACTGCTCAATGAAATAAAAGAAGACACAAACAAATGGAAGAACATTCCATGCTTATGGATAGGAAGAATCAATATCGTGAAAATGGCCATACTGCCCAAGGTAATTTATAGAGTCAATGCCATCCCCATCAAGCTACCAATGACTTTCTTCACATAATTGGAAAAAATGACTTTAAAGTTCCTATGGAACCAAAAAAGAGCCTGTATTGCTAAGAAAATCCTAAGCAAAAAGAACAAAGCTGGAGGCATCATGCTACCTGACTTCAAACTATACTATAAGACTACAGTAACCAAACAGCCTGGTACTGGACCAAAACAGATATATAGACCAATGAAACAGAACAGAGGCTTCAGAAATAACACCACACATCTACAACCATGTGATCTTTGACAAACCTGACAAAAACAAGACATGAGGAAAGGATTCCCTATTTAATAAATGGTGCTGGGAAAACTGGCTAGCCATACGTAGAAAGCTGAAACTGGATCCCTTCCTTGAACCTTATACAAAAATTAATTCAAGATGGATTAAAGACTTAAATGTTAGATCCCAAACTATAAAAACCCTAGAAGAAAATCTAGGCAATACCATTCAGGACATAGGCATGGGCAAGGACTTCACGACTAAAACACCAAAAGCAATGGCAACAAAAGGCAAAATAGACACATGAGATCTAATTAAACTAAAGAGCTTCTGCACAGCAAAGGAAACTACCATCAGAGTGAACAGGCAACCTATAGAATGAGAGAAAATTTTTGCAATCTTCCCATCTAACAAAGGGCTAATATCCAGGATCTACAAAGAACTTAAACCAATTTACAAGAAAAGAACAAACAACCCCATCAAAAAGTGGGCAAAGGATATGAACAGACACTTCTCAAAAGAAGACATTTATACAGCCAACCAATACATGAAAAAATGCTCATCATCACTGGTCGTTAGAGAAATGCAAATCGAAACCACAATGAGATACCATCTCACACGAGTTAGAATGGCGATCATTAAAAAGTCAGGAAACAACAGATGCTGGAGAGAATGTGGAGAAATAGAAACGCTTTTCCACTGTTGGTGGGAGTGTAAACTAGTTCAACCATTGTGGAAGACAGTTTGGCGTTTCCTCAAGAACTAGAAGTACCATTTGACCCAGTGATCCCATTACTGGGTATATACCCAAAGGACTATAAATCATGCTACTATAAAGACACATGCACACGTATGTTTATTGCGGCACTATTCACAATAGCAAAGACTTGGAACAAACCCAAATGTCCATTAATGATAGACTGGATTAAGAAAATGTGGCACATATGCACCACGGAATACTATGCAGCCATAAAAAGGATGAGTTCCTGTCCTTTGTAGGGACATGAATGCAGCTGGAAACCATCATTCTGAGCAAACTATCACAAGGACAGAAAACCAAACACTGTATGTTCTCACTCATAGGTGGGAATTGAACAATGAGATCACTTGGACACAGCGGGGGAACATCACACCCCAGAGCCTGTCATGGGGTGGGGGGCAGGGGGAGGGATAGCATTAGGAGAAATACCTAATGTAAATGACAAGTTAATGGGTGCAGCAAACCAACAAGGCACATGTATACCTATGTAACATACCTGCATGTTGTGCACATGTACCCTAGAAATTAAAGTATAATAAAATAAATAAATAAATAAATAAATAAGGCCCCAGAGAGACTCCTCACCCTTTCAACCATGTGAGGACACAGCAAAAATTGGCTGTCCATCAACCAGGAAGTGGGCTCTCACTAGACACCAAATCTGCTGGTGCGGTAATCTTGGACTTCCTAACCTCCAGAACTGTGAGAAATAAATTTCTGTTGTTTATAAGCCACTCAGTTTATGATGTTTTGTTATAGGGGTCCATACATACTGTGTCAATTCGGCTTTAATGCCCCTTTGCCAGAAGCTCTGGGTACAGGCCCTGAGGAGGGCTGAGTCTCTCCTCTTCTCTTTCCTCCAGCCTGGCCTCAAGCTGCCCCGGTGAGCACAGGCCATGTGGTGGTACACTGGCTTCCGAAAGGTCATGCAGCATCAAATGGTATTTCTGGTTCCAGATCTTTGAGGAATTGCCACACTATCTTCCACAGTGGTTGAACTAATTTACATTCCCTCCAACAGTGTAAAAGCATTCCTGTTTCTCCACAACCTTGTTACTGGGTGTATATCCAAAGGGATATAAATCATTCTGTTACAAAGATATATGCATGCATATGTTTATTGCAGCACTATTCACAATTGTGAAGACATGGAATCAACCCAAATGCTCATCAATGATAGACAGCCTAAAGAAAATGTGGTGCATATACACTATGGAATACTATGCAGCCATAAAAAGTAATGTGATTTTGTGTTTTGCAGGTACACGGATGGAACTAGAAGCCATTATCCTCAGCAAATTAATGCAGGAACAGAAAACCAAATACTGCATGTTGTTACTTATAAGTGGGAGTTGAACAATGAGAACACATGGACACAGGGAGGGAAACAACACATACTGGGGCCTGTCTGGCAGTGGGGTTGAGGGAGGGAGAGCATTAGGCAAAACAGCTAATGCATGCTGGCTTAATACAGGTGATGGGTTGATAGGTGCAGCAAACAACCATGGCATATGTTTACCTTTATAACAAACCAGCACATCCTGCACATGTACCTTGGAACTTAAAATAAAAATTAAAATGTTTTTTAAAAAAGGTCATGCTGTTTTCTCAGCAGCCCAGCTCACATTTCCAGACCCCTCTGGCTTGTGTTACTCCAGAAAAAGCCCAGTGTGTGCGAGACCCGGGCCACTGTGACACTGTATAATGAGAGGAGGGAGTAGGCTGCTCCAGCCAAAGCCAACAGCATCCTGGGAGCTGCTGCATCTGGCCAAAGGCTGTTTACTCTTTGCTGCAGACATCGAGGCCTGCTGATTAGGGGAGGAGGATATCAATATGTGACCCCACAAGGCACAAGCAGAGCCACCTCTATCAGACTGACCTGGACAAAGTGGTAGGGCCAAGTTTTAGAAAGAAGTTACATTAGAGAGGGAGGCAGGAAAGAAACACTTTGATTCTTGCTTTCTGAGCTTGTTTCCTGTACTCTTTGGAAAAACAAGACCAGAAAACAGAGCACTTCTCCAATTGTGTGACAGAGTGGGAAAAGAATCGGAATTGATGGCGGTTGCTCAGCTTCAGTACTGGCCGCTGCTGTCTTCCACCTACATATTCTCCTGCAAGTCTCGTAGTCTCTCTGTGCGGACTCAGATTCCACATCTATAAAATGGGAATAATAAAGTTGACACGAGGATCACATGGAATAATGTATGTCTTGGACTTTTTTTAAAGCAGGAGGTTATGTGCACAAATATTTCATTTGCTTATTTGTCTTTTTCTCTGTAACTTTTCCCTTTGTCCTACCTAATCCCTATTTCTCTTTTTCTTCCATATGCCTATACCTCAGGCCAGAAATGTTCAAATGTTTCCACCAAAAGTCCCCTAACAAGCAAAAAAAGATGTAAAAAGGTTTAGCCCAAAGTGCCTGACACAAATGTGAAATTTCATTCACATTTAATGTTTATTTTTAAGATGCATGTGAATCTTGCATTTGATTCCATAATATGTTCATGTGAATCATTTACATTTAGTTCTTGGTTGAAAATAATGGAGTCCATTCTAGGTAGCTCAGGCAGAACAAGAATTTAAGGGCAACCGTGGATCTTCAAGGAAACCTAAAGCATTGGGTTCCCCACATACTGGAAACACGATGAAGCCAGTACCCAGGGGCTGCCCCAGCAAATATCCAGTGGTGTTGGCCTTGGACACAAACACCCCAGCCTGCCCCAGACAGAGGTGCTTGCTCTGATCCCACTGGGGACTGGATACAGAGGCTCTGCCACTGCTGCATGTGGCTCTGTCACAGTGCTCCCCAAACAGATTCCTCAAGGCCCCTGCCTCATATCACTTTTGCCCAAACTGAAGTCTTTCGTGGTTGTGTCTGCATGGTATAGCCTAAGACCCAGCCTATAACCCAGCTACAGGGGAGGATGGAATAGTAAATTCCAGCCTCTACTTTACGAAGGCAGGATTTACAATGTAGGACATTTTCCTGATACAGAAAAGACTTTCAATGCACACTTAGTGGTCATAAACATTATATATCTTAACATTCTTTTTAAACCACCCATCTGCAGTAAAGTGAATGTTTTGGAAACATACGCCCTGTTTTTCTAAGCTTTGTGTATCTTTCATAATCTGTGTAATCCCAAGAATACATGCACTGCAGTTTGAAAATGCAGGCCCTAGGCCCTCCAGAGGCATTACCCATTTTCATGGAATGTACCTGAGGTTAAAGAGATGAGTCATCCTCAGAAAGAGAGTACAGTTTCCAGCGCCTAGGAGTGAAGGCACATTCAAAACAATTTGAATAATTCCAGGTACAAAATTGTCATATTAGGCTCACGAAACTGATACCCTTTAACTGCTTTAGAATCACCAGTCCCACTCTGAACACCCATCTCCTAATGCTTCCTCGATGTCGGTTTCCATGTCTTCATCCCACCTTTTCCCAGTGCAGGCTTAGTTCCTATCTAGTCAGAGGAATTCAGGTCCATTTAGCACATTTCATGTCCAGTTTTGTTTACAGTAAAGGATCAAGCCCCTCCTCTATCATGGCTAATAATTCCTGTTAGAAATACAACCCACTGGGAAAAAGTCACAAAAAAGTCAGCACTCTTTTCTGGGAACTTCAACTTTTCTTATTTACATGACCTGAAGTTTCATCGTCTTCATTAGCAGAGACCCCCAAGTCTGTAACTGAATCTTTGAGAGAAACAATACAATTCAAATTTCCCTGTGACTTGAAGGTAGTGGAATTGGCACTGTGGAGGTTAACATTCTGTCTGCCAGCTACAGGTTGATATTCTCCTAACAGCACAGCCCTGTCATTGTTGGGAAACAATTCTGTCTTGCTAACCCTCTCCAGGGAGTGGACTGTAAAACCACTGGCCAAATTTCAAGTATGTCCATGCAGAATGAGAGTTATTTTTCCAGTTGGTCACTAGAAATAGAGCCCAGGAAAGGGCCGGAAAATTGGAAAGTATAGTTCATAGCAGTTTTTTATTCTAAAAATAGAATGATACTCACGCCTGTAATCCCAACACTTTGGGAGGCCGAGGCGGGTGGATCACCTGAGGTCGGGAGTTCGAGACCAGCCTGACCAAAATGGAGAAATCCCATCTCTACTAAAAATGCAAAATTAGCCAAGCGTGGTGGTGTGTGCCTGTAATCCCAGCTACTCGGGAGGCTGAGGTAGGAGAATCACTTGAACCCGGGAGGCGGAGGTTGTGGTGAGCTGAGATTGCACAAATGCATTCCAGCCTGGGTAACAACAGTAAAACTCCATCTCAAAAAAAAAAAAAAAAAA
>NW_016814096.1:2882815-2915217 GCF_001698545.2 Rhinopithecus bieti
AAAAAAAAAAAAAAAAAAAAAAAAAAAATTGAAAGATAGCTTTGCTGCTCAAGAGATGGGATTTTAGGGCTCTAGCTCAGGGGTGAGAGGGAGACTGTCCTAGTCAGCAAGGCAGCAGTGTCTTAACCTGCGAGACACCACTTCCCTGCTAAGGTAGGAGCCTCATCTCTTGAAATCTGACTTCAAGACCCTGAGCACAGCCCTCCTGCTGCCCAGCCCAGCTATATTCCACAGGAAGGGTGGGACCCTTCCACCTCTCACCATGCTGCCCAGACCAGTGTGTTAGGTTGCTAAAGCTTGCTGTTGGGACAGACCTGGGGTCATTAATACAACTTGTACTAGCTCCAAGAATAACCAATACTTTGGAAGAGGTAATAGATAAATACTTAAGTTGATGACAGATATATTTGCTGGATGGACAGGATGTGGGCCCATATAGTCTCACATGAATTTGAAACATGACTTGTGTTTCCCCAAGAGGACATGAGTCAGGGTGGCAAAGGTGGGGTGCAGTAGACAGTCATAAATAGTGTTTCACTGGCCCTACCTGCTATTCATACTTCATCTCTTCTCAAAGTGTCACTCAAGTGTTTCTGAGAATTCTTAGGGGTATGTCAAACATGCTCCTAAACAAACCCTTGCCATTTCCATTTGGTGCCTGCCATTTTCCTCTTGTGCACCTCTGGCCCCTTAGTGGAGTCTCATGGCCATGATTCTTCAGCTGGCAACTACTGGGAGAACCCTCATACCCAGGGCTTCCTCTGTGCACTCAAGGCTCAGCTCCATGACAATGGGAAATCTCCGCTGCTCAGATTTTTCTCACAGCTTGTCTTTCCCAAGAATTCTCACATTGAGTCCACATGGCGCTGGACCCAATATTGACATAGTCATGACGTCACCATCCTGGATCCAAAATCATCCTGTCCTTCACACAACAAATACTTTGTCATCTGGGCCCGCTTCTCTGCTGAAATTCTCTCCTTAGAGTTCCAGTCCCAATCTGATGACTTATGGTGGGCAAAGCATCTAACCTCTCTGTGTTTCAATTTACTTATCTATAAAATAGGGGAGGTGACCTAGATATCTTCTAGAGTCCTTTCTATTCCAGGGTTTGATGACCCTTTGGAAGCATGATGCTTTATCAAGCAATACACAAGAAGATATATTAGGTACTTCCATGTATCAAGCACTAGCTAGGTGCTCTGCAAATGGAAAATTGCTATTTTCTTTCATCTTTCTGACAAGCACCCAGCCTCTCTGGTCATCACTTTGCTTAAAACCGTTCAGTGACTTCTTGTCATATTTTGGAAAAAATCCAGGCTCAGTGGCATCCTACCTCAGTGCTTTCACCTCATTCTCTTCTCTCATTTTTCATTTCATATACTCCAGATGGCCAGTCTTCTTTCTGACCCTGGAATGTGCTAAGCCGCTGCACCCCAGAACTTCTGCAAGTGTTCATTGTCCTACCTGAGATGCTCATCTCCCAGGTAACCCATGACGGACCTCTTACCATTCGGATCCCCAAGGTGCCTTGCTTGACATCTGCCCCATTTTCAGCCAACTTGCTGTGTCTCAAAGGTTGGCAAATTGTTGTCTCTGGGTCAAATCTATTCTCATTTATTCACACATTTTCTGTGGCTACTTTTGGGTTACAACAGCAGAGTTGAGTTCTACGTATGAGTAACAGCAAGAGAAATGGATGGCCCACAAAGCTGAAAATATTTACCATCTGGCCTTTACAGGGAAAGTTTAAGAATCCCTGCCTATCCCATAACATCTTTTATTCACACTGCTTATCAGTATCAGAATTGCTAACTCAATCTGCTTCTTTCTGTCTTCTTTTTCTCCCCCACTAGGATGTAAGTGCCTGCAAGTTGAAGAACTCATCTATCTTGATCCCGGTGCTTTTGTTAGTTCTTAGCACAGCGCCTGACACAGAGCCAATCATAACGGTAAGCTGGATGGATTTAGGTCTGTTTCCTTTTGCTCTGTTGAAGCAATAACAAAATTCAGTGCAAATCCTAAAATAAACTCCACCACCTCCATGGTTCTTGCTACACCCCCGTGACCAACTGTCAAGCTTCTCTCTGTTCCCACCTTCATCTTGTTGTGTCCTTTTCTGATTCTGCTCTGACACCCCTAGATACCAGTGTCTTCTTGCCCTTTACTCTTTATACTTTTCTAATCTGCTCTTGACCCTCCATGACACCAGCAGCCCTCCAGGGAGGAGCTCATGGCTAGACAACCAACCAAAGGGCAACAGTGCATTCCTCTAGGGTATTTCTGGGTAGGACTTGGAAGTCTGGTGGACTGAAACTCAGACACATGTTTGAGGGAGCTTCATACCTTCCTAAGTGAGCCTTTCTACTTGGGACCACTTGAAAAATGAATTTGGGCTCTCAGAGAATGGAACTCCAGGGCCAGGAGAAGTTTGAATCTAAGAAGCTCTGGCTATCAGATATGGGGGAGCTCCTAGGAATCATCTAGCACCTCTCAAACTTCCCCACCAAAACTAGCCTAGTAGCCGATAACAGTGACACATTTCCCCAGGAGGGAATGAGGTTGATACTTAAACTACACCACTCTAACTTCTTGTTATTTTAATAATCCATTAGAACATTGTATTCTATCTCATAATATATTTTTAAAGAAATAATGAACCTTTTCCATTAAAATGTGTGGCTATGGCAACTACACATCTGCAATCTTTGAGCAAAAATCACAATCTACCTCTATCCTTAGCACACTCTTGCCTAGGCCCATATACCCACTGGTACTAAGACAGCTTGGAAAGCAGGAAATATTATCCAGTGTATCCTTTAACAAATGAGGATACTGAAGGCCCAACAGAGACAGCAATATAAATGGAGCGCCTTCCCTTTAGGAGAACTCCATTCCTACTTATTGGTAGGATAAACTAGTCTGTGGTGGGATTCGATGTGTGTTGAACAGTCTCTGTCTGCCCTCCAGACACACCTGCCACCCTACCCACCTGCTCTGTGACCCTGCACGCTGATATCTGTGTACTGCGTAGCCAGCCTTCCTTGCCCTCTGACTTCTGGTTGGGTTTGACCAATGGCAAGCAAGGGAGGGAATTGGAAGGCAGGATGGGAGTGTGGTCAGGGTATTTGTTCCCCCAGCTCCCTCCCTGCCAGGCCTCACATTGGCAACGGCTGTGCTCCTCTACCAAAGCAGGCTGACCCCACAGCTAGAGATCTACTAGGTTCTGGGAACCACTCCATGCTCTCATTCTCCTCAGACCCAAGAGTGTAGTGGCTTCCTCATTTGTCAACCCCAGAGTTCTTTACTATCCCAGCCATACATTTGTAACTAACGCCATCATTAGACTTCCCTAATCTCTTTTATCAAGGAATCATTTGTTTCCTGCCAGGACACTTATAGTAAATGGCACCGGAAGTAGCCCAAAGAAACACCCCTCAAAATGGGATTCTGAGATTGGGTTGCTCACACATTCATTAAGCACACATTAGCACACTCTGTTTTGTGGCATGGGGAGGGGCATTTGTTATTGTCATTTGCAGTGACCTTATGATTACTTAAAACATCACCTGCTGTGGCCTGGGATGGTGTGGAATATGCATGAAGGGCATTATGTTTTGAGATCAGGAGCCGTGGGCCTTCAGTCATTCTGGTGACAATGATGATTGCAAAAATTATGGTGTGAGCTGGTTACCTCTGAAAACCCTACAGAATATTCATAGAGAAAAGAACAAATGAAAAGCTTCAAATATCCAACTGAGAATACAAATAGAAAATCAGAAAGCCTCTGTGGTCTGAATGATGCAAGTAACCTGGATGAGCAGATGGCCCAGACTCCCGTGACACTTACTTCTTCTCCTTGAAAGCATGTCTATGGCTCATGAGAAGTTTCTGATGGCAATGACAGACCAGTTTATACAGGGGTCTACAAGGTGTTCTGGAACCAACCAGAAGTACTGGCCACTACCTACAGACCTACTCAGGGGTGGCCCTAAAAAATAGTGATGATGGTGAATCTTCCAGGTGGGTAGAACTTTCAGAAGTTCAAGGACATGGAAAGAACAGAACTGGAAGATTAGTGACAAGGAGGTCTGGGGAGAAGTCTGTATATGGATCCCTGGGAATAGGTACTAAGTGTAAAGATATCTGTGTCCCATGTACATACCTACCTACGGAGGGCATTTACTGTAGATGATGCACCAAGTAATTAGATGGACAAGATATCTGTCTAAGAGATGTCAGTCTCTCTTTTGGATAACTGTGTGCATACTCCATGTGCAAAATGCTCATGCCAGCAAAGATGGATGATATTTATGCATGTAGATAACAAAAAGACACACCCTTAACAAGGCTTATCAGGCTATCCTCATTGCGAAGACTGCTCTGCCACAAAAAAGAAGCCACTATAAGCCTCTAATGTGGCACCATTCCCCAAGGGATCAGCTAACTACCTGGTGGCAAGATGATTTCATTGGATCCCTCCTGTTAGGGAGAAGGCAAGGTTTTTGTCTTCATAAGAAAATATGTCTACTTCACTTGCAGAATTTGCTTTCCTTACCCACGATACTTCTAACAGCGCTATCTTTTGCGGGCTGTATTGAGAGCTTTATCTATTGCCATAGTATTCCACACAACATTGGTGCCAAGCAAGGAGCTCATTTTATAACAACAACAGAAGTATAGCATGGGGCCCATGACTGCAGAATTCCCTGGTGTTTCCATTGATCCTCTCATCTATAAGGAGCTGACTTTATGTATTAGTTGTTTATTATTGCATAACAAATTACCCCAAACTTAGCATCTTAAAACAACAAACATCATCTTCCAGTTTCTGTAGGTCAGGCTCTGACCTCTAACTCAGAGTCTCTCACAGGCTGCAAACATTGGCCAGGGCTGTAGTGATCTCAATACTTGACTAAGGGAGTGGGCACTCCCAAGCTCACTCATGTGACTGTTGGCAGGCCTCAGGTCCTCACTGGCTGCCGGCTGGAGATATCAGTCTGTTGCCGTGTAGACCTCCCTACAGAGCAACACACACCAGAGCAGCTGGATTCTATCAGAGCAAGCAAGCAGGAGAGTCAGAGAGAGCAGCAAGTCAGAAGCCAGAGTCTTTTTGTAACTTAATCTCTGAAAGTAACATCCCTTCATTTTCACTATATTCTATTCATTAGAAGCAAGTCACTAGGTCCAGCCCACACTCAAGGAGATGTAAATACACAAGGGCAAGGACACCTGAAAGAAAGGATCATTGGGAGCCCCTTTAGAGGCTGCCTATCACCCTGGAAATGAGAGCACAATAGCATGCCAAAGCCTCAGCTATGCTTCTGACGGGCAACACCCTGTGAGGGTTGGGTGCTACCCTACAGTCTGCAGTATATGGCTAACAGCCAGCATGTGGTACCATCTCCTCTATCCAGAGAATGCACATGTCTGGAAAACCAGGGGTAGAAGTAAAAGTGTCCCCTCTCCCCATTTTAAGAAATGATCTACTTAAAAAACGTTGCCTCTCTCTCCTGTGTCCTTTGGTTCAATGGGTTTAGAGGACATAATGCCCAGGGATAGAAGGCTTCCTCTAGAGACCACAGCCATGGTTCTAACAAATTACAAGCTAAGCCTGCTTCTGGCCATGATGAGCACCTATCCTTAAACCAATGGAGAAGAGAGTCACTATATTACCAAGGAAGAATTTGGGTGCTGCTGCACAATGGAAGCAAGAAGGACTACGTTACAAATTTGGAAGATTTCAAACATAAAAGGCCAGGGGTGCCGTTTGGTAGTGTTGCCTCACAATCCTGATCATTTGGAAAACTATAGCTTCAAAATTAAGAAAGTACCACCGAGGACTTATATCCTGTGGCCATGAAGGTTTGGGTCACAACAGGTAAAGGACCATATTCAACCAGGATGCTGCAGAAAGTATAGAGAGCATAGAATGGATAGTAGAAGTATGGTTATAACCTTAATCCCAATGACTAGGCACAGAAACAGGGTCTGTAGAAGCTATATTTTATGTTAATTATATCTTTGCCTATGTTTCCTCCCACTGCCTTCTAAGAAGAATGCAGGTAGTGACTAAAGTTTTAGATTGCAGGTGACAATGTGACTGAACTCACCCTGACATGATATAGCAGGCCAAAAGGTAAAAGAGATGGGCTAGGATGAAGAGTTACGATCTGCTCTTCCCAGTCTACTCTCTGCCCTTCTTGGTCTTTCTCTGGGTCCTGGGAGACTGGTCTCTACAGACCACATCAACGAGATGTTTTCACTTCTGGTTTCTGAGAGGAACTGGCAGGATATCAGAGGGTGGAAGGAGATAGATAGGGTTATTTATCCCTCATGTTTCCTCCATGTTTGGCTGCAGATTGTCAGTGATTGGGCTGCTCTGCCAAAAGTTGATTTTCTGTGTCTTAGTTTGGGTTCTTTTGAAAACAGTGCAACTTGAGTGTTGGCGGTTGACTCGGGAGGCAGAAAGAAGAAAGAAAAGCCAATGGAGTGTTTAAAAATCATCTGGTAATTGTTGTGGGCAATTGGGGTGCAATCACTCTGGGGACTCGCTGAGGAACTATGATCATGTGCCTCAGAATGATTTCCACAGAGGCTGATGGGCTCTGGGCATTTATCCATGGACTTTCACCCACTATCTGTTGAGTTTGCACCTGGAGACATATATTCCATGAAATTTCTCCATTGTACCTACGCTGGCTAAGTGGCCTTCTGAAACTTTGGAAAAAGCCCCAAGGAGCACAATTGAGAAAGACCTTGAATAATCCATCTTTGCCCTTGAGGAGGGACTCAGGTAAAGTGTGTGGAACTGTCCACCCTGTGTTGCCAAAGTCAGGCAGACTGAGGGTATATGTTGTGGTACATCACCAGCACCTTCTTGCCCTCTGACAGATGCAGGACTCCTGGGTTTGCTTCTTCTCTTTGCTGTTTCAGATATAATCATAACACATCCTGTCCTTACTAGTCCCAGGGTATTTCATTAGCTCTTTTTTGTTTCCTCTAAGGAGGTCTATGCCTTTGTAATAGCTCCTCCTAACTCTCTCTTCAATCATCCGTTGGATCTGTTTTGTGCTAAAACTCTGATAGATAAGATTAGTGAATTTTTAAAAGTGAACATATAATGAACTAAAATCCAGATAGGTAGTCTAGACAAGGTCTACTGTTTCTACTCAGCATCCACATACTAGTTTCTTATTAAAATGTTCAAAGTCACAGAATCAATTTTTTTGGATTCCTCAAGATGCAGATACTTTGAGAAAGTACTTTTCATGCCAAGGAAACACTGGCTGCTTTGGGGCTAACGTGCAGATTTATTATTTTTTTAAATGTCTGTAATATGGTTTGGCTGTGTCCCCATCCAAATCTCATCTTAAATTGTAATCCTCACAATTCCCATGTGTCAAGGGAGGTATCCGGTAGGAGGTGATTGGACCATGGAGGTGGTTTCCCCCATGCTGCTCTCATGATAGTAAGTGAGTTCTCATGAAGTCTGATGGTTTCCTAAGAGGCTTTTCCCCCTTTTGTTTGGCACTTCTCCTTGCTGCTGCCATGTGAAGAAGGACATGTTTGCTTCCCCTTCTGCCATGATTGTAAGTTTCCTGAGGCCTCCCCAGTGCTGTTGAACTGTGAGTCAATTAAAACTTTTTCCTTTATAAATTACCCAGTCTTGGATACACCTTTATTAGCAGTGTAAGAACAGACTAGTAAAGTAAATTGGTACTGGGTAGTGGGGTGCTGCTGTGAAGGTACTCAAAAACTTGGAAGTGACTTTGGAACTGGGTAACAGGCAGAGGTTGGAACAGTTCAGAGGACCCAGAAGATGAAAGGAAAATATGGGAAAGTTTGGAACTTCTAGAGACTTGGGAGGGCTCATAAGACAGGAAGATGTGAGAAAGTTTGGAACTTCCTAGATACTTGTTGAATGGCTTTGACCAAAATGCTGATAGTGACACGGACGATAAAGTCCAGGCTGAGTTGGTCTTAGATAGAGATGAGGAACTTATTGGGCACTGGAGTAAAGGCCACGCTTGCTATGCAAAGAGATTGACAGCATTTTGCTCCTCCCCTAGAGATCTGTAGAAATTTGAACTTGAGAGAGATGATTTGGGGTATCTGGCAGAAGAAATTTCTAAGCAGCAAAGCATTCAAGAGGAAGCAGGGCATGAAAGTTTGGAAACTTCACAGCCTGATGGGATGCAATAGAAAAGAAAACCCCATTTTCTGGGGAGAAATTCAAGCTGGTTGCAGAAATTTGCATAAGTGATAAGGAGCCAAATGTTAATCACTAAGACAATGGGGAAAATATCTCCAGGGCATGTCAGAGACATTCACAGCCACCCCACCCATCACAGGCCTGGAGGCCTGGGAGGGAAAATGGTCTTGTGCATCAGGATCAAGGCCCCTGCTCTATGTAGCCCCAGGACATGGGACCCTGTGTCCCAGCTGCTTCAACTCCAGCCATGCCTAAAAGAAGCCAACTGACAGCTCAGGCCATTCCTTCGAAGGGTGCAAGCTCCAAGCCTTGGTGGCTTACACATGGTATTGGGCCTGTAGGTGCACAGAAGTCAAGAATTGAGGTTTGGGTGCCTGTGCCTAGATTTCAGAGGATATATGGAAATGCCTCTATTTACAGAAGAGGGAGAGGATTCCAGATACCTGTTAATGTGGACAGTAGAACTCCCTTCACTAAAGGACAAAAGTAAAGAAAGATTACGTGATGCCATGTTCGTACAAGGTGCTCAATAAATATTTGCTTCCACATGTCAGCTGAAACCCAATATTAGCTACATCTGCTGGAATCAGAACTCAAAGTGTTCTTTCATTTACCAATTCAAGAAAAGCACAGAGCATCTAATGTTTTCCAGAAACTGTGGTGCTCTGGGGCATGCAACAGCAATCACGCAGAATGTGTAGTCCCCCATGGGCTGAGCTTGCAGTGTGTGGGGAGTACATGCAAGTAACTGGCTCTTAAAATGCTGTGTGGTAAGTCCTTTGATGTAGGGGCAGAGGTGAGAAAGGCACTGACCCAATCTTTGGAAGAAAGGATATATTGCTTATAATTGTGCTTGTCTATAATAGTAAATTCTACTCACCTCCTACCCCCTGTGTGTCCCCCCACAAAACAGTGACTTTAACAATGAGAGATTATATACTTCCAGAAGTAGGTGGTCCATGCTTATATGGCAGCTCAAAAAATGCCATCAGGGCCTTTACTTCGTCATCCTTAGCAAATGGCCCTTGTCCTCATGGTGGCAAATGGCTTCTAAAGTTCCAGGGATTCATTCTACATTCCCGGCAGGAAAAAGAGGAAGCACAAATGGCCAAACACTAGATGAACCTGTCAGAGGTTTTCCAGGATCTCAACCTAATGTTTTATTTGTTTGGCTACTCCTGTGTCCCGTGGCTGCTCTGGATCCAAGGGTGCTGAGAAATAAAGCTTCTGGCTCTAAACTTTGACAACTCAGACAAAACTGGATTTCTGTTAATCAGGAAGGCAAAATGGCCACTGCAGAAGCGATTATAATTCTTTGCCCCATGGGTCAGAACAGAAGGAAGAAGTGAGCACTGAGTTCCTAGACCCCTTCTTTTGCCCCCAGGGGTCCCTTTTGCCACTCTGGACCAAGTCTCACTCTGGCCTTGTAGGTGATCACAAGGCTGGAGCAGGGAAGTGGGACTCGATAAGGCCTGAAGATGACTTCCTCCCACCCCTGCCATTTCAGGCAAAATCGCCTCCAAACATGCTAGGGAGGCATGCTCTGCATTGGCACGCAGCAGTGACCCCAACAAAGCAACTCCCGCCTCCAGAGAAGTCACATTTAGTGAAGTCAGATAACACAACCATTCTCAGTTAAGACCTTTCGATAAGTTTATATATTATATTCATTCCTCCAAGCCAACAGTAGGGAAAGCAAGTGTCTCATTATACAGATAAGGAAATGGAAGCCCAGAGAGAGTTGAAACTTGTGCAGTTCACACTACTGGTCAAGACTGGAATAGGGTTTGCTTCTCAGTTCAGTGCTTTCTCCTCTCCAGAACCGCTTTCTGCTCCCCAACCCCTACCCCAAGCCTTAGTCTGGTGACAGAGAGAACTGGAAGAGAAGGTACTGTGGTTCCAGGCATTAGAGCAACTGAACATGTTCTGAACCAGGAGGCCTGATTAGGAGCCACTGCTCTGTTTTCATCGTATTCTTGCAAGAGGAAGTGGTGGTGGTTTTCCCCGCAATCAAGAAGGAATTCCATCGTTTGTCTGCTAGCACAGCACCTCCCTGAAATCATCTCTCTTCTCCTAGTCAGGCCTAGCTGGCTCCTTTCCCTCTGCAGCAGGATTGGGAGGGTTGACCTTATTATGGTCCCTTCTTGCTCTTGATTCCTGTGGGGCCTTCTTGACTGCCAGTAGCACATTGGCTTGATTCAGGGTGGAGTTGCTCTAAACTACCTTAGGAGGGAGAGGCCCTGGCCTTATCCCCAGCACTTTCCCTTTCCCTTCATTCCCTCCCAGCTGTGGCATTCACAGAGTTTCCCTCCTCCAGCCCAGTCCTGGGCAGCAATGGCCTTCATGTTAGATGCCAAAAGGAGCATTCATCCTTCCCCCGTGGGCTGGCACTGGGGCACTAAACTTGGGCACCAAGGTGGGGCCTCATGGAGGCTCACGGAGGGGACTGTGTGGATGGGGTGTGCTGTGTCATGCCTTTCCACCACCGTTCCTGCTCCTGCCTGCCTCCAAGGCCTGCATATGACTCAGGAGTCAGTTCAAGTTTATCTCTCTTGGCAGATATTCCCTGCTCCCTGCCCACTCCACCACCACATCCTCTCCAGAGCTGGAAGATCCCTTCCTACATCCCATAGGTCTCAGAGCACTTAACCGCTGGTTCCAGTGGACACATCTGTTTCTGTCTTTCACCTCCCTCCTTTTGACTGTGAGATCCTTGCATTCTCACAGTGCCTTGGCACTTAGTAAACCCTTGGTACATATTGGGTGAATCCAGGATGTGCCCTGGTGCAGAACATTACAGGAGCATATAGAGAAAGCTTTTATCACATTCCCGAAGTACCTTAAGGTGAGGTACTTGTAGAGAGGGAGAGAAATCCTAATAGCACATTTTTGTTGAGGATTCGATAGTTGCCAGGCACTAGTATGGCTTTTTGCATACTTTGTGTATTTGCTCACTGAGTCTTCACAACAACCCTACAAGGTAGGCGCTGTCTCCACTTTGCCCACGAGAAAACAGAGGCTGAGAAAGGTTAAGTAACTTGCTGAAGATCCCACAGTAGGACAAGATAGAGGGATTTTGACCTCACAGCTCAAGCTCTTAACCCTCTGCCTTGCATGTTGTGTCCTTAGTACCACCTCCCCACCCTCCCAGCCACACAGGAGCCCATATCATAGGCTAGACATTCTCAAGTGGATCAATTAGATGAAAAAGCAAGACAGAGCCTGCCCCAACAATTAATGCTCAATTATTGCCCAAATGCTAATGTACAGAAGTGATGAGGACTGGACTGGAGGGAGAGCCAGAAAGGACTTCCACAGAAAGGTGTGCCTCATCCAGCTAAAGAGACATGAAGGAGCAGGACCAGCAGGTGATGGGGGCTGGGGACGGGGTGGGGTGAGCAACCCGTTTCAGGTTTCTTCCAAGAAGATTTGTGCAGGGGACTGGCTGAACTTAGCTGCAGTTTCAGGAATGCATAGAAATGAAACCACTGGAAGCATTTGGCTTCAGTTAAACTTGGGGCCGAGCAGAGCCAAGACAAGCACACATGGCTGAGGAGCATGGGCTGTCCGATGGCCATCTCGCCAAGATGAGGTGGGAGCAGTGACTGGGAGGAGACCCAAAGCCAAGGTGGGAAGGTATCACCAGCTTCCTGACCACATGGGAAGAAAGGTGGCTCCTGTTTATCCATCAAATATTTGACTACGAACAGATCTTAGTAAGACATTGCTTTGGCTTTGGGAGGAGGGCAGGTTTGTTTGTTTGTTTTTCTCTTACCCCTGGAGAGAAGAAATAGAACCCATGTGAGCAGGGCTTGCTGCAAAAATGTCACCTCTCCATTCAGATGCTGCCACACTGTCGGAAATGCCACCATTAGTAAGGGATTTAAAAACTTGATCCTTCTTCTTCATTCGAGATGAAAAGAGTTTGCATAGCTATAGACCTTGACAGGTGACTAAAAGTGTTCAGGTTCCTGAAAAACATATGAAGAATCCTCAAAACAGTAAAAATAAAATGGCCGTATGATTCAGCATCCCACCACTGGGTATATATCAAAAAATATGAAATCGGTCAGAACTATCTGCACTCCCATGTTCACTGCAGCAGTATTCGCAATAGCCAAGGTTCGGAATCAACCTGAGTATCCATGGAGACCTATGGATGGGTTTTTAAAATATGGTACATATACATCATGAAAAAGTCTTCAAAAAGACTTAAAAAAGAAGTCTTAAAAAAGAAGAAAATCTTGTCATTTGAAACAACATGGATGAACCTGCATGACATTATATTAAGTGAAATAAACCAGGCTACGGGAAGACAAATTCCATATGACCTCACTCACGTCTAATGTAAGAAAAGTGTTGAACTCATAGAAATAGAAAGTGAAATGGGGTTACCAGAGACTGGGGGCTGGGAGGATTGGGGAAATATTGGTCTAAGGATGTGGAGTTTCAGTGAGACAGCAAGAATAAGTTGAAGAGACTTATTTTACAATATGGTGACTATAGTTAATGGCAATATATTGTATATTTGAAAACTGCTGAAAGAGTAGATTTTAAGTGTTCTCACCACAAAAAGCAAGTGTGTGAGACAAAGCCTATGTTAAATAGCTTGACTTAGACATTCCACAATGTGTACAAACACCAGAACATCATACTGTACATCATAAAGTTTATGTGTCAATTAAAAAAATAAATTTAAAAAGGATCCAATTCCTTATATCTGTTGAATCCCCCAATAGGTCTATTAAGTATGCTGGGCTCTAGAATGTAGTTGTTTAAGCACCGAAGTGATGAAGCCAGACTGAGTTTGAATCCCATCTCTGAGTAGCTATGAAACCTGGGGCCACCCACATAACCTCCCTGTGCCTTAGTTTTCTTTGCCCATAAATGGGGTGATGATAGTACTTACCTCGGAAGGCTGCTATGATTAAATAAACTACTGATGTAAGTGATTGGAACAATGTCTAGCATGCAGCAAGTGATATGTAAACATTAGCAATTATCATTATCCTATTTTATATGTGTGGAAAACTGAGGCTTAGAGAGGTGAAGTGACTTACTCCAGGTCACACCACCAGTTGATGGCAGAATGAAGATTTAACCTCTGCCATTTGGTCTTCCAACTTGAAGCCTGATGATCACAATGAGGAAAGCTCTCCCTCTTCTTCTACCCTCTCAAAGCAGTGATAATCATTGTGAAGACCCTTTCTTTTAAATATGACAAAAAAATTGCCTGGTAGAGAGGACTTAAAAAGCAGGTAATGAAGCCCCAAGGATAAGGGAGAGCAATGCTTATTAACATTCTGCTATCTGTTGGACTATTAGATGATGGGTTGGAAAACCTTTTTCTGTAAATGGCCAAACAGTAAATATTTTAGTCTTTGTGGGCCATCTGGTCTCTGTTGAAACCACTCAATTCTGCCATTGTAGTTCACAAACAACCATGAGCAATATGTAAATCAATGGGCATGGCTATGTCTCAGTAACTCTTTATTATGGATACTGAATTAGGTAGAATTATATTTCATGTATGGTGAAATATTTATCTTCTTTTGATTCTTTCCAGCCATTTAAAAATGAAAAAGCAATTCTGTGCTTGAGGGGTGTACAAAAGCAAGCAGCAAGACAGATACCAGGGGGCTGTAGTTGGCTGACCCCTGATGCAGAGACTGAGATTAACTTAATCCTGCCAGCACTGCTGAGACTCATTTTATGCATGAGTAAACTGAGGCTCAGGGGCTTCCATCACCAGCTTACAAGGCAGACTAGAGAGGAGCAGAGCTAGGATTCAGTTCCTCTTTCCGTCTCCTCTGTGATGCCCTTGGACCTAGTTGTTCCTTCTGCGTTTGTCACCACTGTGTGAAGAGGTTGCAAGACCCTTTGTTATAGGACAGGGGAAACTGTCCTAATGGACATGCCTCTTCAACGTGTGATGATGGCATTTGCCATACTCAAGCCTTTTAAGGAAACATCGTCAATCAGTTGATGTTCAGGACATGTCGCTTCAGGAAATAGCAGATCCCAGCCACAGCATGGGGAAGGTGCCTAGTAATCATTTGGTATGTGGCATAGGGCAATGGTTCTGTCATTGCCCTAGCTCTGTGGTACTGGTGAAAAGACTCTTGATTCTCTGGCTTGTGGTCAGCAAGAAGAAGGTTAGGAGGTTCCCGCATGACAGATCACCTTCATGGGATAACACAGAAAGGTGCATTGGTCTCAAGGGCTTTGGATCATACCGGACAAGCAGCAGCAAAATGAGAAAGGTGCATGTCTGAAACAAAACTGGGCTAGGATGCTTCCTGAAGGGTGTAGCCTGGGACTGGGAGATTTTCCGAGAGCCAACTAGGCTTTATCTCCCTCTTCCTCACATCCCGCATCTCAGACCTCAGACTTGGCCTCTTTCCCCACCTACCAGACACACTCTCAGCTGAGCCAGCTGTGAGACTCGGGTCCAGCATCCAGCCTTTCCTCACTGGTGCACATTGAAGACCCAGGAGTGCTGCACTGGAGCTGCTGTTCCCAGACTGCAGCAAAACCACAGCTGTGGCTGCCTGCAGGTCTGAGCTTGTTTAGGCTTCACCGGAAAGAAAAATGCCCCCGCCTTGTGCAATGAGTGCAGTCTGTCCTGAGAGCTGTGGCAAGCCAAGCCTGTCTGAGTGAGGGTGACTGGGGACCCTGGCACTTGCCTACTTACTTTATATCCTTTGAAAATTATTGTTTCAGAAATAAACAGTCTTGAAGTGGAAAATTTAGAAAATATGCATGACAAAAGAAAAAATGAAAATGACCCATAATCCTGCTTCCTAAAAGTAACTGTTTTTCTTCTCTTTCCAGCCTTTTTTTCTATGCATGTGTGCTCCCTATCCAAAGGGGATCATAGGATAAATGCTGCTTGGGGAATTTGTTTCTTTTTTATTTAACACTGTAGAGTAAACATCTTTCCATGCCAAAGCATACTTTTCTTTGCTGTTATTTTGCCTATCATGTTTTGGCAAGTCCTCTTCCAAAGGTGTGTGGAACTTGGAGAGGATTTCTGTGTATTGGGGTCCTAGGCTCCAACTGCATCACCAGATCCAGTCCTTTTTAGGATCACCGGATCCAGCCCTTTTTAGGTAAGAGTGCGGGGGCAGCTCTGTGGCTTTGAGTAATAAAAAAAGCCCTAGGCTCATTGTTTGCACAAGAGTTCCTGCCCCAGCCCTGCTCTGACTCATGGTGCCATCTTAGACTTGTCACTGCATCCCTCTGGGCCTCAGTTTCTTTACCTATAAAATGGGATGGTTGGATTGAGGGCTTTGCCAGCTCTAATGTCCATGACTAAGCACTTGTATACTGAGGAAGATTCCAGAAGCCTCTGGGAGCATTGGCTGCTGGGAGGAAGTTGTCTCTTCCCAGTCAGTAAGCTGGCATCCAGCTCAAGGCTAACCAAGGAGATAGGGGTCTTGGCTGGAAGATCTGAAACCTCTCTGGGGTAGCTAGCACCCTATGCTGTGGTTCCCAGGGCTTCACAGATCACTGGGTTCTCCCCACCTTCCTGTTCCCTGCCTCTGGGGAAAGTGAAGCAATTGTCCTGTGCCAGCACTGAGCTCACAACTCCACTGCTTCTTGGTCATGGTATTAACAGTTGGAACCTGCAGCAGCCAATAGCTACTGGTCACTCTCTGAAATGCAAACCAGGTGACTGGGCAGCGAGTGCTGTCTCAGGCAGTGCCAGGGCCAGTGTCTGGGGGGCTGGGCACGTGGTGGATCTGGGGCTTCTGGGAGCTGCAAAGGGCCTAGGAAAAGGGCCTTGGGTGGACAGGCTTTCCTCACCTCTGTTTTCCCTTCCTCCTGTGGTCCAGGAATAGCAGCTGGCTTTTCTTAATCTGATGTGAAGAGTCCTGCCAAGAAACTTGGAGGCTGAGGCAGCTGCTGTGTGAAGGTTTTGAGGAATGGGAGCATCATGAAATATAAACAACAGAATCTTTTTTTGGTGGCACTTGGGTTGTTTGTCTTCCATACTCTTTTATAGAAATTACAACAACAACAACAACAACAGCAACAACAATAATAGCAATACAGCTACCATGTAATAAGCTTTTGCTGTCTTCTAGGCAATGAGCCCAATGCTTTACTTTCTTCATCTTGTTTGAGATGAGCTGTTGCTGGTATTATCTCTATTTTACAGCTGGGGAAATAAAGTTTCCAAGAGGTTAAGCTGTTTGCCTAAGGCTCCCCAGCAATGAGTTGCTAGGCTACAATTTGGACTCAGAACGTCTGTTCTTAAGCTTGGCCTCTTACCCACCTGGCCTTGCTACCTCCTCAAAGTTTCATGCTTCAGTTGGGCAGGAACCTCCCACTGTCGTTTCAGTTTTTCCTTATATGCAGAGATTGCCAGAGGCTTAGAAATTGTATCAGTTCCAGGCATCTATGTGCTAGGTCCCATACTCATCAACAGCATACCCAAAATGTGTAAGCTTTGGTCTTCAAGTGCTGGCAGTTTAACATTTCATTGATGAGATGAGTGATAACAGATCCTGAGGTCCTAGGGGGCATTTATATTTTTCATGGCATCATGGAGTATGTGTTTTGTGCTATGCCTTCTGCAATGTGAATCCCAGCTCTACCACTTACCTGTGACTCTGGGCAAGTCTCTTATCCTCTCTGTGCCTCAGAATCCTCCTCTCTTAAACAGGGGGAATGCTATACACTTTATAGAGATGACTCTTAAGGATTAAAGAGAAGGTATATAAAGTACCGTCACTTAGTAGGTGCTTCATGAATGTTAGCTCTTATTATAAAGACTAAAAGAATGGTATCCTAAGTTAGATGCCTGAGTTTTATTCTAACTTAAGTACTTAGCAGTTGGGTGACTTTGGATAGCTCACTTTTGTCACTCTGTGCCTCAGTTAATAGGATTGTTGTAAGGAGTAAATGTGTATCTTCTATGTATGTAAGTATACAAATACACACACATACCTCAGAGCAACACATGTTTACTAAGTATCTATTATGTCCCTGGCACATACTAACTGTTCTGGTTTTAATTTTCCATTATTATTATTCCTCTACTATCAGCATAATTTTATATTTATTACCATGACTATTAGTCATGCATCTGATTTATGGATTCAAAACCACCTCACTCACTCCTCTAGATGACCATATTCGTATTCATGGCATTGCACATTTAAGTCATCAAAATTTGTAACTTTGGAATTATTTAAAATTTTCCTTTCCCCCTCCACAATCACCCTGGCAGTACTGTCTGGGACTGTTTCTTCCATCAACACCCTCCTTTCCATTCCCACTGGCAGTCATTTAGAGTTGGTGTAAGTGAGTGTCGCAGCTCCTTCCCTGGGAGCCACTTTTGATGAGAAGAAGCCAGGAAGGGAGGGGGTACGTGGTTCTTCCACATCCACTCTCCTATGGTTGGTCATTTCTCATCAAGGCATCCAGAGAATTATTCCTTGAACTTAATTCTGTTTACTTCTCTCCTGAAAAACAATCAACGCCCCGCCCACGTCCCCCCATGCCTTTTATTTTTCACAAAGATTCTTGAGTCTGGGATTCAAGGCTTTCCACAGTCTGGTCCAAGCTTTTTACAGGAATCACCATGGATGATGCCTGATCTTGCATTTCGCTCATGCAGTTTATTTGTACCATTCATGGTAGGTCTCTAGTCAGTGATGGGTTCAGGAATGGGCAGTCCTAAGCTACTTCATGTCCATGGGATCTGAGGAGAAGTTTGCTTGGGGCTTCTGGGAACGAAAACTATTTTCTTTTCCCTCTCTGCTTTTCAATGCAAACACCTTTTGTCCCAGGTGCAGCTGACAGCCAGCTTGCAACCACAAGGATGGCCACCATGAAGTCAAAGGAGAACTGAGAGAAGAACCAAGAAACAGACCAGGAACCCTGACCGAACTGCTCTGAAAAGCCCCTGCTTCTGGACTTCAGTGTGTAAAATACATTTCCTTATTGCCTAAGCCTGGTCAAGACATACTTTTGTTACTTGCAGCTCGAAGAATCCCAATGGATACACTCATCTTTCCAGCTTTATCTCCAGCCATACAGGATAACTTACTTCTCTTGAAATTTCCCCTCACAGTCCTACCTTGGTGTCTTCTCTCATTCTTGTCTTCACCTGGAATGCTCTGCCCAAACTATATTGTTAAGGTCTTATACAGTCTTCAAAGTCCAGATTCAAAGGCACCAACCCATCCTCTCATTCAGAAGGACTCTCTGCCCTCCTGAGTCTCCAAGATGCTTTGTGTACACCTGATGGCACTAAAACGTCCAGCTCTACAGCACACTCATCTGCCTCCTTCACGGGATGGCATATTCCAGGGAGGCTGTTTCTCTTTATCATTTTGAATCCCCTAGCTTGGAACAAAGTGTGCTTAGGAGATATGTGTTGCATTAAGATGTGGAATTCAATACAAATGATAAACAAATGTCAAATGATGATAACAAAAACAATCAGTGTTAAGTAAGGCAGAAAAGGATGGGATCTCTCTGGGCTGGAGCAGTGAAGAAATGATACTTATGTCTTGAGGGTGGGAACTGTGGCTCATGTCTTGTACTCCCAGCACTTCGAGAGGCTAAGGTTGAAGGATTGCTTGAGCCCAGGAGTTTGACACCAGACTGCGCAACACAGCAAGACCCTGCCACTATAAAAAAATTAAAAAATTAGCTAGGTATAGTAGCATGCAACTGTAGTCCCAGCTACTCAGGAGGTTGAGGTGGGAGAGTCACTTGGGGCCAGAAGTCTGAGGCTGTACTCCAGCCTGAGTAACAGAGTGAGACTCTGTCAAAAAAGAAAAAAAAAAAAAAATAAGAAGAAAGAAAGGAAGTAAAGAAGAAATAAGTGCTACTTATGTCTTGGGATATGCTCCAACTAGTAGGTAGAATTTGGATAGGTTGACTTGGGGGGAATTCCTCCATGGAGAGGACTAAGCAGATGCAGCAATCTGTTTCTCATTCCTCTACTCATTGTAGTATGTTTGAGGGGTTCTTTGTAATTGTTGGGAAATGTGGTCTCCGTAATAAAATTCTGGTGGGTGGAAGAGGAGAAAAGTTGGTTTCGTCCAAGTGGAAATGAGTTCTTCATTTTTTCTATGATTATAAAATGAATAAAACACAAGTGGCAGTTGGGGATGGGCTGGGAGCATCTCAAGACGGTTTTTATAAGCCCAACAAAGTATGACTGTGAGACAGAGGGATGTTGAACTCATCACCATGTTCCTCCAGGTATCCAAAGATTCCTTCCGTTTCAGGGGCTTATGTGTTCAGGCTGTTATAAAGAGGGTTGTCCATCCATATAAGGTACTATGGTGGACACATTATGTGTTCTTATTATCTCATTTTCTTCATGATCACATGAGAAGACTACAAGTGCTGCCATGTGACTGGGTCTTTCCAGTGGGATATAGGTGGTAATAAAGTACTACTCTACTTCCAAGCCTAGCCCCTAAAATGGCCCATGCAGTCTTTCATGGTCTCTCTCTCTCTCTCTCTCATTGTCTGGTTGAATCTACAGGTTCCAATGGAAGACTCTGAGGAGGACTTAGGCAAGGCAAACCCACCAGATGAAGGAAGGCTGAATCCCAGAGTCTCACTGCTTGGAGAAAAACAGCTCAAGAGAGCTGCTTGACCAAGAACACCTGCATTGAACCTCGTATGAGAAAGAAATAAAATTCTACTACTACATTAACACCTAAAATGTTGAGTCTGTTTGTTAGCTAGCCTACCCTGATTAATATGGATGTCAAAGAGATGACTTAGCAACATCTGAGGGCATGCGTAAATGCAGTCCTATGAAGATGATCAGCACATGATAGGTAGGAGGCTTTTACCTGATGGTCATGAGAAGGAGAGGTAATACAGACCCTCAGTACTGGAAAGATTCAGTGTTTGCTTCACTGGTAAGGGATAGTTTGCTTTAAACTTCCTAATGCTGGCTGCAAATGGCACCTGCTGGGCAGAGGCTGGGCAGTCTCTGGATACCGATTTCAGTGCTGTTCACGAGGTCCTGCCTGCTCCTATTATTTGACAGCCCTTCTTTTAAGCCCTGTGGACTTCCTCTTTGATAACATTCCTCTGATTTTCCTCCTTCCTCTACCTTTAATTTTGAGAGATCTTGCCAAACCACTATCCACAAAAGAAAGCCCATTTAAAGTGTCATTATGTGTTTGTGGGGTGGACATGAATGCTTATTTCCCTACTTACTATCCAGTACTGCATGTTATCAAACTTTTAAAATTTTATTTCATTACAAAGAAATTATTGTGGTAAAAACATGACACAGAATTTACCATCTTAAGGATTTTAAGAGTACAATTCAGTAGCGTTACGTGTGTCCACATTGTTGTACAAGCAATCTCCAGAAGTTTTTAATCTTGCAAAACTTCAACTCTATGTCCATTAAACAACAACGCCTCATTTCCTCCTCCCCTATCCCCTGGAAACCACCATTCTACTTTCTGTTCCGGTGAATTTGACTACTCTAGATACCTCATATAAATAGAATCTTGCAGTATTTGTCTTTTTGGATTGACTTATTTCCTTTAGCATATTGTCCTCAAAATCCACCCATGTTGCAGCCTGTGTCAGAATTTCCTTCCTTTTTAAGGCTAATATTCCATTGTGTGTGTGTGTATATATTTTGTTTACAACACAAATTTTGTTTATCCATTCATCCATTGATGGGCACTTCCACCTTTTGGCTATTATGAATAGCGCTGTTATGAACATGGATATACAAATATCTTTTTGAGATTCTGTTTTCGTTCCTTTGGGAGATAAATATACTCAGAAATGGAATTTTTAAATCATGTGGTACCTCTATTTTTAATTTTTTGGGACCCTCCATACTGTTTTCCATAGTGACTATACCATTTCATATTCCCACCAGCAATGCACAAGGTTCCAATTTCCCCACATCCTCGCCAACAGGTATTACTTTCTGCTTTGTTTCAGGGTTTTCTTGACAGCAGACACCCTAATGGTTGTGAGATGGTATCTCCTTATGGTTTTAATCATTTTTTCATGTTCACCTAATATGCTTTAAATTTTAATTCACATTTTTTGTTATATATAGAGGTCAGAAGAACCCATCCTAGTGATGGGATGTTTCTGGTTTCCAGTCTTATAAGAACTACACCAACTTTGCAAACAACAACTGGTGTCTGGAGTGAGTTATGCCTTGGCAGTGGTAGAGAAACTCATGTTCCTCAAATGCAAGGTTTACACAGCACTTTGTAGTTTATACACATTATCTTACTTGATTATCACAGCAGCCTTACAAGGTGCAGAAGGCAGATGAGGAAATTGAGGTTCAGAGATGAGAAAAGAGAGAAAGAAGGAGACTGGCTCTTTAAAATCATAACCACAGAAGCAAATGCCTAGTGATGCACAACAGATATTGCTGTCTGCCTGTCCAGCATCGGTTCTCCCCTTTTCCTTTCGTCAGGGTTCCAGTTTTGTTAGGGTATCCACCCTATGTATTCATAACTCCCATAATGGTAGTTCTATCTCCTTGCTTAGAGATTGGTTTACCAGTGGTCAGTACAGTGTGAAAGGGATTTTATGAAAGATTTCTTCATTAAAGAAAAAAAAAAAAAACAACTTTAGAAAAGAGGTGGAATTTTCTCCCTTCTTCTGGATGATGTGGTTCCCGGATGGGATGCCAGGAATTGCAGAATCTATCTTAGGACCACAGGGGGAACCAGTCTTAGGATGAAGCCAGGGGCATATGACAGAACAGAGTAATGGAAAGCACCTGGGTCCAATATCACAGAGTTGTCAATAATAACACACTATGTTTTTTTCTTACTTCTTGTGGTGTGAAATAGTACATTTCTTTCCTGATTGAGCCAATTCGAATTGAGATTTTTTAGGGGTGTTTGGCAGCTGAAATAATCCTATTAAATGGTGGATGAAATTATAAAGTGACAAGAAAGTGGTGTGAAAACATGATTCAAGCACGTAAATGTCACATCCCTGCATCCCCATGTTGGGTAGTAGGTCAGTACCATTCCAGAGGTGTTATGAGGAAAGCCAGGAGAGAGGGAAAGACAGTGGGTCTAACCATGGCTGCCAGAAACCACCAAAGGTCCAAATGGTGAGAATGAACCTGTTGTCATCGTATCCAGCAGGTCGGCACGAGATCAAATATTGGGTCCCAAAAGAAACCTGTTGTACACCGGCCTGATATTCTCATTTTGAGGAACTGCAGCTGCAAACGCTCCTGGTCTCTCTGACCATCCTTTGCTCCCTTCTCCCCACAAAAGGAGGAGGAAATTCTCTCTGTTGGTGAGTTTGGAGATAAACTGGACATTTTCCACCTGGCACCTCCCTTTCCCTCTCAGATATGCCACCTGCAGTGAGGGTCCATGCTGGGCTGCTATCCACTCTGAGGCAAGTGAGGAAAGCTAGAAATTTTCTGAGGTGTGCTGCAAGTTCACTTCAGGGGACAGGATTAGGGACTCCCCTGTAGCTACATATTTAAGCTGTATTCTTTTCTTCAGCTTTTCCTGGTCATGAAGCTCAGATTCTGATCTCCGTCTATCTGATTCCTATATAATTCCTTCCATATCTCTTCCTGAGTTCAGAACCAAATAAAAATATTTGGAAGGCATTATTCATTGGACCCTTAGACTCTAACGCAAACCATGAAATCAAAATTGGTTAGTTTTAATAAAACTAAAAATAAAGGTACGAATAACGGTGTGAGGGTAAAACCTCACATCCCATCTACTAGCATACTGCTTTTACGTGGTCTGTTGCTCCGATGTAACTATATTTTCTGCAGAATGTGAGGGATATTTTCATATCCTGGTGAGAGCTGGGATGTTGTTTCCAAAATTTAAAAAGCTGGGATTCTACAAAGGCCTTTAAAAAACCTTAGAAGGGATGATATAAGAACTGAGTTCAGAATAGAGTTTCTGAGCTAGGATGGGTGGGATGAGTGAGTGGCGTAAGTGGCTCTAAAATCATTTGACCTGTTAGATTATTGCAAATCAGGCTGCGTTTGGCTCTAGGAAACATCCTGGGTTTCAGCCGCATGGTCTTGAGCCAGCTGAAGGTAAAAGAATAGAAATACAGTGTTAGTAGTAGTCATAGCAGCAGTAGTATTAGCACCAACTAAAGTATGCTGAATATGTGCTATTTTATTTTATCATTTTATTAAGTCCTCACTATGACTCTCTGAATTAAGTATTATATTAGCCTTGTTTTACATTTGAGAAAACTGAGGCTTAGAAAGATTAAGTAGTTTGTCCAAGGTCACACAGCTAGAAGTACCAAACCTGGGTTTTAACCTGGCCACTGCGACTCCACTCTAGATACTAACTCCATATTGCAATCAAACTGTTTATAACCATTCCAATTTTCGATCAGTTTTCTGAAGGGATAATGCCACAGAAGCAAAAAGCTACATGTGTAAAATTTTCCATTAGAATGTTTCATATCGCTGTGATCCAAGGAAGTGACTTGAATGCACACCAGCATGGAACTATATTAATAAATTATGCTACATCCAATCAATAGAATGCTAGATGTAATTTTAAAATAATGATTCCAGAATTTACATTAAAAATGAGCATTATATTCTACTATAAAGACACATGCACATGTATATTTATTGCAGCACTATTTATGATAGCAAAGACATGGAACCAACTCAAATGCCCATCAATGATAGAGTGGATAAAGAAAATGTGGTACATATACACCGTGGAATACTATGAAGCCATGAAAAGGAATGAGATCACGTCCTTTGCAGGGACATGGATGAAGCTGGAAGGCATCATCCTCAGCAAGCTAACACAAGAACAGAAAACCAAACACCAAATGTTCTCACTCATAAGTGGGAGTTGAACAATGAGAACACCTGGACACAGGGAGGGGAACAGCACACATCAAGGCCTGTTGGAGGGTGGGGGGTGAGGGGAGGAGGAGCATCAGGACAAATACCTAAGGCATGCGGGGCTTAAAATTATATGACGGTCACTTGGACACAGGAAGGGGAACATCACACACCGGGTCCTGTTGTGGGGTGGGGGAGGGGGGAGGGATAGCATTAGGGGATATACCCAATGTAAATGATGAGTTAATGGGTGCTGCACACCAACATGGCACATGTATACATATGTAACAAACCTGCACGTTGTGCACATGTACCCTAGAACTTAAAGTAAAATTAAAAAAAAAAAGAAAACTGAGAAAAAAAATTATATGACGGGTTGATAGGTGCAGCAAACTACCATGGCACATATGTACCTACGTAACTAACCTGCATGTAACCTTTCTCTACATGTATCCCAGAACTTAAAGTAAAATTTAAAAATAAAGTTTTGAATTTGTCCAGTAAATAATAAATAAGTATAAAGCTGAAAAAAAATGACCACTATAGAACGTAAGGCCAAGGAACAAAGCTGAAGAGAAAATGGCATGTATACCCAGATGGCAACAGTCTAAAAAAAGCAGTCCCACCTGCGATCCAACACTGAAAGGAAATATGCACAAATAAAAATAACAACGTTTAATAAGAAGTGGGATCTAGGTGAATATTTTTCTTTTTGCTAAAGTTGTTTCTAACATTGCAGAGGCCCTATTTTGTCAAGAAAAGCAGAACATATCCGTAGGGGATACTGCAGGCAGAATCACGTGTATGTGTGTACACTGGCTAGTTCATTGGTGGGGAGCAGGGTCACTGGGCACACTTGCAGCGGGCTTTCTCCCTGCTGAAATGTGGCTCAGCCTCATCTGACCTGCAGATATTAGCCTGACCTTCAAGAAGGCTGCAGCCAGGTGAGATTCTTCTCCTCTCGAGTCTCTTTAAACTTTCAGCAGACATTGAAGTCATAAGTTCAGTTTCCTATAATCATCCCACAGAAAAGGAAAACTCTGTCTCTGTCTCCAGACAGCTTGTATCCTGAGGTATTCAGGAGCCTACCCAAGATGCTGGTGACACCACTGAGATGTGGGAGAGAAGCACATGGGGCAGGACAGGGCAGAGGGAAAGACAATACAGCAAAAGCTTTTCTAGAGGAAATAAGATGCAAATGAGTAAAGGGCAGGAAGAGAGAAACAAATGTTAAGGCATTGGATAGTAAGTGACTTTCTCAGAGGGTTAAGACAGAAAAAGGTCATATGATTGATTAGTCGGTTTCCTCCATCTACAGAGGCCCTTATTGCAATGCAATGAACAGGGCTTTGGTGTGAGACCAGGTTCCATCTGCTTCCTGTCTGTGTGAGTGTGGGCAAATGGCTTAACCTCTCTGATCCTCAGATTCTTTAAGTGGCAATAGCCATTCCTCCAGCACAGCAGTGAGTGAGATGTTCTGAGAAAGGCCTTCTCCCAGTGCCTGTCTGATGACATAGGTGGCACTTCAGTTATTCTCTACTTCTGTCCCCTTGGAGATGGGGCTTTCTGAAACCATCCACAGTACAGGCATAGACCCCGGCTCTGCCCCAGACAGCAAAGCATTTCCTGTGCCCTCCAAGTCCATCCCATGGGACAGCTCCCTGCCATTCTCCCTTCCTCTCTAACTGGGTACCAGAAAAGCCTGCCACTGCTTACCAGAGGGAAGGGAGAGGTGACCTGATGGCTGCCCCCTGAGCATCTGTTCTGCTCTGCAAGTGAGTTTCCTGATTGCGTGTGATGAGAATGGAAACAAAAGCTGCAATCACTTTTGCACCAACCTAATATAAAAGGTCTGAATCAGGCCACCAGGAGCTGATACTCTGTGGGTGGGGGAAGAAAAAGGGACAAACCCAGGCTGAGGAAGTGGCAGCCTGCAGCAAGACCAAGGTGGGTTGAAGAAAGAGTGAAATTAAACCAAAAAACTCCCCAAAACAGTCATATATGTGACTGCTGGGAGGGGAACCAGGGCAAGAGATAGGAATGAAGGGAAAATAAGGAGAAGATGCAAAATGAGAAAGTGAGGGAGACAGGGAAAAAGAGAAGGGGAGAAAAGTGGGAGAAAACAGAAATTAAAAGAAGACAAAAAGAATGGCGAGCTTGAGAAAGGTTAAAAATGTCTGGGAAATTGGTAGAATCGCCATCATTCCTCTGCATCCTGGAGAAAGCAAGAGGCACCTGCTGAATGCGATGATTTATGGAGCAGGTACTGTTGACTGGATGAGGGGTGGCTTCTCCGTGGGGTGAAGCAATGGAAATGTTTTTGGTTTGTCTGTGGAGACATGACTACCCCATGCTGGATGTCCCCTGACCCACAACACTAGGTGAGAATAGAGGAAGTTTTCCATCCATGAACAAGGGCAAGCAATGACTTGGACAGTACCAAAAACCACCATTGGTACAGCTCCATCTGGACTGGGACAGAGGACATTGGCTACTTCTGAGAAAGTCAGACTTAGGCGTAACTTGGGCTAAAGTCCAAGCCAAGGGTGTTTCTGGGTTTTCCCTTGTTTTGTTCTGAGTGCTCAGAGTTCTCATGCCCTCACCCACATCTACGACCCTGGGTCAAACATCCTGATGAGGAAAGATCATCTAAACTCATTGACCCCAAGGCAAAAGGGACTGATAAGACTTTAAATGCTCAGATGGTAGACTTTGGGGCATCAGCTGGCTGGCAGACGAGGGGCCAGAAGGATCTTCTCTGAAGGACACCATAGGGTGCTTTGCCTCCTGCTTTCTCATCTTTGTCAGTGTCATTCAGAGGTTCCCTGATGGGACTATTCACTACACTTGTGCTGTGGGCTGGATGTAAGATTGGGCCAGATCCCCAGCTCCCATTTCCCACAGGACTGGTGTGAGCATGGGAGGCTTCCTTTTCACTTCTACTGCAGACAGATCGAGTCCACCTAGCATGTGATGGAGACTGTCCTCAAGACAAGGGTGTTTCCATAGAGGTGATGTCAGAGGCACTCAACATGTGTGTGTGTGTGTGTGTGTGTGTGTGTGTGTGTGTGTGTGTGTGTGTGTGATGTTTACTGAATCTTAATATGTTTTTAGAATAATATTGCTCGATTCAAAAGTAATATACATATTTTTATAATACATGTACAAAATCACTAGTAGAAAGAGTTTAAAATTACCAATAATGTAATAATAGTGTTGTGGTTAGATAAGGGTTTAAAAGTCCTTATCTTTTACGGATACATCCTGAATATTTACAGACAAGTGTAAGATGTTTGGAATTTGTTTCAAAATAATCCAGCAGTTGGGGAGGAGGTAGGAGGTACAGACAGATAACATGGGCTATGAGTGGGTCATTGTAGAAGCTAGGAAATGGCTGTGTGGAAATTCATTATAATTTTGTCTTTACCTGTATATATTTAGATTGAAATTTTCCATAATTAAAGGTTGTTTTTGGCCGTACGCAGTTGCTCACGCCTGTAATCCCAGCACTTTGGGAAGCCGAGGCGGGAGGATCTCCTGAGGTTGGGAGTGTGAGACCAGCCTGACCAAAATGGAGAAACCCTGTCTCTACTAAAAATACAAAAAATTAGCCAGGCGTGGTGGTGTATGTCTGTAATCTCAGCTACTCGGGAGGCTGAGGCAGGAAAATCGCTTGAACCCAGGAGGTGGAGGTTGCGGTGAGTCGAGATCACGCCATTGCACTCCGGCCTGGGCAACAAGAGCGAAACTCCAACTCAAAAAAGAATTTTATCTTCCTTTTGTGCTATATGTATCTTTCCATTAAACAGTCACTTATTTGAGAAAAAAAATCACCAATGGTCCCACCTCACGTCAGTCCATTCATAGGTAAACATAGAGATGTTGAAAACAAGACCTTATTGATTTGGTCAGTTTTGATGTTTTGCACAGTCTATTTCAGAGTACAGTGAACGGGAACCCTTTGAAGGTGGAGGCATGCTCAGTGAGTGAGGCTCACCCAGGTGTCTCCATTCTTATCATTGTGGCATGGTAGGTGCCGTGGACCTAGGAAATAAATGAAGAAATGAGTACAGACCAAGACATCAACATGCATAACCCCCCATTAGAAGAAACAGGAGAAAAGACTCAGAGGAGGAGCAAGGGATGGAGAGAGAAATGTAGCAAAGACAACGGCTTCCTGGACTCCACGTTCTTCTCTTTCCTCTGGACTCACAGCTGGACCACAAAACCTTTCCAGCTTTCCTTGCAGTTAGGTGAGGCTACGCAACTGGGTTCTGGCCAATGGAATGAGGGTGGAAGTGAAGGTCCCACTATCAGGTCTAGCCCATAAAAACCTCACAAACAATTCTCCTCCGTAGTCTTTTTCCTTCCACCAACTGAATGGACATGACCTCAGTGAACTTGGAAGTCATGTATTGAAAACTGCAGAGTCTCTATCAGACCGAATTGTTTATCCCTCTTCACCATCCTATCTACCCAGAAACCCTTACAAGTATTAGGTAACCACAGGATAAATCTGTATGTGTTTAAGCCATTCTACCTCGTAACTGAGATTGGACCAAAAATGCAGAACGATAAATTCATCTGAAAGGTAGAATGAAAGATAGGCTATAGCCATATCTATAAAGACAAGGGAAAATATAATTTTAAGGAAGGTGAGTCAATAATAACAAAGACTGTTTTATAGACCCTGCTATATTCTAAACTCTTTGATAAGTTGAATAGATGCATGATTACATTATATATTTTAAGTTTCATAATAGTTATATCAAGCATTAAATGAGGATCTTAAGCTCAAAGAGGTTGAGTACATTGCCCAAAATTCCACAGCAAATAAATAATGCTCTTCAACACTGTATGATCTTACATCCAAAATAATAAGTCTAAAGAGCCAGTTAAAGTGACATGCAGAATAGTGGACGGGATTGAGCCAGGGAAAGGAAGGGGGTTGTTTATTGGGCACGGGATGGTGAGGATTGAGTAACAGGACACTGCTCATCCATCAAGATCTGGCTCAGGCACCCTTCTTCTCTATAGAGCCTTTTTGAGCTACACTTGTCAGTATCACCACTCTGAATTTCTTTTTCTTTCTTTCTTTCTTTCTTTCTTTCTTTCTTTCTTTCTTTCTTTCGTTCTTTCTTTCTTTCTTCCTTTCTTTCTTTCTTCCTTTCTTTCTTTCTTTCTTTTTTTTAGACAGAGTCTCGAACTGTTGCCCAGCCTGGAGCCTGGAGTGCAGTGGTGTGATCTCCGCTCACTGCAAGCTCCACCTCGCAGGTTTATGCCATTCTCCTGCCTCAGCCTCCCAAGTAGCTGGGACTACAGGGACCCGCCACCATGCCCAGCTAATTTTTTTTTTTTTTTTTTTTTTTTTTGTATTTTTAGTAGAGATGGGGTTTCACCGTGTTAGCCAGGATAGTCTCAATTTCCTGACCTCGTGATCTGTCTGCCTTGGCCTCCCAAAATGCTGAGATTACAGGTGTGAGCCACCATGCCCGGCCTCTGAATTTCTTTATTATTTACTACTCCTTATCCAGTGCATTACAAACTTCCTTAGAGTATTACTGGACTTCCTCTAAGGTCGATTTATATGCTAGATTTTTACTGCTTACTCACATTAGGTTCTTCTCTACCTTTAGGCAAATGGAAGGATTACCCTTCCCCAGTCGTCTTGCACTTAAGTGGGATCATGTGACTAGCTCTAGCTAATGGGCTGGGAAAAGAAGTGACATCTATTATTTCTGAGACAAAGCATTTAATCACTGGCATGAGACTTTCTACTATTCTTTTTCTCTGCTGCAGCAATTGTGTTACAAGACAGAGGTAGCACAAGATCAGTGAGCAACTGCATGGAAAACAGTTGTTTTAGAGAGTTTCCTGAACGCACAGCCAACTTAGCATGGCAAGAAGTCACCTGGGTAATTGTGTTAAACCAATGAGACTTTGCTTATGTTGTTACTGCAGCACAACTCAGAGTATTTTGACAAATACAATTTAATCTTCCATCATGATCAGAGATGTCAAGTATTAATCATCAGTGTTACCACTGCCTCATGCTACAGACATGATGTATATTATTAATCCATCAATGGACTTTTATCCATTGAACTGTAAAGCCTCAGAATCTTTCTCATCATGGTAAACTAAGCAGTCATTATTAATTGATTACTTGTGAAAATTAGGGGAAACCCACTAAAGTCATTCCATTCCAGTCGGCATAAAATCCAAACTTCTTACTGGGGCCTGCAAAGGTGCACAAGAGCTGGCCTTACCTTCCTCGGCAATCTCATTTCCTACTATTTGCTTCCTCATCACTCTGCTTCATCCACATTAACTTTTTTGGTTCCTCAAACACACTAAGAACACTCCCATCTCAAAGCCTTTACATTTGCTATGTACTTTTTTTTTTTTTTTTTTGGTGCAAAGTTGCCTAAAATGTCACCTCTTTGCCCAGACCTTCCTAGTCTCCCTTATTAAAATTGCCTGCACCTTCCACCCACTTCCTCAATGATAATAAAATGCCAGTCGTCTTTTTGTGCTGTTGTATTCTTGGTATTTAGAGTAGTGCCTGGAATATAGAGGTACATATAAAATAGTTCTTAAACTAATGAAGGCAACTGATCCGCCAACCTTGGTCTAGATCATAATCTCTGAAGAGAGAGGGCAGGTCCTTCTTATCTGTGGCTTGTCCTCTGTGGTGAATCCATGTAGTGCATACAGAAGATTTCCTTTAAATCCCCATTGGATGATTAGAAGACTTTTATTTTCCATTGCATCATCATGGAGTCACATCTGTGTCTTTTTGCCTCTTTCACCTTCATAGGCTCTCTCAAGACGTCTCTTCCTTTCTCTCTCCCTAGCCTGCCCTCCCCACATCCTCTCCCATTAAAGTTCAGTTCAATAAGTCTCTTTCTCACCCACGCCATGCCTTCTAGAGCAGCATTCTTCTGTGGCTGGGAAACAGTAGCCAGCAATAAAATGCGTTTTAGCCTGGCCTCACATCCATGTTCTGTACCTATTCCTTTTCTACAGGATTTGATGCTAAGCCTAGTCAGGACTTGGCAGGAGCCTTATGCCTGTACATTACAGCCCAGAATTTCTACCCTTTGGGTGTTTTAAAGAGAAGCAGCTGTTACCATCTGCCAGATGAAAGGCTTTGCCTTTGAAAATAGACTGTGAGGCATGTTCAGGCAGAAAGGGGCTCTCTGGAGATCTGGGAGGATAGAACTCAGAAGACCTGCCACTCATTTGGATTGCCATACAACTGTAGGCAAAGTATCAGAGATGTCTAGTTTCTATCACAGTGAAGGAGAGAGAACTATGTTCTTTGGGTAGGGTGGAATGATGTGGGGAGGGATTGTAGGTGAGGCCAAGTGGTGAAAAGAGCACAGACCTTAGAATCAGAAGACTTGAGGTTTAGAGTCAAAGTCCTGAATTCAAGACCCAATGGTAGCGGCATCCACCAGCCACCTGAGCCGCTGTTTACTCTTTTGTAAAATGGTGTGATGCTCTCCTACATTCATCAAGTCTTTTTGGTTGCATGGAACAGAAACCAGCTTATGCTAATGTAAACAGAATAAAAGGAATTTATTAGCAGGATCTGACTGCATTCTTGCCATTGGCTTCTGTAAGGCACAAGTGTGTCAAGAATGGACTAGAAAAAGAAACCCGAAAAGTGTTAGATCTCAAGAAGTATTTCCTGCATTTCTGTGAGCTTCTGTTTTATTCTTATTTCCCCTGCTTCTCTGTCCTCATGGAGGTGTACTGCTGCCCCACAGCTTCCAAGTTTGTGTCTTAAACCTTCAGCCATGCTCTAATCCCAAATGTCAAGAACAAAGACTGATTGATCAGGATTGCTTTAGGTGTCTACTACAGGGTCGAATCAGTCCTGGGCATGGGAAGTGAGGGTCATGTAGTAAAACTGTGGCTGCCAGAAGCTGCTTTTCACACTCTGGATGAAATATTTAGAGAAGGAACTATAACTTGTGGGTTGGGCCAACAATCCAAAAAGGGTCTTGTGAGTATAATCGTCATTGAATAAACTCTCAGGTGCTGTAAAGAGAAAATGGTGTTATTTCTAGTCAGAATATACAACCATCTCACAATGATACCATAAGGAATCAAGGCATAGTCCTGTGCAAATCTAAAATTGTCCATTGACTAGCCAAGGTCTGAGTCTACACATTTAAAGTTGTCTTATTCTAGGATTCTAGTTTTTCAGAGGGCTGTAAGAGTCAGCATTCTCCATCCTCTACCTTAGCATACTCTTTTCACCTCCTCCACTCCAACAAAAGCTTCCAAAGGAGATCTTTTTTCTTAAAAAAAAAAAAAAAAAAAAAAAAAAAA
>NW_016814096.1:2915566-2957653 GCF_001698545.2 Rhinopithecus bieti
AAAAAAAAAAAAAAAAAAAAAAAAAAAAACTGATTTCCATGATTCAGAATAAAATTTGGTAAAGACTAATGAATTAGGACTCCATTAATTTAGCATTTTGCTACGTCAAGAATCAGAAAGGGATTAAACTTTTCTATCCCCATATCTCTTAAAGCCAGGAAAGATTTGCTAAGTGAAATAAAAATGTGATTTTGGACAAGTTTTGTAAACTTTCTAAGACTTTGTTTCCTTATCTGTGCAATAGAAATTAACTTTTCATAGGATTGTTGTGACAATTAAATGACATTAGGCTTGACATATAGAAAGTACTAGCTATTAGCTATGATGTTGAAGATAATGGTGGTTGTAGTGATGGTAGTGATAACATTAGTGGTGATGGTGGATAATGGTAGTGGTGGTGGTGATGGTGGTGGTTATGATAGTGGCAGTGGTGATGGTGGAGGTGGTGTTAGTCTTCAAGGTAGTCATGGTGGTTGTGGTAGTGTGATGATGGCAATAGTGGCAGTGAAGGAGTGGTGATGATTAATTATAACAGAACCAAGAATGTATAAATTGTTCTCAGCACATAGTAGTCACATAGTGAATGAGTGCAGAGAACAAGCAATTTTCAGACAATTACAAGGCTCTTAGTTACCATTTACATATCAACCATGGATATATCCAAAACAAATCATGCTTAAATGTTCATTAAAACAGATACCTAAAGCCTTCCAATAGATGTGTAACCACTTTGTATGAAGTGGAGAAAAGAGGAATAAATATGAATTTTAGTTACTACATGAACATAAAAGAAATATAATTAAAAATAAATATAATTACATTTCCCTTAAATAATAGTGCATAAAATATAGACTGTTTCACTTGTCTTCCTTCCAGTCAGCTTGCTACATGAAGTCACATATCATTAATTCAAATCTCATCCTCAAAAATTCACATTTCTAAATTTATTATCATCCAAGTCTAGGATTTGTCCTATCTGCATACTATTTTAACCTCCAAAGGTCTGTGTAAAACCCATTTTGTGGCTAACATGGACCTATCTAAAAAAATCCAGATGCATCTGTCCCCTTGGCACTTCCAGGGTGCAGCAGCTACACCAATTTCTTTATTTGCCATAATTTGAAAGCCTTATTAATCCCAAAGGCTCAGCTCTGTAATCAGACTTAGTTAGCTTGAGACTAATCCTTGGAGGTCATTTATTTTTCATGAAGTTTGCTTCCCAGCTACTGGTTTATTTGGACTTCACTGATAATTATTTCACTAGAGCTTTTTTCACCACTGCTCATTTGTATATGTAGAATTCACACTGTGAATATGAACTAAGGATGAATTTTTTTAAGAGTTAAAGTTTAACTGGCATGTCACTTTTCTTTACTGTGCCAGATCATTCCTTTTCTGGGAAGTAATCCTGTGAAATAATTAAATATTGTTCCTTTAAAAGTCTGTGACCTGCTGCATTTGTAATCCTTGAATTCCATGATTCGGTCCAAGGTCTCCCAGCTTTGCATTTCACACTCCTGCTCACATTTGGTTTAGATTTGGGTTTTCTTTGCTTGAGAGGAGCAGGATTTATTACTACCAGTCAGAAGCCATAAGGCCCCAATATTTCAGCAAAGAACACTAGTCTGCCAGAGTGAGTAATGCTCTGGCTACACTCAAGTGTCCCTGAACCAGTCACCCCAAATAGGATGTCATTGCTTGCATTTATTTAGAAACTGTCAAGTTGTCTGCATGTTTCCACCCACTAGTTCATGTGATTCCTGAAACACCCCTATGTGCTTTGATGCGAGGAAAAAAAATAATAGTCCCTCATGCATTTATGTAATGCTTATTTATGGAGCACAGTGTATATGTTAGGGACTGGGAGCTGAGTATGTGATAGTGTCCCAGAAGGACATGTCCCTGTTCTCAGGTATCTTAGAGGTCACTGAGTCGCACCACGAGGCAGGCACCCCAGGAAATGGTCTTGATGTCTTCTTTCACTGACTACTCATAATAAACTATGGGAAAGGTCTGATTACCCTTGTTTTGTGGCTGGGATTACTGAAACTCCCAGAGGTTAAGTTATCCTCTAATAAGGGGGAAAGCCAATGCTCAGACCTGGGCTTTCTCAGTCCAAGGCTGCTGATTGCATTCTGGATTCTTTCCAAATAGTGTGACCTCATGTCAACTCAAATCAATTCAAGTTTCCTTTCCAGTTTCCCACATCCCATGGTTTGGCTTAGAAAGAAAGGTGGTGCAACACACAATAGATATCAAGCATCTAAGAGTTTGGAAGGGTTTGTGTGACCAGTGAAGTGGGCAAGGTGTGTTTGGAATGGAAAGTGGGTGAGAGGGGAGCTCAAAGAGGTGATCCAGGAATTCCCAAAGGTGGGCCTTGACTCGGTAAGTCACCAGGTCTGTTATTTGAAATGAGTCATTTGTGGTATGGGGGCAAACGACTTCAGTCCCTCACCAAACTATCGGGAAGAAGGCAAACAAAATACTCCCTGCTGCTGGGGAGAATAATCCTAATTACAGCCCCTAGAATTTGCATGCCCTTCTACAGTTTGCAAAGCACTTTCAGACCTGTTTTTTCCTTGGTGGAATTGTTTACTGCACTAATGGAGAATGGACCAGGACTTGATATGGCCTAGTTTGGTAGATTTATATATTTTTAAAGAATAATCCTCTGTCAAAATGTAATTTCATGCAGTGGTCTGGTATATAAAACTGATGCAGGTGGAACTTCTGTGGTTGGGATGGGGCCTGGGGAGGGAGAGGCACAGCTTACTCTTAAGCTTTTACTCTGACCACTATGTCTGCTTCTGAGGGGTCTCTAAGGAACCTCCAGGTCCCATGAAACACAGTAAGACAGACATTGTTCCTAGTGATTCCCCATGTCACTTCACTTTCTTCCTCCAAGAAAAGGAAGCTGAAATCCCTGGAGGTTGCATGAGGTGAGCAAAGCTGCTCATTGTCCTGTATTCTTGTGAATGGAACCTCCCAGGGCTGGTTTCTCACGTGGGTAGGGCCTGAAGTCTTATCTGGGAGTCAGTTTGCCCCCAGTTGTTTCAAGAAATAAAGTGTCCTCTTGGTCGCAGACAGCAGCAACAACAACTTTTTCCTGCGGACTGGCAGCATTTTCCAAGCACCTGTTCTTCAGGTGGGAGTTTCGGGGCGCTGTCTTCATTCCAGACTGGCAGCTCTTTGAGTCATGGCATGCCAGCTTCTGAGTGGCTGAGGACTAGATCCAGACAAGGATTTTTCAGTCCCAAACACTCTTCCTGAAAATGTAAGAGGAGTAGTCTTTAGTCAAACAGAAAAATTTGCACTGGACTAGACAATGGTGGTGGTTGCACAATACAGTTAAGGTACTACATGCCACGGATATATACACTTCTAAAAGGGGGAAATGGTAAATTTTATCTTATGCATATTTTAACATAATAATGATGATAATTTTAGCTATGTACATTGGCTCCTTATTTCCTACAGGATCAAGTTCAAACTCCCTGGCATAGCTTACACCCTGTACTCCCCACACCTGTAACCTCATGTCTGCTATCTTCCCCCAGCCCCTTCATCTGATATATGTTCAGATCAACTGACATTGTTCTGCATTCTCTGGACAAGCCATGTTCTTTCACTTTTCTATGCTCAAACATAATTTTGCTTTTAGTAATGACAGCAAACACTTATTTAAAGTGCTTACTGCATGCATATATAGACATAAATCTAGTGCTTAATACATGCAGGGATTTTGAGTCATTTAATCCTCATCAATTCTATGAAGTACATAGATACTATTATTAAGCCCATTTTATACTTGGGAAAATTGAGCGAATTGCATTAGTCAAGGTCACACAACTAAGAAGCAGTCAAAATAGGGTTTGGATCTAGGTGTTCTGACTCCTGAATCCATGCTGTTCATCACTACACAGTACTACCTGTGAATGACTTGTCCCTGTAGTTTCATCTGAAGAATTCCTCCTCCTCCTTTGAGGTCTGCCTCAAATATCACTTCCCCTGTGAAGACTGCCTGGTGTTCTCCAGGAGAGAGTGTGACTCCCTTCTCTAGGAATGGTAGCACCCTGAACACACACATTTTGCAGCATATTTCACCTTGCATGGTAAAGGCCTGCTTGTGAGTTAGTTTCCCTACCAGAGGGTGAGGGCCCTGGAGATAGTGCCAGGTCTCGTTTACCTTGATACCCCACAACACTCATTACATGTTTGATGAATGAATGCATAAGTGGATGGTTGGGTGCATTTCTCTCAACTTTTCAATTTCTTGAAATAAATAACAAAATCTTACCTTCCCTCAGAAGTTCTGGCATGGTTCCTTCAGTCTTGCCACAGCCACTGATAATCACTTTCATTTTCTGTGCAACTCACCAGGCAAGAAGTCCTTGCAGATTTACTTTAAGTAGTTCACATGAAAAATAAATACTGCATTTGATTTCCAAACATTAAACAATAGTATATTATAGGTAGATATAGAGTTATCATTCAAAGTTATTTTCAATAATATTGAATTTCAATAATATTTCATTGATATTTCAATCTCAAAAGGCTTCCCCTGAAGAATATTACAATCTCTTTCTCTCTTTAAGATCTGCTGGGTAGAAGAGGTGGGAGAAAATGAATTAATGTTTACACAGAAAGGAGGATAATGGGGACAAAAAATAATAGATGAATGTATGGGTGGATGAGAGAATGGATGAAATGACAAGTGGATATGTTGATCATGGACAGATGGGAAATGAGTGGATATATCAATAAACAGATATGTGGGTGGATGGGTGGAGAAGAGGATGGTGGATGGTTGTGGGTTTATGAAGAGGTGTGAAAAACGAAGTGCGGAATGATGGATGAGAAGTTGTATGGGAAGATGAACAGAAGAATAGGTGTATGAATAAATTAAAAGATGTGTGGCTGGATGAACTAATGAATGAATGGGACGATGGATGGACCTAAGTGGTTAGTGGATGGACAGGAGGATGGATGGATGCGAGAGCCCCGGAAAGACATAAGGAAAGATGGGTGGATAGATGGATGGGTGGATGGAAGGATATTTAGGAGGATGAATGAGCATGTGTGTGGAGAGAGGTGCCCACATCCACTGGCTTGAACACATGGGTTAGCGGAGCCAAATGCCAGCCCTATGACCGGCCATTAGTAGCTTTCCCTGAGCCGTTCTGCCAAGAAGCAAAAACTAATTCAAGTCATGTGGACTTCACTTGTTTTTGAGGGGGAAAAGAATGAGCTCTCCCTCTTTCCACCTGGAAGATTCACCAACTCCCCACCCCTCACTCCCCACTGTGGGCACGGAGGCACTGCGCCACCCAGGGCAAGACCTCGCCCTGTCTCCAGCTCCTCTCCCAGGATATCCAACTACCCGTGTAACCCAGAGATCTTTCTCCAGCCGGATTCAGAGAGAAATTTAGCGGGAAAAGAGAGGCCAAAGGCTGAACCCAACGGTGCAAGCTTTTATGATGCAGTCATCCTCTGTCCTGACGTCGCGGGGCCAGCGGGAGAAGAAAGCCAGTGCGTCCCGGGGCACAGGGGCCGGTGGGGTTCGGAGGCACACGCACCCCGCGACACTCCAGGTTCCCCGACCCACGTCCACGGAAGCCCGGATTATTTACAACCTCAGCAGAGCACGGGGCGGGGGCAGAGGGGCCCGCCCAGGAGGGCTGCTACTTCTTTAAACCTCTGCCGGCTGCTTAGTCACAGCCCCCCTCGCTTGGGTGTGTCCTTCGCTCGCTCCCTCCCTCCGTCTTAGGTCACTGTTTCAACTCGAATAAAAACTGCAGCCAACTTCCGAGGCAGCCTCATTGCCCAGCGGACCCCAGCCTCTGCCAGGTTCGGTCCGCCATCCTCGTCCCGTCCTCCGCCGGCTCCTGCCCCGCGCTCAGGGATCCTCCAGCCCCTTTCCCCCGCGCCCTCGGTTCGCTCCGGACACCATGGACAAGTTTTGGTGGCACGCAGCCTGGGGACTCTGCCTCTTGCAGCTGAGCCAGGCGCAGATCGGTGAGTGCCCGCCGCATCCTGGGCAGCAAGATGGGTGCGGGGTGCGCAGCGCGGACCGGGAGGTAGCCCCTCCGGCTGAGTCGGCCCTGGGGGACTGGAGTCAACTGAGCTGCTGCGAAGTGCATTGGGCTCCGGAAAGCAGGGCTGGGATTTGCGCTAAACCGTTGGAGAATGTGTCTGTGGAAGCACCGTTTGGTTGAAAGAAAAAGAGAAAGAGAAGAAAATTTGTTGGGCAGGCTGCCGGCGCGCAGTTTTGGGCGAGGTCGCTAGAGCTGGAGCACATGGCAGAACGTAACCGTTTTCCTGGATGCGCGCAGTCGGTGTCTGGACTAACAGGCTCCTGTGCCCAAGGGCTTGTCAAGCCCCACCGGGCTGTGTCTAGGCAGGGCAGAGTTAGGCGGGGCAGGAACTGGGGCTAGAATAGGGCGAATGGCTGTTATCAAGGTTGGCACAGAAGGGGTCACAATTGCAAGTGTGAGACTGGCTGGCAATGGGTTTTCCAGAAAGGGGTCCTGGGTTCTCCCAACTACCCACTGAGCATTGTTCCAAAGCTTACAGTCCGCACTGCCACTGCCACCTTAGCGCTGTGGAAGCCTGAACCAGCTCTGCGGTGAAGTCTTGGGTCTCCATGAGATTCCAGCTTGGGACAGGGAGCATGAATAGGAGAGGCAACCACTGGACCAGCTGCTTGGTCCTTGCTACCTCCTGCTTCTGCCAATCAGTGTGGGGGAAATCTCAAGAGTGAGGTGGCTCATATTCCCTGCCTGGCAGCCTCAGAGCAGAGAGAAGACCCTTGATACCAGGGCAACATCAGGGACACTGGGGCTAGGGCTCCAATATCTCATCCCAACAGGGTCAGTGCTATGAAGGGGAGGGGCTGTGTGTAAGGTATATTCTAGCACGGCTCAACTCCAAGCATTCTCTTTCTTTGTCTATGTACGTACAGATAATTACACGGCCAATTCGCTTATCGCTGGCCAAAATTAATTTTTCTCATAAGAAGTGCCAGCTGGGTCATTAAGACAGCTCAACCTGCATGCAGTAAATTCTACTCAGCAAATATTTATTAACCCAGTTCCACGGGGGTACTGAGAAAGTGAAACACAGTCCCACCTGGTTACTTTAGATTGAGTACCCAGTATAACTTATCTTGAATTACTTTCTGCTTTCTGTATCTTCCTACTTTCTGCAGTAGGAAGAAAGTGACCCTAGGTAGAGGCTAGACAGGATGAGTTCTCTGTGCACATGCATCTCCCTTTCTGTGTGAGTAAGAGGTCATTACTAGGTGGGGATTTGGGGATCTAGGATTTATACTACTGAAGCTGAAATAGTAATAATAATGACAGCAATAACACAGCCGGTCACAGTGGCTCATGCCTCTAATTCCGGGACTTTGGGAGGCTGAGGCAGCAAATTTCCTGAGGTCAGGAGTTCGAGACCAGCCTTGGCCAACATGATAAAACCCCATCTTACAAAAAATACAAAAATTAGCAGGGTGTGGTGGTGCAAACCTGTAGTCCCAGCTCCTTGGGACGCTGAGGTAGGAGAATTGCTTGAACACAGGAAGCTAAGGTTGCAGTGAGCCAAGATTATGCCATTGCACTCCAGCCTGGGTGAAAGAGCATGACTCTGTTAAAAAAAAAAAAAAAAAAAAAAGCAATACAGCACTAGCTACCATTTACTCTATATTTTCACTGTGCCAGGCTTTATGTTAAATCCTTTCCATGTGTTATCTCATTCTCCCCTCACAATGGCCTAGTAAGAAGTTTCCTGTTATCAGGCCTGTTTGACAGGAGGAAAACTGATGCTTAGAGAGGTTAAGTGACTTGCTGCATTCACATAGCCAGGAGCAGTGCTGGATGGAAACCCAGCTCCACTGAGCTCCAAAGCCTAGGTTTAGAATACGTTAGACTGTATAAGACGGACAAACTTGGAAAGGATTTCAAGGAGGAAAGGATTTTGGTGGACTCTAGGCCTTAGGGAAAGTTCCAAAAGGGACTGGAGCTCAAATAAGCCCTTGAAAAGTGGAAACACTCAGTATGGGAGAGAAGAGTCAAGTTGGAGATCAGGGAGAGCCCTGGGCCTGGTCTCAGAGAAGAGGGCCCTGGTGGTTTCCCTATGGCCTCTAGGGAAGTTTATTTGTATGTTACCTACCAGTGCCATCTTCTGCTTTGTCTTTGGGCATTCTGATTCCTGACTCCTTCCAACTTGTCTCCCTGATTCTTCTAAAGGGCCCCACCTCCAAATATTTGGCACGTCCTAACCCTTGAGGTTCTCCCAGAGACCGGCAGGCTCCCTCCTGCCCCGAGTTTCCACGGCCTCTTTGTGCAGCATCATTTAGAGGAAGCACAATGAAGTGCCAGTAGCAATAACTGCCCCGGCCCTCTCTTTCATGTGCTTGTAAAGTTGTTTGGCAGGAACTGAGACTTGGAAAGGAGACATGACTTTGTCACAGGGCTTGGGGCTGGGCATGGGGTGGGTGGCGGGAGGGAGAAGGAGGAAGGGGGAAGGAAAGGAGCTCTTGTTGCCCCATTCTGGGGAGTGGTGGACTCTGGACAACCAAGAGGAAACTTTGGAAAGGAGCAAGGCTTTCAGGAAGAGGAAGGGATCCAGTCTTTGTATGGGAAAGCAAAAAGTGGAGAAATGGACAAATGTAGTTAAGTGACATTGGACCCAGAAACTCTGAGTTGGGGGACAAATATCTTGAATTAGGGGTCCTGTGCAGGAGGAAGAAAGTGACCCTTGGTGGAGGCCAGCAGGGATGAGTCCTTCATGCACACGCATCTCCTTTTCTCTGTGGGTGAGGGGCTCTTTGCTTGGGAATTGCATGCCTGGTGTTGAGAAAGAGGTGAACGTCTGAGAGTCCTGGGGCTTGGGGCTGGCACACACCTTTCTGCTCCTTTCTCTCTAATTGAGCGTTAGAGACTCCGCCCCTTGTGGGGAGTTAGAACTTTGGCTGTGTTTTCCCATGTGAAGAAGCAAAGAGGCAAAGTTTCATCTCTGTTGGGGCTAGCATTGATTAATTGAGGTATTCCCCATTCACACATTGGACACTTACTTCCTGCAAAGGCATGGTGACAAGTCCGTGTGTGGGAGGCTGGCAGCCAGAAGGAAAATGTTCCATTTGTTTTTTCCCAAATTTCCCCACAAAGGAGGGGATGCTGGACAGCATGGAATTCTTAGTTTATGACAGATTCCCTTCCATTCATTCAGGAACTATTTCCTGACTCATTGTCATAGACTCAGAGATGGGAACTCTAAGGATCATTTAGAAAACCTGAAAGAGAGGGACTAGTGACTTCCCCTCTCTGAGACTTGTTAAGATATTAGGGCAGGGCATTTTTCATTGGTCTCTCATATATCTCTATCATGAGGACTGTGGGAGCCTCAACCCCAACCCCTGCACTGGGCGGGGAGGGTGTGGTCTACTGGGGTAACAACATTTGTTTCACGCCTTAAATACTACCTTACACAGTCATTACAATTTTATATATTACTTTACAATATACCCAATTTGAATTTAATGCAATAATAATGACATATATTTTTGACCACAGAGCAGCGTTGGTGTTTGAGAAAGATTCTCTGTATTGTCCTGGGGCTTCTAGCACCTCCTGGAACATCACTAGATGCTTAGGAGCACCGAAGTTTCAAAAGCTGACACTCTGCTATGGTACCATATGGTCCTATGTAAAGCAGGGCCCTAAGTCCCGAATCCCTGGGAAGTACCACTCAGTGAGCACTGACTCTATGCTAGACATGAAGCCAGGGGGTAGCACAGGATATCTTATCTAAGCCTCCCAACAGGCCTATACACCTAGCACTCTCTTAAGTACATTTTCTAGATAAAGAGGTCGAGACTTGTGGAGATGGCATGACTTGCCCCAGGGTCCAGTAGTAGAGTTGGGATTTCCCTGCCATCTAACATCCTCCCATGTTAGACTCCAGGGCTTATGCTCCTTCAATTCATTACGTGTCTGGAGGACTTTGAAAACTGTGCGTGGCTCTCCCACACTCCCTGTCTCCTGTGGTTAGCATAAGTAAAGTGTCGCATGGGTGGCTTCTCTCTCCACCCCTGGCAGGCTGTGGACTCTTGGCTGCCCTGCCCTGGCCTGTCTTCCCAGGTATGGCCACAGATATCAGAGATGCCAACCAAGTTATTTGGAACTAAAATAAGTCACTTCCCTTATCAGAGTCCAGCTGCCCTCCCAGACATGCTCTCATTTGCAGGCTTGGAATAAAGGGAGAAGTGGTTGCTTGTCTACGAGACAAGTTAGGGCAATGCCCTCTGCCTGAATATTAAGAAAGCAGCACTACAGGAGCTCTCACTCCGACCTGGCAAGCATTTCACATGCACTGACCCAGAGACCCACTCCTCACATCTCATTAGTAGGTTGTGTGACCACTGGCAGGAGGCTGACATGGGTCTTGAACTGAAACCCACTGTGGCTCTAGGTGACACATGGCCACCCAAGTGAGGTTTTGGATCCACCTGCAGTGTCAGATGCTTCAAGGCTGGGGTCCCCTGATGGAGAGGAGGTGGTTGGAGATCACCTGGGCCTCCCCAGCACTGCCTCCTGGCTGGGGCTGGGGCTGGGGGTAAGAGAGTAACTGCACTTGTGTTTCCCCAGCACCTTCGCTTTAGCTCACTCCAGCCAAGAGCCTGAAAGGGAAGTGGTTCTTGTGAAAGAATGAGCTGAAGCACGTGGCAGATGCTACCAGGCATCGTGTAGTTTTCAAAGGGGATCTTTTTCTGCCTCAGAGAGAAATTCTGGGGTTTGAACAGCAAGAAGCCGATGACTCAATTTCCTTTGTGTCCCTGCTTTAATGGGAAGGTTGCAGGCATTCTTTAGAATGGCAGGGTAGGTTGATACCTTCTACCTTAAATTTGAATCCCACTTTTCACTCACTTAGCAGGTTGAATTTTTTTAAGTGTACCCCCCACGGCTGCCCAACTGGGTTTGGGAGGCAAGCCCGATTTGCCAGAGTAAACCAGAATGGGTGCTTTCTAAAGTTTGTGGTTCTGGAGTCTGGTCTGGCATGGATACAGTCATTGTGTGTTCCAGATTTTCCAGGACAGTCAGGATCTCAAATATGCAAACACTCTACCAATTGACGTATAGTGTATATTTTGACTAAATGTTTGTATATTTTTCCACAAATAAATGCATGACTTCATGTAATTGAAAGTCAAACACTTTTAAAAAATGCTTTTTGCATAAAGAAATTCACATCTTTACAACTCCTTAACTAGGATGGTGTCAATTAAATTAATGTTTGATCCAGGACATGTGTACTTTGGAGATAAGTCTTTCATATTCCTCCTCTCTCCATTGCTCAATCGTCCCACTATGTGACGTACAAAGATAAGCCACGTGTTTGATTCTTGTTTGCTGGATGTGGACATATACACATCGCAGGTGTGCCTGTAAGTACGTGCCTGATGGATCTATGTGTGTGGTGGGAATTGGTGATGCCAAAGAATGCTAAAGACTTTCATGCCCCTTAAAGGGGAAAATAACCACAAGAAAACAAATTCTAATGTATCTTCTCCTGTCTGTCTTCTGCAGCACTGGGGGAGTCCCCTGATAACAGGCATCATGTCATATTCACTTTTGTGGGCCCAGATCCCAGTAGTATTGACACATAACTGTTGAACTGCAATGAATGTCTAGAATATAAGTCATGATATCTATATATATGGAAGCATGCTGTCAATATGGCTAAGGTGCAAATACATTTATGTGTAAGTGAGAACCGTGGTGACGGCTGTGTTGCTCGGGACAGGGCTGAGGCGGGCGCTTGGCTGACTGACTGCCCACAACAGGCCTCATGTTTGGTCTACCCCAAACAGTGAGCTCACCCATCTGTTTGTTTGTGGCTTTGCTGGCTGCCTGCTGTGACCGCTGGGGACATCTGGCTAAAGACAGGGTTACTAGATAGTTGGGCTGAGAAGGGAGTGGGAGCCAATGAGATGAAGACACCAACCCCAAATTTAAGCCTCAAAACAAGAACACTCCCCAGCAGCAGCCAGCTTGGAGTTCTAGTTATTTTGGAGATACTGATATGAGGTTAAGATCCTTGGGTGAGAGGCCCACACTCCTCCAGCCCCAACGCCTGCTTCTGGAAGGCGGTGGCAGAGGACAGAAGTAGAAGTACTACACAGGAGATTCTTGCCTTCTCTGTTGGTCTCTTTGGGCAATTATCAAGCTGTCGTCTGGCCAGATACTACTGTAGCTTCTTCAGGGGCAAAGCCATAGGGAATCCTGACATCCAACAGGGAGCCACTTTGGCAATGGCAAACCGTGTCTCCTCTCTACAGAGCTTGTGATGTCAGAAATTACCCGTAACTGGGGCGGGTTTTGTTTTCCTGAAGATTGTCTGCCCAGCTAGACTTGAGAGACAGGGAGACAAACACAGAATGAGGGGGTGGGTCTTGTGGGGGTGGGGAACGATGGAAACTCGCAGAGCCAGATCTCCCCGAGTTTGAGGTGCACTGGCTGCCTGGGTGTGTCCTCCTGAGGCAAGTGTCCCTGCTAAGTGCAAGTGTGGGCAGACAGATCTCAGGTGGGTGGGGAGGAACTGAGTCACCAAGGAGGTGATTTGCAAAACTCAGGTCCCAGAAACTTTCAGGTCTTCAGCTTTTAAAAGTAAAGGTTAATTGCAAAACTCTGGAGTTTAGGGAAGAGATTATTCACATAGACCAGTCATTTTGAGTATCTGCTGTTGTGGCATTACAAGTCTCCCTTGGCAGCGCCTGAAAATTCATTTGTTTTTGAGAGCTCTTATGCTTTTTCTGCTTGCATCTTTGCATAAGTTCTATGTTTCTGAGAACTCTCACCACTATTAGTAATAATAGCAAACACTTACAGAGTGTTGGTCATGTACCAGCGCCATTCTAATTGTTTCCTATATACTGCCTTGTTTAATCCAAACACTGACCTCATGAAGGTGGTGCTGATATTATCTGTCTTTTACTTATGAGGAAACTGAGGCACAGATAATTGAAGTAACTTGCCCAAGGCCATGCAGCTGATAAGTGATGGTGCTGGGATTCAAACTCACACCTGGCTACAGAGTTCATGCTCTTTGTCACTACATTAGAGTGCTTCTCTTCGTATATTAAGATGTCGAGGCACCCCAGAAATCCAGACGATTGTACCTGGAAGTACTGTAGTTGTTTTCAAAAACTTCATTTGGGAATCTAGTTGTGGGTGAGGTCGTAACATCCACAGAGCTTTTAAACATGATGTCAGAGAAAGGGGCTAGAATTGCAAAAATGAAGGAGGAGGAAGTTGTAATGGAAACTTCTTCCAATGCATATTCTGAGTTAACTCATTCATTCCGATCTCTGAACAGAAGCTCTACTCTCTTCTATGTGATGGAAAGTTGAGGATAGGGTAGGACTGACGGGGATGTGAATTCAGTTGTTTGTTCATTAGGATAGGGTGGGGCTGAAAGGGATGTGAATTGAGTTGTTTGTTCATTATCACTTCATTATTTGTCACCTGGATGAAAGGTGAAGGTGGCTGATTAGTGGTTCTCCATCATCTAGAACTTTGGGAAATGAGATAATCAAATAGCAGCAAAATATTTGCCCTCAGCCTACAGGCCCTTGGTTCCAGGGTCTTCTCTCTACTGGCTAGAATGGATGAGGGAGGGAGGGAAACTCTGAGAAAAGAGACTGTCAAGAGTAGGGTTGTACATATCCAGGGCACAAGGAATTTGGCAAAAGCTGGAAGTGCGCTATAGCCCTTCTCTCCAGCCCTAGCTTAAACCAGACGACCAGGCTTCTATTTGGCCCAGCATGTGACCATCCCATCAGGGAGCAAGAGAGTTTCCTCTGGGTACCCCTCACTGAGAAAAAGCCACCCAGGAAGGGAGGAGGCAACGCCCCCTGGGAACATCTGGCTCAGTCCACCGGAAGGGACACAGGCCTTTTCCTGGGAATGGGGACTCATCCCAGATTCCAGCCCCCTTCCCCAAACTTTTTAAATTTTTTTTTCAATTTTAATGTATCTCTTTACACTTAAACAGGCCTGCAGTGACTTCTAGGAGGACCCATACACCAATCATGGAAGTAGGCAGCATCTTTTTCCACTTCCTTTCCAAGATGGTAGCACGAGAACAGTAAAGCCCCTTTGTAAGTGTTCACCATTATGCACATTAAGATGCCAGGGAGAGGGCCGAGCACGGTAGCTCATGTCTGTAACCCCAGCACTTTGGGAGGCTGAGGCGGGCTGATCACCTGAGGTCGGGACTTCGAGACCAGCCTGACCATCAAGGAGAAACCCCATCTCTACTAAAAATACAAAAAAATTAACCAGGCATGGTGGCACATGCCTGTAATCTCAGCTACTCAGGAGGCTGAGGCAGGAGAATCACTTGAACCCAGGAGGCGGAGGTTGCGGTGAGCCAAGATCACGCCATTGCACTCCAGCCTGGGCAACAAGAGCAAAATTCAGTCTAAAAAGAAAAAAAAAAAAAAAAGATGCCAGGGAAATAAACAATTACATGCATCCAACACCTGGTCTCCTGCCTGTGGCTTAGAAGGACATTTCTGCCCAAGCTTCTAGCCCCAGTCTTTGCATGCTGTAAATGAGTACCTACTATATGCCAGTCAGAGATGTTGCCTCTGCTGAATGTGTCCAGTCCAAAAACCAGAATCCAACAAAGCTAACTAAGCACCATCTTGCAGGAAACCAGCTGACGTAAGCTCCGCAGCCACCAGTGAGTTGCTGGGCCCACATTAGCCTGCAAGAAGGGGAGGGGAATTCAGGTAACCCATAAGAGTGCTGCTCACACAGAGGGGATAAAAGTTTGGGGAAGAAATCTCCTGTTAAGGAGTTTGTTTTTGCAGTGGATCCTCTGTGGTGAGACTAGTTGTCTTTACAATATCATTAGAGGTCAGGTACATTCCTGTAGACTCCCTTAAGTGACTTACTTTCTCCTATTGTTCCCCCTGAAAATTCATAAAAACCTCACAAACACATCTCCATTTAAAAGAGGAAGTTTAAGAGATGGCATGTAATGGCTATCTCTTCTCTTTTGTCAGTGAGCATAAAAGCTCCTTAGGGAAAACCCCACACCCTCTACACATTTTCATATTCATAATAGCCCTGAGCAGTCAGCACAGTTCCCCAATTATAGTGGGTACTCAGTAAACACTTGGATGGCTTACTTGAATTAATAACGTTTCTAGACTTGGCTAGCAAAGCCATCTCTGTTACTTATTTTTCATGATTTTATAGGTTCTGTCTAATTCTTTTCTTCATTTTTTTTTCTTTCTGGTTTATACAAATCTTCTTTCATTTTCTCCATTGCTGCTTGTAGCAATCCTCAACCCCCTTCCCCCCTTGAAATTTCTGTTCTCTGCACTCTCTTCAGTCTAAAGAGTTCTTTCTCGAGGTTTGAAATGTAACACAAGGCAGGGAAAGTTTACAGCTCATTGTATTTTGTCCAGTAGAACAGGGATCTGGATTTCCTATAGGTCTGACTGCCTCTTTGTCTACACCTTTACTTCCAAATCTAGCCTTGTGTATAAAAAGACCCCAAACCTTAAAGTCATGTTCTCAACAATCCTCAGAGAAAATTGTTGGCTTTTGGTCACTATGCCAGAGGAATAAAAGGGCAGTTGTTTCTTTCAGTCAATGGTTTGAAAACCCCCCAGACTAAAAATCACCTCCATATAATCAGATGCTTGGTGTGGTATAATGAGAATGAGGAGGTCTGGCTTTGAGGAGAGTCATTTAGAAGGTATAAAGACAATGGAACAAGACAGGAGGACCCACACACCAGTTAATTCCCCTCTTGCCACTTAACAGCAGCATGAGCTTGGGCAGTTGCACTTGTTAAGTGTCTGGAATAATACTTAGCACATAATGTCTAAAGCTAAATGTTTATTTCATAGAAGGTACCCCAAGAATAGAAATGATTATTATATCTTAACTTCTCTTTATTACTGATTCACTATGTGCTGCTAAGCAAAGTATTTCACCCCTATTTACCTCTATTTTTCCACATGTAAAATGAGACGGTTGGATTCTAGTTGATCTGTGAAGTCCTTTCCAGACTCGTGTTCTATAAATTCGTCACTCTGTGGGCTTACTAACACCTAAGCCCCATAAAACCTAATGGAAAGAATAACATAAAACCACCATAATGCAGTGTCAAAAAAAAAAATTGATGCCTGATTTGTATTAAATGTCAAAAGTGAATTATTAATCCATGCCAGAAATAAACATATGGACCCAATTACGCTTGAACTCCAATCGGCAAGAGTGACTCGTAGGGAGAAAGTGCTTTGCCCATAGTACTTCATAGAATCCTCTAGACCATGTGGAAGGTGAGCAGATGAAGCAGCTCTGGCCAGAGAATTTAGCAACATGTCCCAGTCACACAACTGAAACTGCAGGAAGTCAGTCCTGGGATTACCTGCAGGATCTGAACACTGTACTCTTTATGTTGTACTTTAAAAAAACATTGCTTCACATGGCCAGAAAAACCAACCTCCGAAGGAGAGAAAAATTGTTCCCTTCACTCTCAGAGCTTCATGAGCACCTTGGACTTGCCAGTTTTCCACAAGCAACCCTTGCAACTTGTTGGTACAAAATTAATCACAATATTCAGACAAAGCAGTACTTACAGGGTGAGCACTAGTATCCTATGGCAAGTAGGGTAGCCTGAGAATCTAGGGGAAAAAAAGCAAGACAAAACAAAATATTATATATAATCTTCTCCCAAATCAAGGCACTGAGCAAGGCAGGCCTGTGAGATGGTGAATTTCTGCTTCTTCTGAGAGTCCTCCAGACCCCCAGTAAAAATTTCTTTTCATCATAAAACCAGAGAAATTCTTGATCAGGAAAAAGAAAGAAAAAATGGAAATCATAGAGATTGCACGACTTAGGAGTTTGTCAAAGTGTGTCAGAGGCTATAATATAAGGCTAGTTTCTGGCATTCTATCAGTCACTGAATGTCCTTGGTCAGATTATAGCTCCTACTTGTGCTCACTTTATATCCATCTGGAATCTACTGACCATTAGTTGAAATAAAATCCCAGATGCGCTCAGATCTCACATCCTGTGCAATGCCCTCGGTTATTGCAGATACAGTTCTGTCATCTGTCTCTCCAGCTAATCATACAGGCACAGTATTCTAGAAGTGAGAACCCACTCGTAGGCAGGAGAGGTTCTCCCTCTTAGTCACAGGGTGACTGTGGGCAAGGTCCTTCCCTTGTTGGTTGCCTCTGTCTCTCCAGTTATAAGATGGTGACAAACTGACCAATTTAAAATTTCCTTAAAATGTATTGGCACTGTGGACAGAAATGAGGAAAGCAGAAGACCTAGTTTCTGTCCTCAGGGAGCTTACCGTTTGGTGGAAGTAAAGTTAAACAGGTGAAAGAATTATGCAAGAGAGCATAACCAAGTGTCAGAAGATCAGGAAAAACAGACGTCTCGATTGTATGTGAAGGCTTCAAGGAATTTGAGGATGAGTTGAATGTGGAAAAGAAGATGGACAGAGAGAGGGGAGAAGAGAGAAACCCAGGGAAGGGCAAAACATGAGCCAGGAGTTTAAAGTGGGGAGTAAGAATGGCTTGACTGGGGCCGGGGGAGGGGTCAGCATGCTTGGATAAGAGAATTCATGTTAAGAACAGTGAGAGATGAGGTTAGACAGATTCCAGGCAATCAAGTAACAGTGGCACTGTCCACTGGCAGAAGATCCAATTTTTCTGCCCCAGAAACTCAGAAGTTCTCATGAATCACCCTCTCAGACAGTGCTAGACAGAGTTCAGAAGCAGGCCAGCTCTAACAGTGAGAAAGAACTTTGGCAACTTTGCCTGGGTTAGAGAGTGGCAATTTAAGTGAATCCCAACAAGACCTACTGTGGCAATAACAAATAGATTTTAGCTCAAGGAACATTTCCCATTGACTGCCTAGAGGCCTCCTAAAATGCTGTGCTAAAAAGTCAAACCTTGGCTCAGGTATACAGAGTGCTGTGATCCATTAGTGATGTCTGCTATGGGCACAGTATGAAGGATTTGACCCCCCATGCATCACATGGACATCACCGTAGAAGAACAGCAGGCTTTCTTTGTTAATGTTTCTGAGAGTTGTGTGTATAGTCCTCTGGGAGTTTAGCCATTCTAGAATCTGGCCAGCTAGCCATGCTATAGACTCTATCTCCTTCCAGAACAGTACAAAAGCAGTCTATTGCCCAGAGGGCAGAGTTTAGTCACTTGAGCCTTTTGTTAGGATTCATTCCCATTCTGTCTTCCCATTTACCCACTTGAAGTTAGATGCTGGGATCCAGATAGCTCCTGTGTTTGAACAAGGGCCAGACTTCCTGGCAAAGGGTCCCTTCTCCCCATCAGTTTCTTCAGCTGCAAACTGAGAAGACAAAAGTGATGCCTCACTCGTGGTGGCGACAGGAGGAATAACTAGCTAATGCGAGGAAAGCCTTTGAAGATGAAAGGGTGGTATGTGCACGTTAATTACAACGTTTATCAGCCCTGGAGCCTCTGCATTCTCAGCTGTCACTGGAAGCTCTTCTGTGCCTCCCAAATGCAAACAGCGGCCGCATTCCACGAACTGACCTCACTGAGTCCTGCTTAGAGCATCCAAGTCAAGAAGGCTGGATTTTGAGCTCAGCCTGGCCAGCTAGCTCACTCTGGGCCACTCAAGTTTCCCACTACTCATCCCCAAGGGAAAAAGTAGGCTAGCTACCTGGGCAGGTAAGATAAGATAGAACCAAGGTATAAACAAAAGGCTCCATCAAAAGTCTACCAGAAATAGCCCCCGGGTAAGATTAGGACACTCTGCTCTAATTCCCACCCTGTGAAAGCCTAGTTGTTTGACCTTGGGCTATTGGCTTTATCTGTCTAATGGTTCAATATACTGTGTGAACCATTTGGGGATAATAATCCCTCTGCCTCCCCTAGACCTCTCCACCTTTGCCTGCTGGTGTGAAAGTGTTTTGTGCTAGTAGGCAGAAGCACGTGATACAAAACTACAAGGTCCTATTATTACCTAGGATAGCTTTCGCCTCTATCTATGTCTCCTGTTGCTGGTTGACCCCAATCATTGAAACTGTATTCTTTGGAATGCTCAGCAGTCTCCTCCAAGCTGCCATCCCCTCCTTATCTAGGTGGGCCCAGTATTGGCTCAGGGTTCTTAGTTGTGCCATTTCCTAAGGCTTGCAAATTCATTCAGCCTACCAGGGTGGTTCTCAGTGTCCTTGCTGGGATAACTCAATAAAGGGCTAGAGGTGGGAATGGGATAATCATCAGATGCTTTGCTAAGGCTGATGGGACAGCTTAGAAGGTACAAGCTGAACTGAGCCCATGCAGCAGCACCAAAATATGGGTTCCAAGAGGAAGAAAAGGAGAAAGAGAGAAAGGACCCTATACGGGAAGTTATCATGGGCTGATGACAAAAAAGCCAAAGATGAGGGCATGTCAGAATGGGAAAGGGTGTCAGGAATTTTGTAGCCCACTTGTTTGATTGGAAAGATAAGGAAGCCTCAAGGGCTGCAAGTGACTTTCCCAAGGTCACAAAACTAGTGAGTGGCAAAACCGTGGTCTTCTGACTTGTCCAGTTTCCTTTTCATTTTATCCTTTGAGATGCTAAAAGAGAGGACACTAACTAAACAAGCAGACAATGATCTGATCAGGACAATAAGACTTGGAATGCAAAACGAGAAGATAAAAGTGCAATGGATTTTTTAGTGGCACAATGGGAAATGGAGTAGGTGTTTACACTGCCCTGGGGCCCTCACTGGGCTTGGAACTTGTTCCTTGTGCACTGTCTTGTGCATCCATATTTGGTATATTTTGATCCTTTTGACTTAATGAGCATTTGGAAACCATAAGGCCCAGAGCAACCTGACCTTTGCCTTGCCCAGACTCTCTGAGCAATTTTGTGAGTTGAGTCAATAATCAATGGTTTTCAAATTATTCAATTGTTCACTCAATGCACATTAGTTGAACACCAATATCTGTGCTCTGCTAGGCACTGGGTATACCACTGTAGACAACAGAGGCATAGTCTCTTCTCTCCTGGAACTTACAGTCTATCTGGAAGACAGACAGTAAACAAGTAATGATACTTTTGTTTAATTACACTTGTGGTAAGTGCTATGAAGGAGAAACACTGGATCTTGTGAGAGCATAATAGAGAGATATCATCTGATTTAAAGCACCAGGGAAAGCCTCCCAAGACCTGTTAGATATATAGCAGTAACTATGTCTCCAGGATTCCCACAATTCCTTGAGGAACCCCCTTGCCGGACTTCGCAGAGCTGCACCAACCCTCTCACTGTCTCACCACTGGGTCTTCTGAGTAAGAGAGCAAGAAAAAAAAATTTTACTCCTCAAAATTCTGAAAGCAAGTGGTTTATCATGTCTGCCCTGTAATAGACAGAGGTGAGAAAATAATGGGAACCTCTAATCTGACTCAGGATTTTAGAAGCATACATTTGAGGAGAAGGGAAACAAAATTTTGGAGAAGCAAAAGTGCCATATGGTATAGATGTTATTTTAAGTTACTGGGAAAAATTCATAATTTACTTAGGGATCTTGAGTATCAAGCATTGGTTTAGAGTCAAATCTTATCCATTTCATTGGAAGTTCCTTGATCTTGTGGCTGAAGCTTGGGCCTAGGGTTTTACTAGTGTGTATGTAGGGGATGGTTTACAGGGTGTCTTCCAAGGTCATTCAGGTGCCTCTTTTGGGGTCATGCGGGAGGAATAGAACAAATTCTGGGATATGGATGTACAACCATTTGGCTCCTAGGGCCTCACTCCTTTAGCTCCTTGTTGGTGACTTCTTGGAGATGACAAGAGTAGACTCTTTCAGAGCAGTGAGATAGTTGTGCTGACAAAACAAAAACAAAAACACCATTTAAGATGCCTTCAGATGCAAGCACATGTAATAACATAAATATTTAAAAATTAGTAGAGTATAGGCACTAGCTAATTCAAATGCTTGGTTGTAAACAACTATGTCTTGTAAATAAGAATAGATCAAAGTTTATTCTCCCAATGACGATGATAATATCTTTCTCACTCACTTTTACTCAAATTGGCTTTATTGGGCAGGAGACACAGGGATGGAGTTATAGCTATCATGACTGAACTTAAGCTACAACCCATCTATGCATCAAACCATCATGTGTCTCATGTGTGATTGTTATCTGTTGTGTGCCCCTATCCGTACACACCAGCTGAATATTTCTGTAAGTAACAGAACAATCAACCCTCATAAAATGTTACCTCCCAGGGCAAGAAGTCTGGGATGATTCCGGAAAGTCAATCAAGACTCAGGTTTATTTTTTGCAACTTTCAATTCTGCCACTCCCAGTGTCTTCCCGCAATTTAGCACCCCTCACGTTCCTAAACTAAATTCTACAGTTCCAGGCATCCTATGAAAAAAAAAAATCAATATTTAGCAGCAGAAGAAAGAGTGCATATTAACAAACATCTCTTCTTAAATTGGAGGAACGGCTTTTCGGGAAGTCCGTAATTGACTTCTCCTTATTTCTCATTGGATGAATGGGGTCACATGCCCACACCTAACCAATCACTGGCAAGGAGAGCTTGGACCGGGGATTTGAGGTCTCACCTCTCCTGAAGCACAAGTTCAGGGTTTCTGAATAAAACTGCACTTCAGGTAGAAAAATTTTTTTTCATTGGTAACAGCGTGGGCTGCAAAGAGTGAGGGAGTCCATCTACCTTCTAGAGTTGTGGTTTGAGACTCCATTTGGGCTAAGAAAAGAAGGCAAAGCTAAGTTTTTTGTTTCTATGCCACACCCTCAACCTTTTTCAGAGAAGACATGCCTCATGGGTAGAGCTCACATGGGGGACACACTGCAGTTTGAGGCTTAGATGGTCTGTGGCTTATACTCAATGATAATACCTATAATTTTATCCTTTCCTCTTTTCTACAAAAGAGAATCATATCAGGGAATAATCTTAAATCTGTTATAATTTACAAGAAATAGCCAGTCTTTTGCACACTTGAGTACCTTATTATTAGAAACTCATTACTTGCAACCCATCTCAGCACTGTTGGAGCTACACCATGTGTGAGGACCACTGCTCTAGAGTGAGCCATTAAAAAAGAATTACTACGACCTTGAGTGAGCATCTCTTTCTCTAAATTATGAGATGATGACCCTCAAAGGAAATGCCCGTCTTCCCTTTTCTACTGCACTCTTAGCATGTATTAATGTGTGTGAAGTGTTTTCAGTTCCATTATCTAAAGCAGCCCTCATATTAACGTCGTGGTTGGCATTATTGTACTCCTGTATGGGATGAAAGTTTAATGACTTCTGCAAGGTTATGAAAGGTCAAGGTCACAGCTAATTGGTGCAAATGCAGGATTTGAATCCTAGTTTCTACCCCAGAGCTGATGTCCATGTCACCATGGACATCATTTTCTCCCATTATACCTGATTTACTTTCAAGGGGTCTGGAATTGACTATTGGATTTTGTATTAAAAATTGCTCCTTCATAGGCAGGAAAAGTCCTTCCTAATAGTTTGAGTCCAAAGCTTAAGGGTCTAGCATCTCAACCTTTTAATAAACCCAAAAATGAACAGGAGGGCTTTCTGAGACAGTCCCCTGCCTCCACAGAGTTAGCTCATAAATCCAACATCATGGGAGAAGTCTTCAGGATTTTGTTTACCTTTCCTTTTGTGTCACCTAATATAGTTAAAGCATTTGTGATGGCTGCATCCAGAGATGTTTAAAGATGGACCTGAAGGATGTGATTGTGTCTTAGGCAGAAAGTGGGCTGGTTCTTTTCAGTATCTAATGATGAATAATCTAAAGGAAATGGATTCTAAACCATTTGATTCTAAACCAAAATGGTGTATGCTTTCTTTTGAGGGTGAATGTCCTGATCTTAAGCCTTGTTGAGCATTAGACTGGCCAGTTGGTTCCTAATCCATCCTTCAGTTCTCAGCTGCAATGACATTTCCTCAGAGAGACAGATCTCCTTTGGGGACAGCACAGTCCTTCTTAGAGGAAAGGCTTCCCTTTCCACTGAGCTTGGCTCCTACTACACCTCATGTGTGTGTTATGTTTACTGTGCTGTGTTGTCAATTTGTTTAATGTCTGTCAGTGGCTCATGCCTGTAATCCAGCACCTTGGGAGCCTGAGGCAAAAGACTTACTTTGACAGCAGAGGTTTGCAGCCAGCCTGGGCAATATAGTGAGACCCTGTCTCTACAAAAATATATTTTTAATTGGTTGTGCATGGTGGCACACACTTGTAGTCCCAGCTGCTCAGGAGGCTGAGGTGGGAGTAGTGCTTGGGCCCAAGAGTTTGAGGTTACAGTGAGCTAGGATTGTGCTACTGCACTCCAGCCTGGGTGACAGAGCCAGACCCTGTCTCTATTAAAATTAAAAAAATAAATAAATAACCTGTGTACTCTATTGGTCCATAACCTCTACCGAGACAGTGACTTTGTCTGCTTCATTCAATGCCTGGATCTTTCCTGGCTCCTAGCACAGTGCCCAGCACATGGAGACACTGAATTGGGATTCTCGTTTTTGAAGGCCCCATATCCACTTCAGTATTGGGGTGATTTTGGTGGGATTGTGGCTTACAATGGTGGATGCAGCCTGTGAGTTGCAAATTCAACTTCTTAAAAACCTTGTGTATCTATCAGCTATCTATCTATCTATCTATTTATCTATCTATCTATCTATCTGTCTGTCTGTCTATCTATGTTCTATCTATGCTCCATCTATCATCTGTCATATATCTATCTCTATTAATTATCTCTATCTTTATATGTCTATCATCTATCTGCCATATATCTATCTCTGTCTCTTAATTATCTCTATCTATTTATATCTATCATCTATCTATATCTATCATCTTTTAACCTACCTGTTTCTATTGGAATAAGAGACAAGTGCTTGAAAAGCAGAGGAGAGTCAGTACACAGGCCACATCTTCTCTCACTCCCTCCTTCCTCCTCATGGCTGTGAGCCACCCCAGTCCCTGTACCCACTTATTTGGCTGGCATCATCTAAGAGATCATCTCTTCCACAGTTTCCTGCAAGATTATCACCCCAAGGGAAGCTGAACACATGCAACATTTGCCCAATCAGGATGAGTGTGAGGGATAAGGAGGAAACATTTTTCCTCTAGAGACAGGGCAGTTGGGGCAAGGGATGGGGAAGCAAGACATGGATACTCCAGGCTAGTTCTTGCTGGGGCTGAGGGGTCTGCTCAGTGTGGCTCCCCTCTGGGACATGTTTGGGGCGGCTCTCTCACCTCTGAAACGAGCCTCATCAGATCATCCCCAGACTTCCTTCCGCATAGTTTCTGATGATATAGGAAAGGAGCCTGATTATCTATTTGAACTTCCTGTTCTTTGTACTGTTTGGAAGGCTGAAGTCAACAGCCACTTTTATATTCTGCATTGTTTGCGTTGTTAAAAACTCTGGAAAACTCATCTGGTTTCTTCTCCAAAAGTAGCTTCCCAGAGCCCTGGGAGACATTCAGAAATAAGATCCTTTTCAAATAGTCCAGCAGGAACCAGGGTCTCTCAGAACCAGCTCTCCTATCTTATTCCAAAGGCCGGAATTGAGAAGGCTTACTCCAGCCCACATAATTGAGTCTCTGGGCTGTCAAGGATGCATTAGGGGAATTTGCCTCTGGTGTGCTGGGTGCTCAGAAAACTGTGTGGGTTGCAGAGATAGAGCTAGGTTCCAGTTCTGCCAGTCACCAATTATGTGGCCTTAAGCAGTTTACTTAACTTTTCTGAGCCTCAATTTTCTCTTCTCTAAAATAGAGTTGTAATATAACCATGGCTTAGAGTTGTCTAAAGATTGATGCGATCACAGACTTGAAACCCTTGATAGAATGACTGGCATGGAGTAAGCATTCAACAGTTATAATTAAGATCATTGTGATGATTACACTTGGGGCCTCTCCATCCACCATTCTGCCCCAACTGTGTTCCTGCTGCACTTGAAAATGATTCCAGCTGCCTCTGGAAGATTTTCATCCCGTTTCTGGGCAAAACATTAGCCAATAAACTCTCACTGAATTTGGCAGGGCGGGCACACCAGCGAGCTGACACTATGTGCATACGGGCTTCCTGGAACAACTGTTGCTGAGCCAATGAAGCAACATGGAACGTTCCGAGAAGCAGGGTTATTGCTGTAGCTGGTGAAAGTGAACTGGGAAATGCACTCCAGGTCCTGTCTTTACTTGCACAATTACAGTCAATCTCCCAGGCTGCTTGTCTCGGCAGGATCAGCCTCTTCCTGCCTTCTGTCCTGGCAGTGGCAGTGGGTGGTGGGGCTGGAGGAAGAAATGGTACTTTCCTCCCTCTTGAATGCAATTGTTACTTTACAGTGTTGTTCTCTGGCCTCAGAGAACAGAAGGGCCCTTTCTAGAGGCAGTTTATCGTGTAGCTTCCTTTTCACTTCGAGAAATTTGGAGTTTCCCAGAGCCCACTTCCTCCCCAGAAGCGCAAGCTTGGAATTTCTTGGTTGCTGATGAGGGGCCAGCTTCTGAGCGCATAAAGTGTGTCCATCGTTTTTAATCAATTCTCTCATCTCCAAAAATATCTTTAATTGCCTTTAGCTGCTTAGTTCTGCTCTCCTTTAAAGAAAGGAAGATCTGGCCACTCCCAGCCACACCTTAGAAGTGAGTAAGGCTTTTGCACCTTTTAATGGGAGTATTTACATGTGTGTCGGTTTCTCATCTGCTTTTAATTTTGTGAGAGTGTGATTTTGGACTGTTGTTTGAGATGAGAGAGCAGATTATCAAAGTGAAAATGATTTTTGCATGGTGCAAACACATCATAAATTAGAACCTATGAGACCCCTTTGCAGCGGGGAAGACTGGGGCCAGTCATCCAAGGTTTCCTCTTCCTGTAGGAGAAGGGGAAAAAACGGACATTTATTAAGCATCTGGTATGATCCAGACTCTCTACTGGTGTTTTTTGTATATTTATTCTCTAACTCCCTTCAGCTTCTCTTTGAGAGAGGCAGCAAATGACAACTGAATAAATGAATGGCTGAATTTCATCAGAGCCAGTTTACAGGCAGAGAAACTGAGGCTCATAAAGCGGACGTAACCTGCCAGAGATGTCTCAGCTCTTATGCCGTGGGGCTGGAATTCAATTCAGAGCTCCTTCTCCCTTTTAACACCACACTGCAAGTTTCCGTTCAGCTTCATGGGATTAATCCTGTTCTTCTGCCCCTAGAATGGAGACTTGAAAGTTCAAGACATCTCCTTTTCCTAAGAAATTGGATTTTTCTGGCTCCTTGAGACTTAAGGAGCTCAAAACAATTCAGAACTCTTGGGAGGCATCGTCAGGAAAGGAGGTGGTGGAAACTTCCCTCTCCCCACTCTCCCCCGGGGCAATGGGGCCCCCAAGACCACCAAAGATCAGGGCACCAGGTGGGGGATGCCTCTCGGCTCCCCATTCATTGTTCAACTGGGGCCACTCAGCAGCTCCTAAGGCATGGATTGTCTCAGAACTGAAGAATGGTTCAAATTGGCCCAAGATGCTGAAATTTATTGCAGGGAATATTGGGGCAGTGTGTAGCAATTTAGGAGCCTTCTCTCTGAGGGAATCGGTAACTGCTGCATTTCTGTTAATTGAAACCTTTCCCTCCAGTTTCGATGGGGCAGGTTCTCATATCTGTGTGCTGAAAGGCATTTGTTTGGTGTAATCTGAGAGCAGGATGCTGGCAACACTTTCTTTTGTGTTTTGCTAATTGTTTCTTTTTACTGGCCAGTCCACCCTGTCTGACGCATTCATTATACCATAACCACCTTGACACCAGAGTGAAATGCCATTTCTCTGCAGGCAGGAGGGAGTCACGCGGATTCCTTGAGTGTTTGTAGAGTAAGTGAGAAAGATATGTAGCCTTCTCCTAGAGGCAGAGGGCTGGGTTGACTAGGATCTAGAGATTTTCAAATCCAACTCCATCCTTGTCTGATAAAGTAAACGAGGGCTCGGAAGGTAAAGTGACTTCTCTAAGTACTCACAGCTTATCAGTGAGAAGCCTGATATTAAAACTCTGGGTCACTAGACCTTCAACCTAATGTTCTTCCCACTAAACCAAGTTAACGTTTATTGTGCACCATACTAAATGGCAGACACTGGGGACACAAAGATGAATAAGGCATGGTCCCAGTGGAATCCACTTTGGTTATATGGGTTAGGACACTTGAGGCAGGATCCTCCTTAGAATGGTGTTATATAAAGTCTCTCTCTGTCTCTCTCTCTCTTTCTCTCTCATCTATCTCCAATCTATCCTATCAGGAGAAAACCATATAATGTAGAGTAAGAGCCCATGTACTGGATAATTAGGCTTCTGGCTCCTAATTATCAGGAAGCCTGGAGGTCTTGAGTGGTTGTAACCAAGGATACTGAAAGTGGTTGACCAGTTAATGAAGAATTAAGTTAGAGTAAGAGGCACTTTACTTTTAAGCTGCCTTTTATACACTTTAATCTTTGAGATGATTGGCTAATATCTGTTAAGTACCAGGCTCTTTGCAGAGAGTCAGGTTCTTTGCTAAATGATTTAGGTATATTTCTTCATTTAATATTCAAAAAGCACCCCATAAGGAAGGCATTACTTTTACTTTACTGATGAAGAAACTGAGGCTTAAAGGTTAAGAAAACACAGCATGCATAACATCCCACAAGAGCTCAAGCCAGGACTTGGACCCAAGTCTTTCTTGGATCTTTCTGATCCAAGCCATATTTGGAGTGCGGTTACTACAATCTTACAATACAATGAGGGTAAATCCCTGCAATCACCAGTCACCAGCAACGTGAAATAATGGATGCACAGATGTCAGGAGGTCAGGAGAGCCTTGTAAGCATTCAGAGGGCTTGGGAGTGGACACATCACAGTTGCACTCTGCTGGGCCGCTCTGTAAATCTCTGGTTGGATCTTGCCTTGAATTTTTTCTGGTCAAGACTCAGAAGGGATGGATGTAGCTTCACTAACACCAATTCTACCCAGCTTGTGACCCAAATGGAACTCTTATCCCTTAAGCCAGGTCATTCAGTTGTTGTAGCCTTTGCCTTCCAAGTTTTCCTTGTCTACCCTACTGAATTTGAATTCTAAGGACATCTCCTTATGGACTGTGGAAGGCAAAGATGAATTCCAAATCTTATTTAATCTGTGTGTTTGGGGGGAGGGGGAGTGTATTTCCTTTTGCCAGGTATCTGAGCCTACAAAAAGGCCTGTAATAAATAAGTAAAATATGTCCATGAGTTCATAAAAGAGTGAGCCTTAGACATACAGACTACCTGTCAAAAGAGGCCTGTCATTCTCTATTATGATATCCTCTTTTATTTTCCGTGTAACACTATCAGTATCTGAAATTACCATATTCATGTATTAATCATTTACCTGAATACTATCTCCTCACTCTAGAGGTAAGCTCTTTGAGGGCACAGATTGTGTCTGACTCTCCAGCACCCAAGATTATATCTGGCTCGTAACATCCATATCATAGGGAGGTGCTGTGAATTGACACCTTGCACCATGCCTTATGGGAACTAATGGCGCTTTGAGAGGCACAGATTTCATAGAAAGAGGCCCAGTTGTTCCCACCCTGATCGTTCTAGAGTTGCTCTCCAATGTCTATGGTGAAAGAATGTGTTTTTGCGAGGTATGGTCTCATGTCATGTTTGAGGGTCATTTATTTAAGGGAAAACCAAGACCTTATTTTCTTTGACAACTGCACACAAGGGTCATTTGTAAAGTCCTTCATTTCCAAGCTTCTGGATCTTTGCATGGATCATGCTCCTTAAAAGAAGGAAGTTATATTTAGCCTGTTTCAACTGAGCATGGAATGGTAAAGATTTTGGTCCAAACCCTGTGGCTTGAGTTGGATTTAAAAGCTTGTCGGAAATGAGTTCTCTGGAGCTTGGCATTTGAGACTGGCATCTGTTTTTCCAGATGAGATTTCACAGATTGAAAGCTCAGCAAGAGGTGTGAATTACAAGCAATTAGTTCACAGGGCAGTTGGAACTGTAGTAATCCTGGAGATCTTTTGGCCCAGATTTTAAAAATATCCCCACAATCCAGCTTCTCCCTCTGTAGGGCCTCTGCTTGGAGAGGTTTATGTAACTCCCCAAAACATCTAAAGAGTGACTAGCAGTAGGGTTCTTGGACTGCGACGGAGACCCTGCTTGTTGTATGCATGCTCTTGTGTGCATAGACAGAAACAGACACACATGTGCACACACACACACAGACACATACACCCATGTTTGCTTTAGCATCTGATAGAAAAAGAGGAGCATGACGAAAGGGAGAGATTGAGTCATTAACATGTGACCTGGTGATTTCTGAGTCCTCTGACTTTGAAATCAGTGGAAACCTAGAGCTCCGCTTTGTCACTTGTAATGCTTTGTTGTTGCAAATAAATATTTTTGCAACTGCATCACTTCGTTGCTAATATATTTGAAGAAGGCAAGATAACCTAAAGGCATGAATCTTGTTCTGTCTTAATCCACCTATAGGTCAGTGTTGGTTGCAAGGTAAATTGTAAGTAAGGGCTATTGGCCACCAAGTGCCAGGGTTATGAATGATTTACCTTTTTATTTTTTTCTAAACTGAAACAAACTCATGGTTGTTCCTAGAAAAGCATGCACCCTCGCTTGCATTTGGATAAGCTTCTTTGAGTAACAGGGAAGAGGCCACTGGGATTACAAGGCACTTAGTGCCCATTGGAGTGTGACTGGCATTGTGCACCCTGTGAATTATAGTGGTGGTATAGGGAAAGGAGTCAAAAAGCATCAATCTATGGAGTATGCGAACCAGATGGCATCTGTCCTGGGAAGAACAGACGTCCCTCATAGAAGAGTTAGAGGACTATACCAGTCAGGCAGAAATCCAGTCCATTCATCAAGCTTTTCCTCTGGCTGTGGTCCCTACAGGGTCAGCCTTGTTTAGGCTCAGGCCTCCTGAATCCCAGTGCAAGACCAATTTCTCTATGAAATTCTCCCTGTCTCCTTTGGTCTCATAGCTACTTCCTGGGAGGAGAAAGTAGTAATCAGCTCCCACCCCCCAGCTAAATTTGCATGGTATTAGCAAATTCTAACCCAAGATGTTAAAACTATCTGAGAAGAGGCATGACTCTGCTTCTTGTCTGTACTCTCCTAAAGATGCAGCAAGGAGAGAGACATTTGCATGTGGCCCCCGAGAAAGAAGAGATTTGTCTGTCTCACCCCCTGCTGGTGCAAACTTGCACCTCTCTCAGCCTCAGTTTTATTATGTGTATAAAGTTTCAATGATCGGAATAGTACTTATCTCATGTGACTATTATGGAATGGAAACAAGATAGTTCATGTGAGGAACCGAGCACAGAGCCTGGCACACAGTAGGTGCTCTATTAGTATTAATATCACTGGAAAGCCCAGCTGGGGCTCAGCAGTAGAAGCTACCAGAGCCTTAGTGTTACAGCCACATCCTTTACCCCACCATTCACATGCATTTCATGCCCCAGCGTGAGAATCCACATATTCCAAGCAGAGAGCCACAGCTTTGGTAAACTGAGTCTTAGCTCACTCGTGTCAGAGACCAGGTGTTATCCTGGGGTTTGACTCCTGGCTCTTGCCACATTCATAGCAGGCTGCTGAGTGGATTGTACTCTGAGCTTCACTTGTTGCATCTGTGAAATGGGGGTGATTATTTGACTTCTCAAAGTATAGCATCTGTTAAGGCACAGAGACTACAATCTGACACAAAGTAGCAACTCCATACATTGCAGAATCTTTTCTTTATCACTTAAGGAGATGTTAAAAGAGGCAAGAGGAAAGAAAATCAAATTTGGAGATGCCCTGGGCTGTGTGTTGAAGTTGGGCTCTGTTGGAATTAGTGGTGGCCTTTTTCTTCTCTCCACTTGGATGGCTGCATCTTCGAGGACAAGTCTTACTGCAGTTTTTGATAGTATAAATCTGGCCAAGTCCACTACTTACCCAGCCCCAGTCTCCTTAGAGTAGGATTGGAAACTTGGACTTTGCTATCTCCTCTGCAGAGTGAACTAGGGACAATCTTTATGACAAATTTTAAGTTGCAAGATATTTGTATTCTTGTTACTGAGGGGAAAAATACAAAAATATAATACTAAGCCTGGCTGATGGATAGCATTTTTGCACAATGTATTTCATTTGGGCTGCACCTTTGAGCTGTGCTAATTGCTCTGAGCGTCTGTTTTTATGTCCATTGCATGGGGTGATTTACCCTCCTAGATTTCCAAATGCTTTGGAGCCCCTGGTTCATTGCAGGACTTACTAAGTGGTGGCCATCAGCATTTTGATTGGCCCCTGCCACAGTATTTTCCAGACTTTTCCATTGAGGCTCCTAGGGCTTTGTGGCAGGTGCCAGGACAATTGATGGGGTAGGGTGGGTGCTGGATGAGAATGAGCAGCTGGTAGGTTGAGTCTCTGGGTCTGCCCTTCCACCCTCACTCCAGTCCCCATTAGCTCAGCTCAATTTTTAACCACTTGAAATATTGTGGTTGTGCCCAAGACATCATGGCAGGGAGAGGAAGAAACGTCTGAAAACCATCAATCTTTTTTCTCTGTGTGCTGCCACTGGTCCCATGGGCCTGTTGACAACCCAAGTTGAAAAGGCAGCACCACTGGGGAATGGGGAAAATTAACAGAACTAGAAAATCTGAGTTGAGATCTGGGTTTACCAAACTCTCTGTAAGACTTTGAGTCTGTGAAACTTACGTCCATTAGTTTCCTCATCTTTTAAATGGGGGTCTGTAGTACCTACCCTCTGGGTCTCACAAGGCTGCTTTTGGATGTGAAAGTGCTTTATAATTGGTGATGGAAACTCCTACATGACAATAGCAAAGCCTGATGTACTTTAATCCATTCTGTTCTGCTGAGGGTGGAGCCCCAGTGTGTCTTAATTCATATGAGGTTTTTGAGAAGCTTTCTGAGATTTTAATACTGTCCCAGGTATGCACATCAACCCTCTCACTTTTATCCCCCAAGCTCCAAAAGTTTCATAACTTTTTATTTCATCTTGGGTGGTAGGAAGGCAAGATGTGCCTGAGGGAGCTACAGTGAGTTATTCAAGGTCACATCATTAGCTTATAATTAACAGAGTTTCAGCTAGAACCAGTGCATCCTACTCCCAGATGGGGGCCCCTGGCTCATCTCAACATGTCAGCAACCATTAATCACCCCTGAAATACACATATTACCTGTTAGTAACAGTTTTTCAGCCTACCTCAACTGTTGTGAGAGTCTTCCCTCAAACTAAAGCTAAGCAGTTCCACAAAATGCCAGCTGTAGACATTAGCAGAAACTGTCTACTGATTAGCTGATGTATCAGTCATTGTAACTACCCATAAAAATAAAATCCAATGACAAAACCAAGTGGACCAACCTTATTTTCTACTTGCAAGAGGAAAAACCCTATCTGGGCCCCAAGATGCTTTTTTTTTTTTTTTTTTTTTTATTTCATTTACCACATCCTGGGTTTGTGCTAGTCAATCTGCTAAATCAATAAGATCTGAAAAAGCAGAAAACAAAGATCGTGAGGCCAGAGGATTTCCTGATCACCATGGCAACACACAGGGGTGGGCATTGTGGTTTCTCTCCCCGAAGACGCACTCGTCGAAGACTACGTGGTGTTACAGAGTTCTAGTGCAGTGAAGCAACAGTTCTGGGACACATACTTTCTTTTGCCAGAAAGACTCTGTCGGATACAGGATCAGGAGTCAGGGGTTAAACAGTTCTCCATACTCTCACCTCCAAGTCCCCATCATCCCATCAGGAGGCAGGGACAGGACTGCTCTCCAAACTCTCAAAACAACCCAAGAGCTTTCTAGACTGTGCATTGGGTTGGTCATTTGGTGGCTTTGGCTGAAGGGCCAGGGTAACAGCTAAGAGAAGCCTGGAGATTCTTCTCCAATGCGACAGGACCCTGTTGGTTCAGCATTGGCTGCCGTGACAGGCTCCATGCTCCACAGAAAAAAGGCAGAGAAATCAGGAGGTCCAGCCAGGCACCAAGACGTTGGGGTGCCATGCCTTTCTAAGTGCCAAGTGATGAATAGCCCAGTTGAAAGCAACCCAGGGCACATTCTGGAGGAAATTCTCTGGGTATGATTGTGCATGACTGTTTTCTCTGCTCATTAAACCCTCATCTGCCTCCAGGGCAATTCCGGGAGAGACTGAGTCACTCAAGACTCATGGTCTGCACTGGGCAGCCAAAGGCGATTCGGCCCCTAAGTGTGATTCTGGCCTCATTCAGAAGTGGATGTTAAACAATACACCCTTTCACAAGGAGCCCATCACATGGGCGTCAGGAGATGGGGGCAAGTGATGTGGGGGCAGAGGGAAGGCTGCTGGCCCTCTAGACTGGCAGGCCTGCGGGGCAGCAGAGGGCATAATAGCTAGAAAGACTCCCAGATGAAAACTTCTGGGCTTTGAAGCCTTTGAACAAATGAAGAAGAAAATGACTTCTTCGTGTCCTATTAAAACAGTGAGTTGTGGCTTTTTTGAGAACAGCTTGCTCAGACCTCTTATGAAAGATAAATCAGTAGCAAGAGCACTGGTGTAGGAGTCAGGAATCTGCAATTATGAACCCCTGAGGTTTTTCTTTTTTTTTTTTTTTTTTTGACTTGCTGGAGGACCATGCTCGGCTATTCTTGATTTTACTTTCTCCTGTGTCACAAGAGAAATTGATTAGAAGCTTCCCATTGTGCCTCCCGGCTTTAAAAGTAGATAATCCAATTAGCAATAATGCTTTAAAACAACAAAACATTGTCCTTTTCCCTTCCTACTTCTGATCAGAACCAGCTCAGTAAGATTTATTAGTTGTGCAATCTGTTTTGGACATGAGCTCAGTAAATCAGAGGACAGAAATAGAATCCTGGCTTTTTAATGATAAACACTGTAAAAATAAAAAATTTGGAGAGTTTACCAGTGCTTCTGACTGCGCAAGTGATTTGTGTGTGGCTGACTCCCAGGAGCTCAATCACTTTGGGTGCAGTCCACCCAAGGAGCCATGTTCCAGCTACATCAACCTGGAGCCTTAGCTTGGTCAGTCTAGATTTTTAGGTTTGACTGCAGACATCTCAAAATGTCACAAGGACAGCCTGTGTCCTTGGTGACCCAACCCTGGGCCAACCCTGAGTCCTGGAGTCCTCTCCTAAGAGCCCTGCCTAATTGTAGAGAGAGCATTCAGGCTGTAAAGGGCAGGGGGCCTGGGGGTTATGACTAGGTCTGGGCTTTCTAAATTCCCAAGGGTGTGAAGACCAACAGGTAGAATCAGAGAAAACAGTCAACCCATTGTTGGGGAAAGCCAGTCAAGGTCAAGGCTTCAGAATCTCCTCTCTGGGGAGAGAATGAAAATTCCATTAGTGAAGTTTATTCCACTGAAGCCTAACCAGGCCTTGGTAAAGGCCCCTATCTTGTGGTCCAGAATCAAGGGACTTCTGATCTTAAAATAATATTCAATAAGCTCAAATTCTTCTCTCTAGGGCTCTTTTCATGATAACCTCTCCACACTTTTTAAAAAGTCACATGAAGGGTAAGTGGGCCTCCTGTCATTTCAGTGTCTGACCTGTGCATAAGTTGGAATTTAACACTGGAAAATGATCAGCCAGATTGCCCAGTCTGAAACCCAGGTCCCCCAGTGACTCACACAAGTTACTTACATCTTCTCAATGAATCAGTTACCTCTTGTGTAAAATGGGGATAATAAAAATGCCTACCACATAGGATTGTTAGGAAAATTAAGTGAAATATTAGGTATAAAGTTCTGAATACCTTGAACCCAGACTAGGCACTCAGTGTGCGCTCACTGTGGTTATCATGGACCATGAGCTGCAGGAATTAGAACACCATTGAGTAGTAGGAACCGGCTTTATTCTCATCTTCATGATGAAGCAACTTCTCCTTACATATAGCTTAATCTGGAACCAAAAATCTAATTCTGTCTCATCCCTCCTGAGGAGATGACAAATTGGGATCAGGCACACCTGGGTGGCTCAAGTTAGAAAACAAATTAACTCATTTTGCAGAATCTGGAGACGTCTGGTCTGGAGAACTGACAGTGCCCTCTCTTTGGGCATAGTACAATCGTAGGTTGTCTTTGGGTGGTCTTCATATGGAATGTACTGTGTTTGCCATGTTCCCTAGGAGATTTGGCCTCAGAAATGGCCCTGTGATGGTATGTGAACATACTGTTCTGTTACTGAGATGATGGCTTGCACATTCAGACAGATAAAACCAGTTACAAAACTAAAAGTTGGTCTCTGAAAGATCTGCTTTCAGGGAAAATAGCAAATGTTCACAGAAGCAGAGTTCTGGGTTAAAGACATTTTAAGTGTCCAATAAGGAATTCTCAGCAAACAACAGCTGGTGATTCTTCAGATATGATGTGGGAAAGGAACCTGATAGGTGATCTTTTTGCACTGTGTAAGACTGAAGCCTGTCGGGGGTTGGGGGCAGAAAGAGAGCATTTATTAATTCATTATTTCATTCAAAATTTGCCTACCATGGGTGGCTGTACTGGGTACTGGGGATATAATTGTGAAGAAGGGAGACACCATTTCTGTTGTCACGAAGCCCACAGGGAAGTTCCAAAATTTCAGAATGCTGGAATTTCTGGTTACTGAAGAGACCTTGGAGATAATAATTTCTTGCAATTCTTTAACTGGTTGTGTCACAGACTTTAAGAACCAATGAAAACCAGAGATGTTGCCCCACCTAAACACACACAGACACACACACACACACACACACACACACACACACACACACACACACACATATCCATACACACAATCTTGCATATAATTTCACAGGTCCACGGACGTGTTGAAGATCAGCTCCTGGATCCCATATTGAAAATCCCTTGCAGCCCAGCTCCAACACTAGCTACTGCATGAACCAGCCCACTCACCTCTCAGGAAAGTTTGGGAAGACGTAGATAATGGCAACTTGGGTGAAAATTACACAGTGCTCTCTTCCCAGCACATGTTGTGATTTTCTACAACTTCAGAAATAACTGGGCTGGACCAAGAAGCTATTATTCCTCACAGGCCCTAAAATCTAGGCAAAGCTTTGAAATGTGCTGGGACAATTTTATTAGAGATCTATTTTCCTTGATCTGAGGCTTAGGGGACAGTATAGATGAGATTAATGGCATTTGGGGTCAGCGATGGTTTATCCAGGAGAGAATGCATAGTACCCGTAACCAGGAGCCTGGATAGTAGGCAAGATAGCACAGAGGTTAGAACCCTGACTCTCCTGTTTGGATGACATTGGGCAAAGGACTTCACCACTTTGTTCCTCAGTTTCCTCATCTCTAAAATGGGTTTAGCAATAGTGCCTACCTCATAGCATTTTTATGAGAATTAAATTAGCTGAAGGACATAAGGCACCTAATAAGTGTGCAATGCTCATTGGCTCTGATTATTAAGTGTCAAACACCATATCAAGTGTTTGACATACCTTATTTCATTTAATAGTCCCATAAACCCTGACAGATTAGCATTGTCATCCCATCAAGGAGGAGGTGGAGAGTCAGAGAGGTTAAGTAACTAACAACCTGTGTCACCTGAAGCGAATGCAGGGTCAGGAATTAAAGCAGGTTTGAGGAGGTCCTAACTGGGTTGAACTACCAACCTTCACAAAAGTTTGGCACTAGAGACTAGCTTTATAGGACAAAGAAACCTTCTTTCAGAGCTCCTTTTTCTCGCTTTCCTGACAGCTCCCTAGCAGACCTCTTCCCATGTGGGTGGGGAGATAAGGTTCCTAGACACTGAGACACTGGTCTCCATGACCCCTCTGTGCTGCCCACAGCCCTGTAGTAATGAGCATTCTAAAGGCCTGGTGGCATTTCTCCCATGGGAAGTCTCCTCTCTGAATCCAAAAGTGGCATCAAACAGTCAGTGTTTTCTGCTGAGCCCATTTATCACTCAGAGGGAGCCATTTGGGACACTTTATTCATTACATGATACAGGAGATTTATGGGAGACCAGAGGGCTCAACGGAAAACATTCTTGATTTATTTCCAGCCGGAAAGGCTTGTTTGAGAGATGCAATCAGCCTTTTAGTATTAGCCTCTTGAGTCAAAGTGGATCCTGAATCACAGAGGTCTCTGTTTCTCAGGAGAGACACACAGACATCTGAGGAGTCTTGCCTCTCTATAGTGGTTTACAGCATGGCTAGCACCATTGCCAGAGACACTGGCGCTCTGTCAAGCAATGTTCTGTGGTCCATGGCTATTCACATCTTAACCTTACCTTAACTCTACTTCATTGTGAATTTGGGCATGGTTCTTTATTTCTTCCCCTCTCTGTGTATTAGTTTCTCCATCTGAAAAATGAGGATATTAATATTACCCACCTCATAGGGATGTTTTAAGGATAAAATAAGTAAATAATTCTAAAGTGCCTAAAAGAGAGCCTGGTATATACATAATGAATGCACAATAAATATTAGCCACTGCTCTTACTGTTGACATTATTAATATCCTGCAGGGTAATAATTTGGGTTTGCATTAGTATCAAGGAAACCTGTGGAAATGTCTTCATAAATTATCAGGGTATGAATGACACACAGCCTTGAAAATGTTGGCTCCTTTTAAGTCAAGAGGGACCTAGAGGAGAAGGATTGTGAACACTCACAGGATAGTTGACCAGAAATGAAGTATTTGACACCATTCTTGCAACTCCTAAGTGGCTAAATAGCATCAGGGTTAGGAGTTGCACTTTCTCATGAGATCAAGATCAATGTAAGCTGTGGAATTTTTACTTTGCATAGCATTTCTTCATCCAATCAGTAGCCCTTTGCAAATACCTACAATGTTTCAGGACCTGCTTAAGCCTTCACATCTAGGAAGGCTAAAGGGTGAGTTTATCCGTTTCATCCTGTCTTGGCTCATCACATGCACATACAACCACACACTCACTTGCATACACACATATGAGTATGAGGAGAATTCAAAATGTTCATGGAAAAATGAGATTAAAAGAGAAAAGTTTAAAGATGTAAACTTTTCTTCTCACCATAAGTGCCATCACGTTCAAGATACTGTTATAAGCTATGATAGCAGCCATTTAGTCCATCCTTTAAGAACTGAGGGTCCTGGGAATTTAATCATGTCAATGCAGTCTTTCTTACATTGTTAACTAAAGAAAATGGGTGCCCTTTAAAGATTTTAAAGATTAAGTAACAAAAAAAGTCAGAAGGATTCAAATTTGGACTGTAAAGTGGATGCCTAACGGCTTCTCCTTAGGAATTCTCAAAAAATTGCCTTTGTTTGATGAGAGTAATGAGCAGAAGCATTGTCATGGTGGAGGAAGACTCTCTAGTAAAGCTTTTTCATACATTTTTTTCTTCAAAAGCTTTGGCTACCTTTCTGAAACCACTCTCATAATTAGCAGATGTTATCATTCTTTGACCTTCCAGAAAGTTAACAAACAAAATGCCTTGAGCATCTCAGACAACCGCTGTCATGACCTTGGCTCTGGACTGGTCCACCTGCTTGGACTGGTACACTTTTGCTTTGACTGGACCACTTCCACCTCTTGGTAGCTATTCCTTTGATTGTGCTTTGTCTTCAGGATCACACTCGTAAGGCCATGTTTCATCTCCTGTTACAGTTCTCAAAGAAATGCTACAGGATCTTGATCCCACTTGTTTAAAATTTCCATTGAAAGCTCAGCTCTTGGCTGCAGCTGCTGATCTGGGCGCAATGGTTTTGGCAACCACTGAGTGGAAAGTTTGCTCAACTTTAAATTTTCAGTCAGATTTGTGTAAGCTGAACCAGTTGAGATGCCTATTATGTTGGCCATTGTTTCTGCTGTTAATCATTGGTCCTCTTCATTTAAGTCACAAATAAGATTAATTTTGTTCTCCCAAATTGATGTGGATGGCATATCACTGCAGGCTTCATCTTCAGCAACATCTTGTCCCTTCTTCAAACAAGTTATCTGTTTGTAAGCTGCTGATTTCTTTGGGGCATTGTCCTGATGAACTTTTCATAAAGCATCAGTGATTTTTCCATTCTTCCACCTAAGCTTCACCAAAAATTTTGGTGTGTGTGTTCTTGCTTCAATTTTAACAGAATTCGTGTTGCTCTGAGAGAGCATCTTTTCAGATATGTCTTATCCTTGTTAATGCCTCAAATTAGTTCCCATTCAGACATATCAAGTTAATGAGAGTTTATTTTGGTACAAAAAAATTGAAATCTATGTATAATTTTTTTCATAACACATATTTTTCATGAACTTTTGGAAGACCCGTCATATAGACACACTCACACAATGCATGCATATATTGTCAATGAAGTTATGTTGGCTTCTGAAACTCAAGGGATTTTACTGAAACTCATGAAACTCAAGGGATTTTACTGAAAAGTCTCAGCCTTAATTGGTTCCTCTTACATTTGCATATTCTGTCTGCCGGGTGGCAAGGTAGAATTGACTGTAACAAGAAAGAAACTAACATTTAGCTCCAATTATTGTCCATGCCTCAGAGTTGATTTTTAACCTGAGAGTGACAGCAGCCACCTGGGCCAGGGGCAGACAGGTAGTTTGCCTTTCCTGGAATCAGAGGCTCCCCTATTAGCCTTATCTTCAAGAAGCTGATAGGAATGCTTTGTTTTCCTTTTGTGTGTTGGACAAGGAGAGGTACCGGAAGGTCTGTCATGCAGATTGACAGTTTCCCTTTGTAAGACTGGCCAACTGAGGCCAAAATTGAAAATGTCAGTAAAAACAAATAGTATTGCAAAAGGGCCTTATGCATTTCCTTCTCTATCCTTTCATTGCCCCATCAGCCAAGTGTTGCATGAGTGGCTTAAGAGAACACCACTAGGCTTGAAAAGAGTGAACTGCAAAACACATTTTCTCCATTTCACCTAGTTAGTATTTTCCCCCCACGTGCCAATGACGCAAACAAAAGAAAATAAAAATAATAGACATTGGCTTATGTCTTTTCAAGTTCCATTTCTTGTTTCTTCTTTTACTATTTTCAGAATCAAGGAAGATAATACAGAATTTTAACAATTTTCTTATCTCATTTTGCTTGTGTTAGACATTGTTTCCTAGTGGTTGAGACCTGCTTCCTGCTCAGGAAAGAGAAAGCAGTGGTTGCCCATACAATTCAATAATAATGACTCTATCTTTGTCATTATTTAACGATTGTTTAGGTGTGCCCATAAATAATACATACATACATAAAACTCACCTTTCAGCGTTCTGGTGAAGATGATGCAACACAGAATCTCAAAGGTACTGGGTACCCAGGGACACTGCAGTAATAGGTCCCTTCTCCCATTGCTGTCAGCTCAGAAATACAGAACAGAGCAACTGGGATTCAGGAAGGAGACTACAGGCTCTAGATAGAAGTACTCACTCACTTCCTTGGGCAACTCACTTCCCTGAGCCTCAACTTTCTTGTTGGTAAATAAGTGGAATCTTCCTACCCACCTCTAGACCTGTGTAAGAAAGGGATGGAGCTGGTTAATGCCAGTTCTGTCTGATTCCAGACTGGGTTCTTAACAACAAGGAGTGGTGCCTGGCCAGGCACCTGGGTCATTGTCCCAAGATGATGTCAACATGTCTCCTTAGAGAAGGACTGTCATTGAGGCCTAAGGAAGTGTTCAGGAGGAATCAAGCTTCACCAGGAGAGTTTCAATGTCTTAACCCTTTGCATGCAGTTTCCTCAAGTATAAACTGGGGATCATATAGTCCCAGGAGTTTTCAATTACAGCCTTTGAAGTCTTTTGAGATTGTTACACAGGATCAAGTAGAATAGGATGATTTCTAGCTCTCTATTGGAATTTCAGATTAATGTCTACAAAATTCACTAAAGTCCTTGTATTGAATGATTCTTTACCCAATTGATAGCAGTTAGGCTTCATTTTCAATGCCATTAACTCTGAGAGCAAACGACAGGCTTTGAGTCTGCCAAAATATTAAAAGTGTATTTCTGAGGAAATTTCAATGAGTCATTCGTTTATATAACAAATACTTGTTGAGCGTCTATTTTCTATTGGGTACTCTTGTAGGGGTTAGAGATAACAGCTGCAAGCAAGTAAAAGGCCCTTGCTTTCTCAGAGCTTTCATTCCAGGAAGGAGAGAAAGAGAGTAACCACACACAACAATAGATGACCATGCTGTTGTGAAGACACAAAAGCCAAATAAGTTGAGGGAGAGACTGGTGGTTAGATAAGGGTGTTTAGGGAAGCACTCTAAAGTGAGGTGATGTGGAGTTAAAATTCTGAATGACAAAATAATGAACCACCTATGTGACCATTTGAGGATGGAATATTCCAGACAGAGAAGAAGGCAGATACAAATGTTCTAGAATGTGAAGGAGCTCAGTGTGTCTGAGAGAATTGAAGAGAAGATTTGTGTTTAGAGCAGAGCAAGCTACTTTGAGGTTAGAGAGGGAGCCAGGAGCCAGATTATGTTGGTTTTAGCCATAATAAGAACATATATACTGGGTGTGAACATAAACTGTCGGAGGTTGTAAGCCAGGGAGAGACCACTTGATTGTGGAAAAATGCTCATAAGATTATGTGGAAAAATGACTCTCAAATCTAGAACTGTATATACAGTACCATTTCAATTATTCAAGCATATGTGTGAGTATGTATATGTGTGTATGTGTATATAGATACATGCTTTATGTATATATGCATAAAGTACGTGTGTGCTTGTGTGCACGTGTGAATGTGTGTATTCAGTAAACAAACGGGAAGAAGATATAGAAAAGTGTTTGCTGTAGTTTTTGTAGTGGTGGATTTATTTTCCTTCATTGCTTTCCTGTGTTTTGTAAGTTTTCTGTAAGTTTATATGACATCAGTAACCAAAATTAAATCATCTGCTTTTTAAAAGCTTTGTTGCAGAGCAATCAATGGAGAGCATCTAAGAGTGACACTATTTTACCATGTCTTACCTCAGATTTGAGCTTAATATCATGGTGATTTGGAATGCTGGAGTGAATTTTGAAGGCTCTGGCTAGCAGAGAAGTTTATTTGGCTTTGGTTTTTGGTTTGTTCTTTTTTTTTTTTTTTTTTTTTTTTTTTTTTTTTTTTT
>NW_016814096.1:2957906-2990811 GCF_001698545.2 Rhinopithecus bieti
TTTTGAGATGGAGTCTCGCTCTATCACCCAGGCTGGAGTGTAGTGGCATGATCTTGGCTCACTGTAACCTCTGCCTCCTGGGTTCAAGTGATCCTCCTGCCTCAGCCTCCTGAGTAGCTGGGACTACAGTTGTGTGCCACTACACTCGGCTAATTTTTGTATTTTTAGGAGAGACGGGGTTTTGCCATGTTGACCAAGCTGGTCTCGAACTCCTGTCCTCAGATGATCCACCTCCCTCGGTCTCCCAAAGTGTTGGGATTACAGGCGTGAGCCACTGCACCCGGCCTTATTTGGCTTTTTAAGGAGTCTGTCCCAAAGTGAACTTCTTACTGTCTCCAAATTATGCAAAAGAATCGAACATTTCTATTTCTTTCCATAGATTTGAATATAACCTGCCGCTTTGCGGGTGTATTCCACGTGGAGAAAAATGGTCGCTACAGCATCTCTCGGACGGAGGCCGCTGACCTCTGCAAGGCTTTCAATAGCACCTTGCCCACAATGGCCCAGATGGAGAAAGCTCTGAGCATCGGATTTGAGACCTGCAGGTAACATACCAGCACCCGACCACTGGCGAAAGCTGGCGGCCTGGGACCAGGGAGCTGGGCTTAGAACTCCTCTCCCACAGCTGAATGGACTATTGCCTAAAGAGTCAACCCCACCTATTAATTTGGCCAAGTCAATTTGGAACCTGTATGACAACTGGAGTTTAAAGTCAGCTAAAGACACCTTTGTGAATCATAGAGCGGGAACCCAGAGGAAGCCATTAGAGCTCTCCTGGCTTTGAAGAAGCTGCAATATCATTGTCAGAACCACAAGGAAACATAAACCAAATAACAGTGTTTAAAATAAATATGTGGCGGTAGAGTCTTGGCCCTGCAGACTTGGCTCAAAGCAGACCTTTCAAACTACTCTACCTTGCTCTCTCTTCAAAAAAATTTTTTTTGGTTTCTCTTCTATGTTTCTCTGGTTTGAAAAGTAAATAAAAGGCATGAAAGCTATTAAGCTATATTATATTAAGTTATATTATTATTGGGAGCCCTGAGAGGGCTCCTACCAGGTATTCTGGAGCTCCATAGAGTCTTCCTCAGACTATGGCTCCAAGCAAGATCATCACAACAGGCGAGGACTTTATTTTTTGAATTTCCAATGGTCTTGTGTTAAGCAGTGCACAAGAAAAGCAAGCCATGATGGCAATCGCAGTGAATTGTTTTGGTTCGGTTTGTTTTCATTAGAAGAGGACTGAGTAACCTCTACAACTGCTCTAAGCTTCTACCCCAGCCTGCAAGTGTGCTTTTGCAGTGTCTTTAGGTGATACAATTTCCCTTTCTCTGCAACACACACTCACATGCACACAGACTGCTTTTGAAAAGTCAAGCTGCAGAACTCTTGATGGAAACCATGAAGTTTAAGTTAAGTGCTTCTATCCTCCCACACTGATTATAGTCATGCACCCACATTATGAGTGATGGCTGAGACTCTTGCTGAAAGGGAAAAGGAAAATCTTTTGCCTAAAATTGCCCTGTCTGATATGGTAGCCACTAGCCACATGTGGTGACTTACACTTAAATTAATTAAAATACTAAAATTAAAACTTTAGTTCTTCACTAGCACTAATGACATTTTAAGGGCTTGGTTAGCCACCAATGGCCAGTGGCTACTGTACTGGATGACCCAGGTTAGAGAACATTTCCATCATTGTAGAAAGTTCTATTGAGCAGCACCGCTCTAAAATAAAGAGCAGATATACATAGACATCTGTATGTGTTCAGAGCTAGGTCTGGGGGAATATGAAAGGAGCAGAAAGAGGGAGAAAGCTCTGGTGGCTACTGAACTTATACTGTAGGATGCAATAAAGAAAGGCCAGTTAGCAAATCCATTATTCTATTCCCAAGGCTAATTGTTGAATGATGGCCCTGACTAGGCCACTGGCCTAAGAAAGTGAATTTAGTAAAGCTGAACTTCGATTGTGAAATACAAACAAGGTGTACTTGCAAAATATAGAAATGCTCCCATATGCTAAGGACCAGGGGAGTTCTTACAACTGCCACTGGCCAATCATCAAGCACTTAGATGCTGGGAGCCCTACTGCCCACCTGGCCAAACCCTCACTTAATTCTCAAACTGCACTGTTGATCAATATTATCACCTCATGTTATGGATGAAGTAACTGAGGCTTAGAGAAGTTACACACACAGTCTGCCCAAAGAGGAGTTGGGATTCTGGTTCTGCTTAGCCTGAACCCAGGACAGGATTTTAATGACCAAGCCCTCCTCAGGGGCTTAAAAGGGGAGGAAAGTATCTTGTCTGGATTTGCTAAATATTCTTTCCTCCTTGTGAACAGTCACTTACTTATGCCACATACACACATGTAAACTTTAATATCCCCAATTTACAGTTAGCATGACACATAAAACCGGTAGGCAACATGAGGTGGCAAAAACTCAGTAATAGCTTACAAAGAGAATGCAATAGATTCTAGAATGTCGGTGTTATCCATACTTGATGACATGATGTGATGGGGGTGAGTTGGCAGGTAGGTTCACCAAGCAGTATTATTTAGAAAAAGAAAAACTGTGCCAAAGAAATCTATCATTTCACCCATAACTGGTATTAAGTATTGCAAAACTCATTTCCATAATTTCACTCCAGTAGCTATGAGTCAGCTTTCTGCCATAGGACAGATGGCAGAGTCTCATGGGTTAGGATAAAACTTTAGCAGCTACTCTCTTTTGTCTACCCCACCCTGATTGGTAGCAACTCTTAGATATATGAAAACTTATTACCATTTAATTGTGCCTGTATCCCCTGCCAAGCTAAAGAGGCTTTGGGGAAACCAGTTTGTCTGTTTAGATGAGAAATTAGTCATGCGAGCTACAATTGCCACATAGATAGGAGTTCTTTGTGCTTGGGAACTGCAGACTCACAGACATTTCCATGGGTCTTGCAGGGTGATGCACTCCATGCTGTTGCCCCTGGCAGGAAAGATGAAAAGCAACGATGGGCATTTTAGCCAGAATTGAATTTTGAAAAACCTGCTGGATTCAGCTTCCTCCTCTCTGCCCTCCTGCTGCACCACAGCTTCTCTTGCACATGGCATTTTCTCAGCTCACATCTCATTTTTTTGAGGCATTTTATATTCAGAAAAAATTGTGTTTTTAGCACAATTAAAAAGTAAGCAACTTTTTAGCCACCAGGAAGCTGCTAGAAGAGGCTGGGCTTTGTATGTGGTATCTGAAAGGGCCTCCAGCTGTAACACACTCTCAGAGATACCTTGGCCGGGAGAGAGGGGCTATGCGTTTCTCTGGCTGTGCTGCTTCTGGAAAGTTCCTGAGCTACATGAGCCGTTGCTATCTGCTTACTTAATTGCTATGACTCCTATTGTAATGATGGTTAATTTATTCCCACTGGCAATAGAATTATGCCTGCAAAGCTCAGGAGGCCGTGTGCTGTGCTGTGTACTTGGCATATGAACAAGGCTTCGTGTTTAGGATTATGGAGTATGGAGTAAGGGGACTTGCAGGAAAAGTTGTGGCTGAGAAAGAAGCAGGGGAATGGGACATGAGACAGGTCTGAAATATGTGCACTGAAATGAAGAAGCACCCCTTCCTATCTATAGAAGTTGGCCATTTTGTGTATTTTCTGGAAAACATGAAAGTAATCCAGAGCCAGGATGAATCTCACATCAAACCTTCTCTCTTCTGTGACTCACGCTTCCTTCTGTTTGTTCAGATAGACTCAACACTGCTGAACACAAATTTTATTTGAAACTAATTATTCCTTTCATGATTTTGTTTAAAGCTCTTTATAGGTCTCTAAATAAAATCACTTTGTTTCTATTAGTCTTGTTGATCTCTTTCCCTCTCTATGCTTTTATTTTTGGATTTCACATAACTCAGTTGTTGAAACCTCCGATATCCCTTGAGGTGAATTGAGTGAAGAGTTGCACGGAATTAAATGTCATTCAATGGGATATTATGAAATTCCCATCTTAACCTTTTAGGTCAATATCCTCTTGTTTTTCTCTTACAGGTACGGGTTCATAGAAGGGCACGTGGTGATTCCCCGGATTCAGCCCAACTCCATCTGCGCAGCAAACAACACAGGGGTGTACATCCTCACGTCCAACACCTCCCAGTATGACACATACTGCTTCAATGCTTCAGGTTGGTTCTCAGGGGGATGTCTGTTGACATGAGAGGCTTTGGGAGCCTGGTCTTTGGAGCTCAGCTCAAGTGGGGATTCTCGTAGCCACCATTTACATAACAAATGCTCACTCAATATCTGTACAGCAGAGTCAACATTCCTGTCTCCATGGAGCTTACATGCTAAACTGGGGAGGCAAACAATAAGCAAATAAATATTAAATACCCTTCAGGGGTGTCCAGTCTTTTGACTTCCCTGGGCCACATTGGGAGAAGAATTGTCTTGGGCCCCACATAAATTACACTAAAACTAACAGTAGCTGATAAGCTAAAAAACAAACAAAAATCACACACAAAAAAATCTCATAATGTTTTAAGAAAGTTTACAGATTGGTGTTGGACCACATTCAAAGTCATCCTGGAGCACCCGTGGCCTGTGAGCCGCTGGTTGGACAAGCTTGCCATCTATGAAATCAGAATGTGATACAAGTGCTGTAAAAAAGAGAGCAGAGTACAAGGCTAACGAGTGTCAGGGATGCTTTTATTTTCTGAGAAGGTGGTCAGGAAAAGTGCCCCCTGGTCTGTTGTGAGAATATCAGTGCTCAGAGGGGAGAATGCCAAGGAATAACGTCAGAGAGCTAAGCAAGGGCCTGCTAACAGGGGGTGATTCATTCTCAGTGTGATGGGAAGTCATTATAGGTTTTGAATAAGGGAGTGACATGAATCTAATGATAGCTTTGGGGTGTAAGTCAAATGTCTTAGCTGAGAGGTATTTATTATATGAGAGGGCTGGAAAAAATTCTTGGAGAGTGTATGGTATGCCTTTGACCTTCTTAAATATCCCTTACCCAAGAGTTGAGAAAACCAGAGAAGAAGAAACCTAAGTTAAGATGTAGATGCTAGGACACAGGCCAGCCTTTCTCTATGTCTTTGTGACTTTCTCCCTACCATTAACCTAGAAAATTAGGCTTATGAGCCTTATTCAAGTCCTAGCAAAATTAAATAATTCTATGCATCATGAATTTTCAGAATTTTTTGAGAAGAATCAAAATTATAAATGTCAAATATCTGGATGCCACCTGTCAAAAGTCTTACCTCTTAAACTGGGTCTTCTGTTCCCATGGAAGGTTTGAAGTTGTGTGAAGGGAAAGAGGAAGCCTTGAGGTAAACTTGGTACATCTTGCTGGAGTGTCAGTTTTCCTCAAAGATGGGAAGGAGATGTTAAATTAGCTGGAAAGGGACTTAAGACATTAACAGCCTGAGACAAACACATATAAATATATATATAAAATCAAGATATCACAGATATATATATACCATATATATCACATATACCATATATATACCATATATATTTATGGTAGTAAAACATAAAAATCTGCATGGATTTTAAGCTATAAAAGGACATCAACTTAATTATGAGATCTACCTACTAATAAAAAATTGAAACAAAAATTAAAATTAATTGTGAGATTACATCAGTGGCTTTAATCTACACCACCCACCCTTTGTTGTGTGCACAGTAGGTATCAGAGTGGAAATTCAGAGAAGAAATCTAGAGTTTAGGACAAAGTATCAGGGCTGGCTAGTTGAAATGGAATGTGTGAAGCCAGTAGATTTTGACAAAAATTTACAGGTCATTAAACCTATGGAGAGACACACAAAACAGGAACAGAAAACTGTATAATGTTTACTCCTCCCTGTTATATGAGTGAAGAACACAAATGGAGTTTGACCAAAGGGAAAGGAGTCCAATTAACGCTAAATAGTACACGACTCATACATACTAAGTTCCCATACCCATGTCTAGCATGTCACTCTAATGATATTATAATGAGAAAACCACATATAAAAAAGCAAGAAATAGACATAGAGCAACATGTGGTCTAGCTAGCTCCATCTCAGTGCAACAGGTCAGAGGGAGACATTGGGAAAAGCTTGTGCTTTAGATGAAGAGGTTGGCTCAGTGGGAGAGGGCTGGCATGAAGTTGTACACTCCTGAGTCTCTGGGCACTGCTTATTGCATCTCCCATTGAGTCTTGCTGAATGAATGTATGCAATAAATTATGTAGTTGCATACCCACATTGTCTTACCTGTTATACAAGTTGGTTTCACTTGCCAAAAGGAACCTCAACTCAAATAGGTAGAAGCTCACACTGTTTTATTGCCTGGCATCGAAGCCATCTAGGCAGGCTGCTACTGAGACTTGTTTCTATCCTTAATTTTGTTCATGAGGTTGGGCCCATCCCTGGAGTTGGGAGCAAGAGCATTGATTGATTTTCTTCTCCTTGGAGGGTTAGTTCAGTTGAAAAGTTTGAGAAGTACAGGGGGTATGTTCCTTACTAAAATGGATGAATTAAATAATAAAGCTAGAAGTAATATTTTTCCTTTTGTCTATTTTCCAAATTGACTCAATATTGATAGCTACTTTTGTAAGTTTTTATTTAAGTTTAAAGGGAATATTTATTGATCACCTGTATGTGCTCAGTACTGCACTAGGCAAAGATGGGGTAAGAAAGAACTGGAGGCTACATTTCTTGTCTTAAAGGAGTTAACAATCTTGTTGAAGCAATGAGACAAAAAATAAAAAAATAAAAAAAATAAAGAAACTGGAGAAGCAGATAAATGTGTTTAAGGATAAATAAATTCTAAATGTCTTGAATTAGAGTCAGATGATAGGGGTATTAAGTGAGCTAAAGATTTTGATAAACTGCCGTATGCAAAGGATTTCATTGCAAGGATTCCTGAATCTAATTTAGCCTGAAAGCTGCTAGCAGGTGGTCCTGTCCTAGTGCTGTAATCCCCCCATAAAACAGCTATAGGGACAAAAGTCAGCTTGATCTTAGTAGATAGCTTCCATAAGCTTAAAGTTTTAGCAATATTTTTAGAAAACATGGCCTGTGGCTAACAAATGAAAATAAGGCAGAACTTGAAAAGACCTTTGTGATTTTTTTTCTCCTCATTCTCAGTGGTTGAGGACCAATGTGAGCCTGGTGACTTCTGTGTGAACACAGAACTGACTTGAATTGATTCATTTAAGCTTGCTTTCAGTCAAGTGCCTCATTTTATTTTGAAGGTAGAATGAAAGGGAAGATTCTACATGTATTTGTTTATTCATTTCCTCCTTTATTCAACAACTATTTGAGAATATTTCTGAGATAACTAAAATATATCCAGCATTGAAGAGGGTGCTTTTCTATCTGGAGATTAGTGGCTAGACTGAATAATTAATATTTCTCTTGGTTATTTTGGTGTGTTGAAGCCAAGGTTTATGAGAATGCCCACCTCAGAGAATTTCTAACAAGTCCTCAGATTCAGGAATACCTCACCAGGTCTAGCTTTCCAAGCAGTACAGAGCTCATTAAATGGAAAGAAAGGCTATCTAATGAGGCCCTGGAATCCGACATTGAGAGCATGAGTGTGTTAATTGCACATTTGGGTCACCATCCACTAAGCGTATTTGCCAGATTTGATGTTCTTTATAAAAGTTAAGGTGAATTGGAGCATGAAGGGGGTCCATGTGAACGAATGCTCTAATAATTTACAAAACTGTCTTAGGGTTTTTGACATCATGCTCCATTCTATTACAACTTGCTGCCTGGAAATTCCCAGTGTACTGTTACTTGCAGTTATATTTGAAGTTGGGGGAGATTGTTGCATCCCTGGCGTTAAGAAGCCATGATCCAAAGCCTGGTTCCAGGTATGCACAACATACAAATATCAGAAACATCTTATAGGTTGGGTCAGTTTCTGCTGATATTTCCATGAGAAACAAGATAGATACTCCACCAAATCTCCCAGGTTGGTTATATGCCCTTATTTTCAAGTGCAATAATTTTGGAAAATATTTTGAAAACTGTAAAAGCTAAATTAATATTAATTATTACGGTCCCCCATGACCTTGTGAATTTCTCACAAGCAGGGACAGAAGCATACTCGTCTTCTTTTCTCCTTTTATATGGTCTGGCATATAAGTGTTGAGTAGATGCTTAAAAATAATAAATGAAGAGTTATAGATGTAACTTCCTTTAATTATGTCTTACGGCGTTATCATTTAGGGATAATCTAAATGCTTGACCTGTACATATTTGGAGACCCATTTAGGGGGGTTAACATCTTAGGTGTGTTTACTGGAAGAATAGACCCTTGGGAAATTATATTGGTACTTTTTTCTTTTTTCATCCATTTAACACATTTTTATTGCATGTTTATCTGTCCCCATCACGCATAAATGTTCTGGCCAAGACAGATAAAGTTATTACTCATCTGTGGAGCTTATATATTTCTAGGGAGGGAGGCAGGTAGCAGGAAGCAGTGATTGAGAGATGTGCCACGAGCAGCCATCAAGTAAGATGAACAAGATAAGTTTATATAGTGGTAAACATGAAGAAGAAATGAGAGCAAGATGCTATGTGATGGCGACAGGTGTGGGGGAGTGATGAAGCAGTTTAGATTGGAGGGTAAGGAATGGCCTCGCCAAGGAGGTGATATTTCTTTTTTAAAAAATCTGAGAAATCTTTTAGAACAGGCTTTGCAAGAATGGCTTTTCCTAAAACTTTCTGTTTTTTCCAATCGAATGTATAAAACTGACAGTTTCACTATGAGGCCAAAGAAATGGGCAGGTTAAGGTTATCCTCTTTTATCTGTGGGAAAAGATGCTCGCATGTGCTAGGAAGCAAACAAAACCTGTTTTGTTCAGCTTGTGTTTCTGTTCACTTTTATGCGCATGCAAAAATTATAGGAGGACACTTAAAATACTTGTGATAGCAGTCTGTCTGCCTGCCTCTCTTCCTCCCTCCCTCTCTCTGTCCATCTATCCATCCGTCTCCACCCATCCATCTCCTTCTTCCTCTTTGCCAGGAGCAATTCTGGGAGAAACTAACCTCACAAATAAATTTCCATTTTACATTTACGTATGCATACACACAGTACAAAAACTGTAATGCACAAATGGACTTAATCTTTCTACAGCAGCAAAACCAGTCTAAAGCTCTCTGAGGCTTTAGAGCTCAACTGAAGGTCTAGTCACAGAATAAAGCACTTTGGCATGAATGGAAGGTTGCTTTAGCTACTCTGCAGTCTGCTTTTAAGACACAAGGAATTAAACGCAGGGTGGAAGTTTCAGGGCCTGTTGTCAGGGGGCTTGAGACAGTGCTGCTCAGAGGGCTACCAGTAACATCTGTGGATGATCAGTCAGGTCCAAGATTCAGGTAGAAATCTTTATTCCTAAAGAAAGGGATGAAAGAGCAGAGGATAAATGGAGAACAAGAGGAAAAAACCCAGAAATACCAATGATGAGATATGCCAAAACAGTAACCTTGAAAAATATTGTGGGCACCTAGGCCAAAGGTGGTCAACCTCAGAAGTAACATGCTGAGAAGCTGTCTATACAGAGTAAGCACTTCAAAAGATCAGCTAAATTAATAAATACATTACTACATTAATGAAAGACTAGAGATTCATTTGGTTTTTAATATTTCAACTGAGTAAATTCTTTGTTATGATTATGTTATTTTAACCTTCAGATTGTCAGGCTGATCATGTTGATAAACATTTGATTGTGTGTCTGTCATGTTTTCTCATCATTTCTGTGGATTGTCCAGATTGTAAATGATTTTCTCATGATAGTTCATACTTTACTTTTAAATTTTTTACAATGTTCCTGCATTACTTTTATAATCACAAATTTAAAAAATCCTCCCTAATGTGTTCGCATTAGAGAAGGAGCCATGTCTATCTCATTTACAATTGTACCCCCAGGCTTCCACAGTGCCTGATATAGAATGTATATTTATTAATGAATGAATTCACGGGGGTGGGGAAATTTCTGGAAATTTCATAAGTTCCAGAAATTTATGAAATCAAGTAAAAATGGAAAACGCATCACAGAAGACAGAGAAATTCCTAGCCAACTTACGGAGTTTTGGAAAAAGAAAATTATTTGGGACAAGTGAAAATAAAACTCCATCCTAACTGACTAATAAAAATGAGGATAGATTTTCCTCATATTTGTAAAGGGTTCTCATCCTTTTTTTTTTCCTACCCCATAGCTCCACCTAAAGAAGATTGTGCATCAGTCACAGACCTGCCCAATGCCTTTGATGGACCAATTACCATAAGTATGTCTCTCTTCTAATCTTAATTAAATTTTCCTATTTTGGGGAAGGGGCTCAGGTGGGTTCTCTATGGTATATTTGAATAGAACATTAGGCCAGGTGTGGTGGCTTACTTCTGTAATCCCAGCACTTTGGGAGGCTGAGGTGGTTAGATCACTTGAGGTCAGAAGTTTGAGACCAGCCTGACCAATATGGCGAAACCTTATCTCTACTAAAAATACAAAAAATTTGCTGGGTGTAGTGACAGGCACCTGTAATCCCAGCTACTCGGGAGGCTGAGGCAGGAGAGTGGCTTGAACCCAGGAGGCAGAGGTTGTAATGAGCTGAGATCGCGCCACTGCACTCCAGCCTGGGCAACAGAGTGAGACTCCATTTCCAGAAAAAAAAAGAATATTAGTCATTTCCCTAAGACTGAGGACAATTGGCTTTAATTCAGTGTCCCTTCCCTTTTTTCTGCAATGACTTGAAACTGCTCTCTGGTTTACACTCATGCATCATTCCTCAAACTTCAGTCATTTGAAAACCACTTTCACATTTTTTTGGTATCTCTATATATACAATGCTAACATTTACTTGATTTTTTTATTTAATTGACCCATTGTTTTCTACTTAAAATGCATTTATTTTTAAAAAGAAATTGCACATGGAAAACCAACATCACATCATAAATAGAAGGCAACCTTAATAACATTTTAAAATGTAAGAAAAATTAAATAATGCTCTTAATTTGTAGCTGCTAAAAACTCTAGGTCTGAGTCATGTTCTCTCTTAGAAAGGGGAATTAATAAGTGTCAGGCGTAGGGGCATTTTGGCCCCAATTAGCAATTTCATGTTTGATGTAATTGAAGTATTGAAAGATAATCATGAAGGATATAAACTTCCTGATATGAGTTTTGACATTATTTATACCACATCCATCTTAAATCATCCTGATATTTGATTATCCACAGATGTGTATATTCATGCACTTTTTAAAAATAGACATGGGGGTCTCACTATGTTGTCCAGGCTGGTCTTGAACTCCTGGGCTCAAGCAATCCTCCATCCTCAACCTCCCAAGTGCCAGGGTTACAGGCATGAGCCACCATGCCTGACCTATTCCAGCATTTTAGAAATCAGAAAATCTGAATCAGAACTTTCAAATAGGCTAGTCTGCTAACCCTGATCTTACTGCCTCCGAGCCTCATTTAATGGGAAACAGTACAGTGTTGAGGAGGTCTGATTTCTGCTTCCTCACAGCTGGACACTGACAGTGTGCATGGGCATGATGTTGCAGTGGCAGATGGATGAGAATCTTTGTAGACCATACAAACCCAGCCCCACATTGTTGTGTAAGGAATTGTCCCTGATCTGTGCCTTGCAATAGGAAGGGGAGGCTTCACACCATGATGGCTATGACATGAGATGTGCTGTCTCGGTCAGGCCTGGTTTGAAATCCCAGTTCCTCACCATGTGTGAGATTTTAGAGGAGTGACATAGTTTTTCTGATCCTCAGTTTTCTCATACGTATAATGGAACAACCTATGAGAATTTTCAGGAAATTTGTAAAAGACACTATGTCTAATGTATGCCCAGCCCATAGTAGATATTTAATAAATGCCCTGTTTCTTTAATGCCCACAGTTCTCTTTTGAAGTCCAGACCTGTAAGAGTTTGGTCAACAATATTTCCTCGTCAAATCCTCACCTGCAGAGATTACCAGGGTGATTGACACCTTGATTTTTTTTTTCATTTATGTATTATTAATAGTTCCACTTGAGGCTTGGCACAGTGGCTCACTCCTGTAATCCCAGGCCAAGGCAGACAGATTACCTGAGGTCAAGAGTTCAAGACCATCCTGGCCAACATGGTGAAACCCCATGTCAACTAAAAATACAAAAATTAGCTGGGTGTGGTGGCGTGCACTTGTAGTCCCAGCTACTTGGGAGGCTGAGGCAGGAGAGCTGCTTGAACCCGGGAGGCAGAGGTTGCAGCATGCCAAGATTGTACCACTGTACCCCAGCCTGGGTAACAGAGTGAGATTCCATCTCAAAAAAATAAAAAAGTTCCATTTGAGCAAGCTAAATAGGTAGACAAAAAGAACCTTTAGTCCCATCAATGCAATACAGCAGAAAATAATTTCATCTCACTTGCATAGTGAGTGGCCCAGACTTGAGAGCAGCAAATACTTTTAGGGAGGAATAACGAATGAATCCATTCAGGCTTTTTCTTCTCCAGTTCATTCTAGTCATTTGCTTGTTGAAACCATAGATGTTGATCTTCGTCTATATCTGTGCTTGTTAATTTCCAGGTTGAATTTCACAGAGAACTGCAAAGGCTCTATCTGTATTTAGACCTGCTGATTTCCTAGCCAGAAGTGGGTGTTTGCACAAGCAGACAACATTTGCCCCTTAAAAAAGAAAATCTAAATCTTCATCAATTTTCAGATGTATCTTCCCTGCTGAGGCTATTAGTCTGCTACTTCAAATCTTTTTTGGAGGAATATATGAATTAATAGCAACACATTTTATATGTACTTCAGAAGGGAGAGTAGGGAACCAAGTGGGAGGATGATTATTTATTGAGCACCCACTGTATTTTGAATACTGTGCTGAGCACTTTACTTAACAATGTATCACTTAATCCCCATTTTACAAATGAGGAAACTGAAGCTCAGAGTTGCCTTGTCCAGAGCTCTATGAAGCTGGGATTCAAACATGGGGATGGGACTCCCCAGTACTTCCTTGTTTCCTGCCTCATCCCCAGGGTGTGTAGGGGGATGGGAGGCTGCACTTTCTAAGTGCATCTGCCACTCTGTCCCATTACTGGATAGATAGGTGTTTTTCATTGCAAAGGAAAATAGCTTTGAAGTCACTATGTTAAATGCTAATCCACAAACTCAAAATATGAGCTGTGAAGTTCTGTGAAAACCTTTTCTCTCTCCCAGCTATTGTTAACCCCGATGGCACTCGCTATATCAAGAGAGGAGAATACAGAACGAATCCTGAAGACATCTACCCCAGCAACCCTACTGACGATGACGTGAGCAGCGGATCCTCCAGTGAAAGGAGCAGCACTTCAGGAGGTTACATCTTTCACACCTTTTCTACTACACACCCCATCCCAGACGAAGACGGTCCCTGGATCACCGACAGCACAGACAGAACCCCTGCTACCAGTAAGGAAAATAAATCACTGTGCTTCCCAATAGCAATTCCTTGGCAACATGTCTCTGACCTTCCTGAGCATTGCACACTCACATGCTGATTTTCTCATCTCTAGACAGCTGGAAGCTGGTGATGCCATTCGGGGAGGTGGGCTCTTGTGGTTGTCAGTGAACTGTATGCACTGACTACTACTGCTTACCTTTTTTTACTCATCTATAACTGTTTTTCTTACCTCGGCATAAGAAGTGCCATATAGGAAGTTTTATTTTGGGGAGAGCCGTCCTTATTCTCTTATCCCCAGGGATACAGTGACAATTCAAGCCTAGTATGAAAACCATTTTCATTTTTTCATGTTTCCTTCTTGTTCTTATCCACCTATGAATAAGATTGTTTTCATAAAGTCGGGATCATAGAGTTTGCGTACCACTCCACTATCACCTTTTTAAAAACCCGTTTATGCCTGAGGTTGCAATTTTTTGAAATTTTGCAATCAGAACTTGGTGATGACCTTGAGCAGTAGAATATAAATATCTCCCACATGCTTAGCATTCCAATAATGGAACTTAGGCATACATGGGTCAACTGTGGCCTTTTGTGTTTTAACTTGATTTACACTCAAACTATTGATAGTGTAATATTCAGTGATTTTCATTAACCATGATTTACCCAACAATTCCTTCATTTTTGGTCCAAGGAAGTACATCTGGATGAGTTTTCTGGTGAAATCAAATCAGCGTAAGAGCTCTATATTCCAGCCTGTTGGGGAATGTTCTCCATACTTACTTGGTGTGTGGGGGTAATTCGTTACTTAGAGCTGCAAGAGTGGAAGTATGTAAACATTGCGTTCGATTTCTTTGGAGTTTGCCCCTCACGCTTCAGCTCCACTGGAAAGTGTTTACATGTCTCTTGTCTCCTCTGTTTCCCTCTTTGCTTTTCTTCTACAGTTTGTTTTGAAATGGGCTCCCAGATGGGCCATGTTCCTCCAGTGGAGGATTAATCAAACTCAAATAGGGCATCTGCGTCTGTAGCAGTTTTCCTAGTATGGTATGGATTTTCTCTTTTCCTGGCTATTGCTCCTGAGGGGTGAAACGTGGGCCCCAAAGAGTGTGGCAGAAATGCACTAGCTTGTGAATACTCAAGACAGGGCCCTTCTCTATTCCTCGTCACCCAGAAGCCAGGGAAACCTCCACAGCACTGTGATTTCATTTATAAGGTCACTTGTGCAACAGTGTTTTAAATTTCTGTCAGTCTCTGGCTGAGGGCATGATGCAAATAGGCTTGGGGTTCCCATCACTCCCTGCACATTCTTTGAAGCCTTTTAAAAAGCAGCTTTTTCAAGCTGTCCATGCTTTCTTGGGTTATTGGCCCTCTTGAGTTTGCCTCAGCTTATTGTTGGCAGTCCCGTGGGCAGCCCTTCCTGAGAGAGGCTTCTGCAAACCAAGCAGCCAGTGCTGCTAGCCACTCACTGCTTCTTGGGTTCCTGTCTTTTTAAAGTAACTATGTCAAAGGTGCTTATCATTATGGCATGCAATTTTGTCAGATGCTGGCAAACACAATAATTAGTGGTCTCAGCAGGAAGCAGAATAGGTCTACCCTAAAGTACCACTTCCCACCAAAGAAGAAAATCCTGATAAAACATAACTTGTGGGGACCATACATAGCTAACATTCAAGCCACTAATAGCCTATACAAAATAGTATTTCATGTGTGTTTTTAAAAAGGCAATTAGCACATTTTATTAACCCCCATAGAATATCTCTTAAGAACTGTGTCTTCCCTTCCTAAGTTAATCAGCAAATGTATTTTGAGAACCTACTATGTACCAGGCCTATTAGAATGCTTGCGATCCAAGGATAAACATGGGTAGGAAGTAACATTGAAGAGAAGCAAAGATTACTGAGATATTTATTCATTGAATCAATGTTTGAGGTCTTCTGCATGCCAGACACGGCTCTAGGATGCTAGGAATTCAGAGTTGGACTTACCTTCATGGAGACTATACATTATTAGTTTAGAAGTCAGGGAAAAAGAGTGTTTATGAGACTTAACTAAAACATAGTTCAGGATTTGGGCTGAGAAATGAATTGTGCCTTTCTCTTCCCAGATAAATTAGTTAAGTTTCCTTCAGCAGCTAAAAAAGAAAGAGACTAATGAGTCTACCAGATGAGTCCAAGGCTAACCTGAGAGTGACTGAAGTACTGTAGTACCCAATGGGACCAGTAGCAGCTCCAAGTGGATCACTTCATGCAAAGAAAGGTACCAAAGCAAACAACCTGGTGGAAACTTGAATGTAGCATAATGGTATGACAGGAAAACTCAACACCAATAGGCTTCTGAATAGAATCGTATTTCTAAAGTCCAGTGAGGAGATTTGCAAAACCTTATCACTGTTGAACTGAGAGCTGGGACAGAGTGAGAGGGAGTGATTGCAAAACCTCCCTCATGCATTGCAGGAGTGCAGGGGTCAAGAGGAGTGCTGGCTAAGAGCATAGAAGAAGGCTGTCTTTGGCTCGGCTGGCTCATTCCTTCCTGAAGGGCCTGTAGTGGGTGGCAATAGGGACAGCTAGTAACAATACCCATCTGGGTAGCTTTAGGCTTCCAGCAGGCTGTTTACCTTGAGTGTCATCAGTCTCTTCCTATTGGTGACCTGGAGCTCTCTGGGATCAAGAAACCTAAACTAATTCAGGAAACTGACTCTTGCCTTGGAACACTGTATTTCCTTGTCTTCTGGGTGTCAAAGGAATACTTTCTTTTTTTTTTTTTTTCCAGATCTGGTATGGCCTATTTAGGTGGGGAAAATTAGAAATTCTGCTAGCTAGGCTTTTCTATTTTCCCCTCATACCACTCCTTTCAGGAAAACAAAAATAACACCTATTTCTATCTTGTTCTTGTAGGTTTGTTTCCTCTGGTCCTATTTTTTCCTGGTGTACTATTGGGTGAGGGTGGTGGGAACTATGCATCTTTAATAAAGTTTCTGAGGTGAGAATGTGGTGTCTGTGGATTTTCCAGGGGATGCTCAGGTTTGTCTGGAGGCTTCATGGGTAAAATTGGCTCCTATTTCTCTACTCTCTGTTCTGAACTAATGTGTCCTTTACAGCAGGGGTGTCCAGTCTTTTGGCTTCCCTGGGCCACATTGGAAGAAGAAGAATTGTCCTGGGCCAAACATAAAATGTACTAACACTAACCATAGCTGATGGGATAACACACACACAAAAATCTCATAATGTTTTAACAAAGTTTATGAATTTTTGTTGGGCCACATTCAAAGCCATCCTGGATTGCATGTGGCCCGCAGGGTATGGGTTGGACAAGCCTGATTTAGAGGACAGAACATACTGTGCCAGTGGGGCACAAATGCCTGTTGGCATTTGATATAGGTAGAGTCAAAGTTTTTAACCTAGGGTTCATGGACCTTCAGTAGGTTCAATGATAGACCGTAAGGCATTCTAGAACCATCTGAAACAATATGCAAAATTTTGAGTGTGTGTATATGTAGCATCTCTTTTTTGAGGAAGGAGGTCATAACATAGGTTTTCAAAGGGATATATAATTTAAAGTGGTTTTTTAAAATCTCAACTGGCTTAAATTAGATATTTATCCTGATGGTTTTTGCCATTCTACTTCAACAAGAAAACATACTGGACTCAAGTCAAACTTGAGAGTCAAATGAGAGATTTTAAATTGCAAAATGTTACTGATGATATTTTCTCTAATCTGAGAAAAATGTGGAATTTCTCTAACTTTGGCCACTCTGGTTTTGGTAGAAACACATATTGAATTAGAATAAAAGTAACAGAAATGATAGATGGATACCTGAGGAAGCTTTATCTGATTTCTATACTTTGAACACATTTTCTTTGCAAAGTTCCTGCTCAAGTATGAAGTTTGACCTGAGACTGATGCATGCGGGTGGAGCTTTGAAATGCTAGTTGTCATCACAAGCTACTTGGGTACAATGTTAGACAGATGTGAAAAATACACTCTAGCAACTCAAAGATAATCCAAAGATAAATGAATGAAAGCAATCGTTCGAAATTCTGCTTCGAAAATCTCCAGTTCATGGCTCAGTCGTCCGATCAAGAAAATAGAAAATTTCTTTCCTTCACAAGTTATTAAGTTGCTGCTTGATTTTGCTTTGATCATGAATTCAGGAAGGTCAGTTTGAAGAATGAGTAGCATGAAATTTATACCCATGCGGAATTTGCATTTCTGATGTTGTCCTAAGATTGTGGGAGATGTTAGGAGTCTGGAAAGATAAAACAAAGCCTAGATTTTTCTTTTCTAATTATCATTCAATAATAGATACAGACATCATATATATACAGAACTGAAAGTAAAGATTTATAGAGGGAATATCACTAAGTGATATTTTCATAATTGATCCAGTTACTTCAACTGTGCACTCAAACAGCCACGCAACAGCACAGAAACAAAATAACTGGATTTGGTCCTGGTTTGGTAATTCACAGCCTAAGACTCAGGATCTCACAACAACAGCAATGACAGGTAAACTGCTTCGTCTTTTGCTTATCGGCTCTCCTGAATGTCAGATCTTTTAGTGTTAGGGGAGAGGACATCCATCATCATGCCAAATCTCCTTCACCATTCTTAGTGAGAATAGGGTCTTGTACCACTTGGTATATCAGAAAGGCCTGTGGATCTGGGGATATGACTGATATTCTTAAATGTCCTGTATGTTTTCCTTTTGGCAATGTGTATGTAGAATCAGAATGATTTTTCCATAAGAGGAAGGAAAACTATGAATGAATACTTCTGAATGAATGAATGAAATTATGAAAAACTACAAATGAATGAATTGACTGTGTGATTCAATGAGAAAATGTCCTTTAGAAAGAAGTCTGCCGGAAAGTGCAGGCTTCTCCTTTCTGCTGTTCTGATTCTCACAGCCAATAATAAGAGAAGGAAATGCAGATTTCTGTCATCAAACTGTAGGCCCTGAACCCTTCTTTGAACACTTAAAATCTCAACTGTAAAATGTAGGAAATGACCTATTGCTCCATATCAGAATCTAGGCCTCTAACTAGCTCCCTGGGTGTGTGGCTCTTAGCTCTATATACCTGCAAAGTGTATTGATAAAGGAGCTTTGGGGAAGAATGATTCAAAGCCTGTAAAAATGGGAGATTGCAAGGACACCTTCATTTATTAACTTTCATTGATGGAGGTAATGGCCATACTCCAAAATAACTAGGCAGTCTTTCTGCAGAGGGGAGTAATAAACATGGAAAAATGATTCTTTACATTTGTTTGCCTTATATGACATTGGATAAATTATATTCTTTACTTCTATAAATAATCATGAGGAAAATAGTGCTCATGTTATGTTATTGTTGCCATATCACAATGTCTAAGATCATGCAGGGGTGGGGAGGGGGGGATAGAGAAATTGCAGAATAAAGAAAATGCTATTTTTAAATGTTGACAATGTTTGTCTTCATAGGACAAAGAATGTGAAGGGAAAGGTCTTTTGGCAGTATTTCATCTTAGGTCATTTTGGGCTTTCTTGATAGCTGAAAAAAAAAATCTAACTCACCTTACTTTTGTGTTTGGGGATGATGGTTTCAGCCTCTCTGCTTGAACTCGTTCTCAGTTTTTTGTCTACTGTTAGCTCATATTCTTCTGATACACATTTTTGTGCATTATTGGTTGCAGAAATGGCGGTCTTTGGAGATTTTTAAATCAAGACTCTTGCTTTTGGTCTTATTAGCAAGATCATTGGGGTCACTTCATCTGTCTGTCTTTCCTGATTGATTATCCTATTTTCAAAGAATGAGACTCAAAATGTCCTATTCTGCTTTGCAAAATATAGTTTGACATAAGAAATTACCTTGGGCAAGGTTGTGAGAGGATGTGGAATCTAAATGGAGAAAAGTGGAGAGGCATATTTTTCAATCTTCTACTTCTATGTCATTTTCCCTGTGTGTTGGATTGTTAAGATTATGTATCTATTGCTGGCAGAAATATCATATTCTAAATTCTTGGAGAATGATATTGGTTGCCCAAGATTGTATAGAAGATTAAGGAGCTAGGACTCTGAAGAGCTGGGTTTTAGAATCATAAACTCTCAGATTTGGAAAGGATGTTAAATTGTCTGGTTCAATCAACACTTCTAATAATTTAATCTCTTACACAACTTTCCTGCCAAGTGATCTTCCTGACTATGGGAAACATAATACTTTATGAAGAAGTTCATTGTTGGATAGTTCAGATTATTGTTTTTTCCAATCCAACCTTTGGAAGAATATTCATCTCCCTGAAATTTTCACCACAGATCCTAATTTGGCCTCCTGGATCCAGAGACAAAAAATTTAATCCCTCTTTTACATTATATAGACTTTCAAAATTTGAAGATGGCTCTCATGTGTTCCTGGAGCCCTCACTCTTGCTAATTAGACTTCTGACTTCAGATAGGTCAGAAGCTCTGTCCAGCACAATTTTTAAATCTTTAAGATAAGGAGCATGAACCAGTTGACATTTAAGATCCTTCCCTCTCTGACATTCTATAAACTTCAGTTTGAGCCTCTGAAAAAAATGGAACTTTTTTGCTTTTTCCCATTCTTTTCACCATCTATATCAAATATAGATGATTCTCTTGAACAGTAAAAGAGTACAAGCATATTCAATGCTATTTCTTAGAAACTGTTAATTAATCTTTCAACAATCAATTCAATCATGATTACAACAGCTTTGATGAGCACTAGTGCTACAGCAACTGAGACAGCAACCAAGAGGCAAGAAACCCAGGATTGGTTTTCATGGTTGTTTCTACCATCAGAGTCCAAGAATCATCTTCACACAACAACACAAATGGCTGGTAATGAGTTATTATTGTCTCATAGCATATGTTTTCTTGACAGCCTTGAATAATTTTCATTGACCTCTGGGATGTTATTAAAGCCTAAAGTTCCTTCTATTCTCACAAATGTTCATTATGACTTTAGAAGGATCATGATCTCTGGTATCTATTTGTTTGCTTGTATGGCACCAATAAGCAGATTTCTTCTTTCTAATATATGGATTAGTATAGCCCAGGAGAAGGTTAATATAGAGACTATAAAATGGGAATAAGCTTTTTTTTAATGATGTAGCAAAATTGTGACTCTGAAAGATTATTCATGTATATTCTAAAATTACCACAGTCATAAAAAGTCTTGGACTTTCATGAGGAAATAGCATAGCTAGATCTGAAAAAATAATAGAAAATCTTCATCAGTGGAACTATTCTTGGGGTAGACACTAATCATACGAAAAGACAAATGCTCATTCCCTAAGATAGCCTGAATCTCATTTAAAATGTAGAAAACCCTGTTTTAGTAAAAGACATTGTCTACAGTAACCACTGAGAAGGAGATGAAGTTTTCATCTCCTTTTTTTATTCAAAAGAAAAGAATTTCTCAATATCTCAACCACAGTTCACTTTAGTTAACCCCTTTGATTGCCTAATAATGCCAAAATGATTTCTCTGTTAATTGGCTCCACGTTTTTGCTCTATGCTGAAGTAGTGTTGGGAACAGCAGTGTAGCTTCCATCTCTGTTTGAAGACAAAAAATGAATTAGCAAATTGTGAACACAATGAAATGACTGACATAGGTGTGGATTCCAACATTTTCTGAAGGTGTCTTGACAAAAAAAAACAAAAAACAAAAAACAAAAACAGGCACTTATGAAACCTTTCCATTCTGTTCTTGACGGCTTGGCTTTAATGGCATATGCTTAATGAGTTAATAATAAACACATCTGAAAGTGTGGGGAGTTTTCATTGGCCTTTAAAGACCCATTTTAGCTTTCTTAAAGAGAATATTCAGTTTTAAAGATCATAGCCACTTGTTTTGAGACTTATGTGTTAGCTTCGGAGACCAGAACATAAGAATTTGGGGTATGCAAGTCAACTCCCTCACTTTTTTAAAAAAAATCTGGGAAATCCATTATACCTTCTGTGCCTGATTTTCTTCCTTTGCAAGTGGGTTGCCTGGCATCCAGCTCAGCCACTAATGCAAGTCACCACAACAGGTACATCTTCAAATACCATCTCAGCAGGCTGGGAGCCAAATGAAGAAAATGAAGATGAAAGAGACAGACACCTCAGTTTTTCTGGATCAGGCATTGATGATGATGAAGATTTTATCTCCAGCACCAGTAAGAATAATCAATTACAGTACAGCCATTTATGCAAGGCTTATTGATTAATCTGAGTGATACCTAATTGTATCTCTCTTGAGAAGTAGTTAATGTGAAAAATAGGTGAACCTGTGATCATACCTTAGTTATATCTTGATGAGATTATGGAAGAAGAAATAGAATGTTTTGAGAAGTGGGGAAAATATCTCATAAAATGTCTAATGTCTCAGGTTCTTCCTGTTTTATTTATCAATGAGGTCCACTGCTACAGATTGTCTTTGAATGATTAGACTTTGTCAGAGGATGACATTAAAACAGTCCAAAAAATATTCATTGTGTACTTACTGTGCTAGGTGCTGGAAACACAAAGATGAAAAAAGCCAGAGCCTTTGCCTTTCAGAATCTCATGGTCTGTTGGAGCAATAGACTTGAAGAATGTGATTAGGAGGGTATTAATTAAACTTTGTAGGCTGGGCGCGGTGGCTCACGCCTGTAATACCAGCACTCTGGGAGGCCAAGGCAGGCAGATCATGAGGTCAGGAGATCGAGACCATCCTGGCTAACACAGTGAAACCCCGTCTCTACTAAGAAACACAAAAAATTAGCCCAGCGTGGTGGCAGGCGCCTGTAGTCCCAGCTACTTGGGAGGCTGAGGCAGGAGAATGGCATGAACCACGGAGGAGATAGCGCCACTGCATTCCAGCACTCTAGCCTGGGCAACAGAGCGAGACTCTGTCTCAAAAAAAAAAAAAAGTTGTAGAAGATCCTAAATTGAAGGCCCTTAAGGCTTAAATGATGGGAGCTAGAACTCAAGAATTATCTTAATTAAAACCCAACTAAGGTCAAAGGAACAAATCCAGAGTTTTAACAAATGAGCTGGACACCAAAGACCTTGAAGAGAAGGGCAAATGTCAGGTTAGCTTTAACAAGACATTACCACTTATTAAAAGCAAATAATGAAACGACTATTGGTACATAATAGTATCCAAATTTTTGACAATTATAAAACTTTTTGAAAACAAAGAGATGGAAATTGAGCTTTAAAGATGTCCTTAAAAGTTAAAAACATGCAAAGGTTGGTCTAATAGTCTGCCAGATTACTGAGTTGTCCACACATACCTGTAATGACTTAAGATTTTGCTGAATAGAGCTGAGAATCCTGAACCTGACTCCATCACAGTTCTGCTTTTCCTTAGAAAAAAGGCTTTTGGGGTGCTATGTGAGCTCCCCCAATTCACTGAAGTTCTATCAATTCCATTAAAACCGGACAATTTAATCCTCAAACGGACAGCACACAGAGAAGAAAGGGTCCAGAAAAAAAAATAGCTTAGGCCTTGAAGGCATCTGAATATATAACATTGATATAACAAATACTCAAAAGGAACTAGAATTTTCTATCTAAACTTTTAAGTGATTTTTTTAGACCCAGCACCCCTCCAGAGCTTAATCTATGGAATAAGAAAATTCTTTTTGGTAACTTCAGAACAAAAACCAAATAATCAAAAACACTGGAGTTTTACATTACACTGTCTCCTGTGTTCAGGACCTGGCCCAGCTTTGCAGGTGGGCCCATTAGTAAAGACGTGGTCTTGATACTGAAGAAATTAAATTCCCTTGGGGAGTAACCCAAAGATATCTACCTGCAAATGAATTGTATGGTCAGGCTTCAGGGAAAATCTTCCCATGGTGTTTTCTGTTGTTGCTGTTGTTGTTTTTAATTTTTAAAATCTCTATGGCATATTTTCCAATTTCAGTTTACTTTTCTGCTTAGCACCTATGGACATAATTCAACATGATGCCCTCTTTCTTCTGGAGGGGTGCGATAACTGCTTGATAATAAGCACCTTTTCATGCTTGTTGAGAATGTGGTTAATGATTCTAAACTCGATTTTCATAACTTGTAAAATAGAGCTGACAGTATTATAGTTCTGAAAACAGTTTTGTGTTATTTGGGTATCAAAATAAAATTTGAAACAATTAGGATGGATTTGCAAATAACCTTTCCACAAAACACATTGATTCCGATTTTGTCATGATCCTTCTGTTAGGTGCATCTCCTATTCCAGCCCTAACAGATTGGGTGACAATATCAGGGTGCTGGTGGATGTACGCTTCTTTCTTTCCAGTGTGCTTCTATGATGGTGGCTGGTTACCTGTGGTGTCTTATTTTCTTTCATTGGCTATGAATGGCTTGCTCGTGACATATTTTGTATTTGATGAGAGTGCTATAGTGTTTGATAAATATTCAGAAATGTACAGCTAAAACGTATGGCTATTCTAGGTAGATAATATTTTTCGGAATCATCTATAGGAAAGCTCTGGCTGCTCAGACATTTATTTCCCCACTGAAATTACTAACAACATAAAGTGATTATCACGGTATAACTTTCAGTTATCTGCCTCTTCACCCTGAGGATCTACAAATAGCACACAGTGACTAAGTCCCTGGGCTTTCAAGTGCAGAGGGATACGACAGACTGCATGGATGGGCAAAATGGCGCCTTTGGTTATCCTCGGTGAAGGGCTGGTGTTTTCAAAGCTGTCCTTCCTACTGCTGCAGCTTCTTTGACTGTTTTATCTGGAAGATCTCATGTTCTGAACCCCAAGGTATTCTATGACAGAATGCAAAGGACACTGAGATGCTTACCAATATGGCTGAATTAAGCTGAAGGCACCCTCCGCTTTCCCTCCATTTCCATGCCGCCATCTATACAACCTGGTATAGATGATTCATTGCATAGTCTACAGAAACAAGACTATATGCGAGACAAGTGGCGAAGGCTCAAGAAATAACATTTTTCTAATTGCTTCAATCATCGTTATCACAGTTTCAACCACACCACGGGTTTTTGACCACACAAAACAGAACAAGGATTGGACCCAGTGGAACCCAAGCCATTCAAATTCGGAAGTGCTACTTCAGACAACCGCAAGGATGACTGGTAATGGGTTATGCATATTTAATGAAAGGTTTTTTTTCCCCTCAAAGCCTATGATGCTGCAAAGGTCAATCATCGGGACACAGTGGGAAATTTAGCTAGTATCTCATCAAGAAATTCTTAGTGGACTTTCATGAGGATACTTAATTCCATTTAGGAGTCATTTATCAATTATACCATGTGGGTATATTTTATGTTGCTTCATTATAAAATGAATATGTTTGAAGGGTTTATGGTGCTACCTTTGACAAACTGATCATAGTGGAATAATAAGGGAACATGAAGAAATTCCAAGCCCATTGATTTTCTCTTGAGACCAATTAGGTAAAGTCACTCAAAATTTTTGAGAGTGGATGCTCAGAGATAATACTTTGGCATAGACTTGTTAAATAGCATGCACTTTAATGGAAGAACAGAATCATTAAAGGTTGATTGATAACAAGTCACAGTGTATTTAACCATCATCACAGCAGATGTAGACAGAAATGGCACCACTGCTCATGAAGGAAACTGGAACCAGGAAGCACATCCTCCCCTCATTCACCATGAGCATCATGAGGAAGAAGAGACCCCACATTCTACAAGCACAAGTAAGCAAGATGGCGGTCGGCAGTTCTGGGTTAGATGAGTTAGTGAAGACATTCCAGCAATAGGGAAGATTTTGTTTAGAAATTGGCCACATCTTCTATTTCCACTTAGTAATTTCTTTTATTCTCAGAGCCTGAAAATCTGCCAAACTTGCACACAAATTTTAAAATTGGAAGGAAAATGATACTACTTCAGGTTGCCCAAAGACCAAAATGTTTTAAGAAGTAGATCTAGATACAATTTTTGTGTTAAAAGTTCCTAGAGGTTCCATTTGGGTAACTTGTGTGTGTTTATGGAAATGTGTGGCAAAGTGTGTTCTTTTGGTGCTTAGTAGTGAAATCTGGAAAGAAAGCTTGTCAAGTGAATTGATCTTTGGAATCCTTATTTTCTATGAAGATCTTTGAATATAGTTTCTTTTTTGCATTCTGTCCTTGACTGTTCTGTAGAAAGACGTCCCTTGTACTCTTTAGAACAAAGTTGGTAGCGCGTATGGTCTGCATTTGAGTTCTACCACTGCTGCTTTTTCTGTTTTTAAGCCCAAGGTAACTTGGGGAAGGCTTTGATGCTCTTACTGTTATTTCTACCATTATGAAAACTTGTCAGTTTTTCTAAAACAATTTCAAGTTGCAGCAGTGGACTGTGAGAATAGGGGACCCCCTCACTTCCCAAACATAAGAAGTAAGTGCTTTTCTTCTTTTATCTGTCCCACTGAGATATGTCTATCTTATTTGGAATAAGAGTATTTATTTTGGAAAACAGCTTTTAGCATTTTAAAATGATGATTTGACTGTCATTCTCACAGCCCTAAATACACCTAATGGGGAAATGTGAGCTATAGCCACTTAAAAACGAAAGGGCTTTGGGAATCTATGGCTTGAAGTGTGTCTTCAGACAACAAAAGGAAAATTTCAGGTATCAGCTAGGATAGAGGTTAGACATTGTACTGAATATATCCAGCAGACCTTATATTCCATTACAAACCCCAGTAGATCTGATGTATGCATAAGGCTTATGGACTAAGTTAACAAGGAAGTCTAGGAAAAGAAAATACAGAGGAAGCATACATCTCTTGGGAATAGGATTTCGTTCCTGTCCCTTAGAGCCCTAACAGTGTATCTTAGAAATTGTTTTAGACAGTTTGTACTTAAAGACCAGAAAGCTACTTTAGAGACTTGGAAATAATGAGCCTATTGTCAAAAGGTGGTGCTTGGGGGGCATTAGGACTAGAGGGTAGGTGAAAATTCAGACAGAATGTAACTTGACAAAGAGAAGACAGCAACAACTGTAACAATTCTCTTATGAATATTTGCGAAACTCAAAGGGATCTGATTGGTGACCTCTGGTCTTTATCAAATTAACACCACAACTGCTAGAAGAAAGTCAGCCTTCATCTTTTACAGTAGAAATCATATGTTTTGTGAACCCATTCCTATTTAGGCTGAAAACAATAAAGAGTTATGGGTACTTTAAAAACTCATTAAAGTAGTGATAGAAGGAGTATAGAGTCCTTCTATGCAGTCACACACGTACACTTCCTTATTTCTTTTATTTAAACTTTGAGTAACATGGCATTCTATGTTTGGGTCAATGTTCCTTTTTATGTAATTACATTCAGTGGTTTTTCCAACTTCATTATTGGTTGGGAATTAGCGATTTAGTCAGTGGTAGGTAAAACTTAAGATTTTGGCTTTTTTCCCCTCCCCCTGGATAACCAGTTAACCCAATAATGGCTTGGCCAATGTAAGGGTAAAATGAGAACTGTTTTATTTTTTAAATGTCATTGCTGTCACCAAATCACACATATCATTTTCTAAGATAATGAAATACAACCATTTTACAAGTTGCAAAAAAATACTCTGACTTGGCAAGTTAATAGACTCTCATTTTCTTGATAAAACAAAATTGTTTTAAGTTGCTATAGTTAAAAATGTTGGTGGCTTTCTGACTTTTCCTGAAGGCACCTTGATGGAATTTTATTCTGTTGATTTTGTCCTTTTTAAAATAATGGTTGAAATTTTAAGCCTGTCACACACTATTATTTATATAATGCCTCAAACTGGCTTGGATAGTTTTCGACAACTGAATTAATTTAGTTAAAAAGTGTTTTAGCAATTTTTGGCACCATGTGAACATTGCCACATAATGTGTTAGTGAAATAGCATTCAAGCCATCCCAACACCTTTCCTGCTGGGCAAATCCACTGCTGGTGCATTTCCAGTGTGTGCAATTATGGGTTACATGACCACCATTTGAGACGGTCTCCTAATGTGCTGATCTTGTCAGTTGTTATACAGTATTTTCCTTTCATCAGAATGACTGGAGTGAAGAGGTTATTCTTCAAATGGTTTTCTAAGACAGGGTATGTGAAGCCATACACTACAGTAAAATAAAAATAATGATAACTCATAGAACTCTGAGAATTCATCAGCTACAGTCTGCTTAGTCCTATGGTTTTGAACAAATCAAAACCTCTTTGGACCACAATGTTCCCATCTGAAAAATTAAATGTTTGGATCATTTTATTTCTGATATCCCTTTCAGAATATCAGTGGCCTGTTTCCTTGCTGCTTTTCTTTTCTACCTTCTGTTCCCATGTGTATCTGCCCTTAAAGTAGAAAGATATGTTGACAGCTATTGGCAAGGAAAATAGACAATTATGTCTCCCAACTGATATTCTTCTCACAGTCCAGGCAATTCCTAGTAGTACAACTGAAGAAACAGCTACTCAGAAGGAACAGTGGTTTGGCAACAGATGGCATGAGGGATATCTCCAAACACCCAGAGAAGACTCCCATTCGACAACAGGAACAGCTGGTAATGGTTGGTTTAACAAGTAAATTTGGATGGCAACTTCCTTTTGGGTTAAATGGTAGGCATTGAGGACACTGAACAAAAGGACATTGGAGGAATTGTCACAAGATGTTAGGTTACTTAATAAATTATGCTGCAGTTAACACAGAGCCAAACGTTAAAGGCTCATAACAAGTCACCTGAACAGGAATGGATACAAGCCAGTTACGAATAAGAACAGGAAACACAGAGAACGTGTCCTTGAACATGTCTCTTTCACACCGAGTTCTGGGCATTATCTAGTGAGATTGTAGTGGAGGCCCTGATAAAATATCCCCTTTTGTCGTGTAAAGGAATCTACTCTAGAATATGGGTCCAGACTTTACAATGTGATTCTGCAAAGTGTGACTTGTGAGAAAGCATTTTGTCAGAACTCTAGTGTTCGAAGAAATAGAGCCAGACATTATGTGAAAAATGACACCTGTCTGATGTCATTTGGCCTTTTGGCCATGCCTGTTTGGTAATTTGTCCTTGAATATAAAAAAGCCATCTTCTCTATTCTTGAACTGTGAGATTGTGGAAATTGGAATCAAGTCTTATCATCATCTCTAAGTGATACCAGATAACTTGGCTCTGCAAGCTCCCATGCAGGATTTTTTTGTCTGTGTGACATAAGTATTGAAATGTGTCCTGCCTTATAAAGAATGTGAATTCCATATTCTCACTTGGTATCAGTGAGAAATATTCCCATACTTCTATTTGCAATATAGAAGATAATGCATCATGTACTTCTGGGGCATGGCAAGTTCTGAATGAATTCCTGGCAGAGCAATGGATTCTGTGACTGTCTATGTGGTGTGGTTGTTGCTAAGAGGATGCTGTTGCAATCTTTTCTACCTATACTTCTTCATTGGCTCAGAATGAAGCAAGGCATGTGCTGCTTTCTTATATGTCATTTATGCATATCCTTACTTGGTATCAGTGAGAAATATTCCCATATTTCTATTTGCAATATAGAAGATAATGCGTCATGTACTTCTGGGGCATGGCAAGTTCTGAATGAATTCCTGGCAGAGCAACGGATGCTGTGACTGTCTATGTGGTGTGGTTGTTGCTAAGAGGATGCTGTTGCAATCTTTTCTACCTATACTTCTTCATTGGCTCAGAATGAAGCAAGGCATGTGCTGCTTTCTTAAATGTAATTTATGCCATAAATCCCGTTGTCAGATAGTGCTTCTAACGGATTCCATTCATGCTTTTGAGATAAATGGCATTGACTTTCATATTGATCGCATGGAAAGCTGTTACCTGATTCCTTTCCTGAGATCACTTCCAGCCTAATGTGCATTCGGCTGGAATATGGTTGTCTCAGAATAACATAATGCACTCGGGCTTTTATACTTCTGCCGTTAGGGTACTGTGGCAGCATGGCACAGGTCAAGAACTACTCCTTCATCTTCCTTTGATGTCTGTAACTCATCCTCTCTGCACTGCAGGAGTTGTTAATGCTTTTGTGTCCTCCAGTTCACATGCTGATTGCTAAGAAGAAAATGAACATTAGTGAACCCAAACCTGCTGAAACATTCTGAGTTTATGCAACTTCCTTGCCCTCTATACAAGGAAGATGGTTTCATTGTCTTGTCTAGAGAATAAAGTCTTTTTAAACAATAAAATCAGTGTATCCCTGACCAAGCGTCCATTAACACTTTGACAATTGCTCCAACTGCATGGTCTCAGCAGCCTCAGCTCTTACCAGCCATCCAATGCAAGGAAGGACAACACCAAGCCCAGAGGACAGTTCCTGGACTGATTTCTATGACCCAATCTCACATCCCATGGGACGAGGTCATCAAGCAGGAAGAAGGATGGGTAATAGCCTCTGAGATTTTTATATATTCTGTTTTTTGAAATCCATTGACTGCTGACTATTTTTCTAGAAATATACCCTAGGTTTAGACCAAACTACTTTCCTGAAGGACTTGAGGTTCTTCAAAAATTAGTTTTCTTGGTAGGAGTGATACACATATTCACCTGAATATGAAGTTCCGAGCTGAAAGTAAAGAATTTAGCAGGAGAGTTGGCAAAATAAAACATTTATTGTCAAAATATATCTGTGTGAGGCAGTAAGTAATAGATGTGAAATGAATGTTGCCAACAATAAATGCTAAAGAAATTCTGAGAACCCCTCCCCGCCCACCACAGCATCACAGAAAGGTGAATTGGATCTGGTTTATGAAAAATTAAAAAACCCTGGATAGTCAGAGAAAGGAAGTGGGTGGTGGGGAGTGGGGGGCAGTTTTCCTAAGAAGGAGACTCATTTAAGGAGAAATGTGAAAGAAGAAAAGCCAAGGAATGAATATGTCAAGTGAGTAGATCCATTTTTCACAAAGGAAGATGTGTTTGAATGGCTAGGCAGGGGCCATTATGTTGAGTGACTGAAGTACCACAGGCAGACCCAGCACACATGAGTTTGCACATGGCAGCTGGAGCTCTGAGGAGCTGGAGCTCTGAGATATGGGGGAAAACCAAGCCAGGCAAAGATCTTCAGAATCAATATTAAGTCTATGTACTGATGAAGAGAAAGAGATTCCATTAAATTAATGAACATGTCAAGGACAATACAATTGGCTTCAACTACACAATGGTATGATAACTCTTGAAGGACTCTACTTCTAAGAGGGAAGATGAACAAGAGTCTAGAGCCCATCATCAAGTGGGACTTTTTCTGGGAGAATGTCCATTTGTGGTTTTGATTCAGGTTAGCACTTGCTTTTGTTTGAAATCTGGGATAGTAGAGTCACCACATTTTTGTCCTACAAAGATCTTGAATATTTTAGTGTTGAATATTTAGTGTTGAATCTTGAATATTTAGTGTTGAAAGGTTGCAGTGCAGACGTGGGTACCCAGTATTCTGGTGCTTCACTGAAACTGATTAAATCTCCCCAGAGGCAGTGGTGTGGATAGACTCTGACTGAATTGGAGAGCCAGCAATATAGATGGGGTTTATAAATTGTTTGGCCTCTGTTTCACTCAAGACTTCTTATTTCAGCAGAATAGATCTGTGATAACTATTAAAAACAACATTTACAAGTATTTCAGTGAAATTTCTGCACTACTCAACATTGTACAAGTTAAATTTTAAAGACCGCTTATACTTGGGTTTTGGGGAAGAATAATTCAATGACATCCACTACTTCTTATTTCTTGCCCCTGTATACTTTCTGTAACTCCACCTAGGTGGTATTGAATGCTGATTTTGTGTTTGTTTGCATTTTCACTCTGTGAAGAGAAAAGACTAAAGGGGGGAAGAGGGCTATTTTTAAAAGTCCCTTTGGTTGGTAAGGGGGAGGGGATAAAATGGTACCTGAGCCAGCACACTTTATCTTTTCTCCATGTGTCAGATTGCATGTTTCTATAAAAAAGGCAATGTTTCTGTCTCTCTGCAAGCTTTGGGTGTTCCATCATGCGCTCATGTAGAGTCCTTCCAGACTCAGCAAAAACAAACACGAATCATAGCTTTCATATAACTCGGCCCTTCAAGGAAAGTCAGTTACTTGTTGTGGTGCTCTTGATGAAACAATAATCTATCTCAGTTCTGGAGACATAGTCAGTGTGTGCTTTCTTTCCTCTTGGCCAGATGTGAATATTTTAAAAAATCAGTTGTAGACCATAAGCCACCTTCGGGTAGTGGGTTTGGGAAATCAAGCATTAACACTAACATTGATTCCTTCAGACATGGACTCCAGTCATAGTACAACGCTTCAGCCTACTGCAGATCCAAACACAGGTTTGGTGGAAGACTTGGACAGGACAGGACCTCTTTCAATGACAACGAGTAAGAATAACGATGCTCAGCCTCTTTATTGACTTGTATTCCTGCTTCATCTCTTACACCCTATTGGCGAAGATGCAGAACTTTGGTGGTGGAATGGTGCTATGAGGCTCACCTCAGCCCAGAGTGTGAAACTGTCTTCATTGTCTATATTTCTTGTGGAGGTCTCTCAAGCTGATTTTCCCTTCATTTCTTGGTGCCTTCCAGATTCAATGACTTTGTGTTTTTAAAAAAGTAGAACTCTATTGAACTCCATTTTCATTCTCTAAGTAGTTATGTCAGTGAAACACAAGCCCACTTCCAGGATGTCTCTATATTTTAACTGACCATTTCCTTTCAATATCCATTTTTCCTCCAGCCAGTGCAGAAGAGGGGTAGGATTGCTTGCATGATTGTAAAAGACATTTTGGGGCCAGATAATCCTAGAGATCGCATCAGTTCTTAGAGGAGAGGCAAGGAATGTTATTGACAATCAACAAAGGTGACGGGATCCCTGGAACAACAACTACAAAAAAAAAAAAATTGCTGGTATCTCTTTCTATCACTAAGAAATGTTCAACTTCTAGTAGCCTTAATTTCTACTATATGTGCAGGGATGTCCTAGAGATCAGCCTAAAGTCATTCATAACTTCTTTGAAGAATACAAAGGAAATCTAGAATTAAGAAGGTCCCATTTTACTGCTTGCCACACACAATGGGCAGAGTCCTTCATATGAGCCCTTTAGACAAAGGAAAAAAATCAGCAAGCATGTATTGATTGTCAGCAATGTAAATAGCACAGCGTTAAGCATCAAAGGAGATGCAAATAAGCCCATGAATGGCCCTTGCCAAAGAAGGACTTATATTTCCATTTTATGTCCCTGTTGGCTTTTGTTCTGACATTGGGCTTGGGATTTGGTGACTGTCTGGCTTTTGTTCTGACATTGGGCTTGGGATTTGGTGACTGTCTCTCTCCTGGGTTGTAATATTTGTTTGGTGGTGGGCATGGCTTATGGGTGTGCTTTATGAAGTTTTTGTACCTGCAACTCAGAGGTCAGTACCTTTCTTGAAAGAACACAAAAGAAATAAACTTGAAACAGTCCAAGTGATTTTAGATATGGGCAATGGTTCAACCTCAAATTGGTATATGTCACTGAGGGCCCTGTGTTTGCCCAGGCAAGCGTTTCCTTGGTGCAGTGATGAGAATCCCTATACACAGGTGAAATTAAAAAAAAAA
>NW_016814096.1:2990980-3067584 GCF_001698545.2 Rhinopithecus bieti
AAAAAAAAAAAAAAAAAAAAAAAAAAAAAAAAAAAAAAACTTAATAATGGAGTAAAATGGTAACTTTAATTTGATGACCTTTAAAAGGTAGCTAAGTATTTCCTTAAATAAATTTGATCTGTGTTACTCGAGTAGGCTATTCTAGATAGGCTTCTTTTTCTTTTATGGTTACAAGTAGACTACAGGCTATCATAGTGTTCATTTTCCCTACAGTCACATGTCTTGACACACAGTTAGGTGCTCTTGATTACTGATAGGAGCATTGGGATTCAAATATTCTTTTTTCCATGTCTCTATGTTCTCTGGTTTTCCTGAGTGACTGGGAGCAATGCTACAATTGCGCCAGGACAATCCAGGGTAGGCAAAGTTTTTGGCTCATTCTTCACCTTGCCACATTACCTTTGATGATTATACTGAGAAATAAAGGGTTTTTGGAACCAACTAGGGACAAAATAGAATTCTGTATATTTCTATCAATCAGAGGAGAATGGTGTGCACAAACCTTGGTCTTCCTGTGCACCTATCCATCTGACTCTACTCTAGCCAGATCTTCCCTGCTAGCAGATAACAGGATTTGTACCATAGCTTCAAATTAACACTGGATTCATCCCTCATTGAAACAGAGCAGAGTAATTCTCAGAGCTTCTCTACATCACATGAAGGCTTGGAAGAAGATAAAGACCATCCAACAACTTCTACTCTGACATCAAGCAGTAAGGATTATAAAATCTAGTTGGCTTCAGCTATTGATAAGAAGCAATCAATTACGGGTACTTTTGCAGTGTCTTTGGTGGAGGTGCATTGATTAGCTGCTGTTACGCTGTTACTTTTAATCAAAAGGTGCGTCTGGTGGTGGTTTTCTGATTTTCCTGTTTTATATACTCTTTGAACATTAAGAGCAAACTACATTTCTTAGTCTTAAAGGTTGGATTTCTTTCACTCTAGGGTTAGTGCTTTGTTTTAACCATAATGGATTGCTTATGTATGATTTATTTTATTTATTTATTTTCGTTAACTTGAGATCTTTCTAACTTTTTTATGTGGGCATTTAAATTTAGTGCTGTAAATTTTCCTCTTACTACTGCCTTAGCTGTGTCCCAGAGATTTTGGTACGTTGTATCTTTGTTCTTATTAGTTTCAAAGAACTTCTTGATTTCTGCATTAATTTTATCATTTACCCAAAAGTCATTCAGGAGCAGGTTATTCAATTTCAATGTAATTGTATGGTTTTGAGTGAGTTTCTTAGTCTTGATTTCAAATTTGATTGTGCTGTGGTCCAAGAAACTGTTTGTTATTATTTCAGTTCTTTTGCATTATAATTTATAATTGGCATAAATGTCTGATTATATCACTTTATATTCCTCACAATAATATTATTTTGCCTTTTGTCCTCTGGACCTACATGGTGCTGATGACTAAAAAGCAGTCCCTTCTGGAAAAGAAAAGAATAATTAATTTAGTAGCCTCGGGCCCTTGAAACCATGCATTTGCTATCTAATTGCAGGCAGCAAAATTTTATCTTTCAATCCAATGGTATGTTCCCTCCACTTCATCAAAGATGAATCCAATTGAGAAAGAACTCAAGATTATCTATGACGTCAGCTGACTTCAAGGTCACAGTTTTAGTGACATAGCCTTACCTAATAACCCAAGCAGATGTTGCAACAAATGCCAATTTTGGGTATTAAGATCACCAAAATCTCTTCTGTTGAGTGATGTCCAAGTGGTGTCTATTGCAAAATATTTATTCTGTTCAATAGTGTGACAGACTTCACTCTTTTGCTCCCTTTTTATGGATAACAAGTGGAAAGCTTTTGCAGCAGTTGTGTGTTCTGGAGACAAGCACATGGTGGGTGGTAATCTTACAAATATGGGTTCATCACTGATTCCACCTCCACACAGATAGGAATGATGTCACAGGTGGAAGAAGAGACCCAAATCATTCTGAAGGCTCAACCACTTTACTGGAAGGTTATACCTCTCATTACCCAGACACAAAGGAAAGCAGGACCTTCATCCCAGTGACCTCAGTTAAGACTGGGTCCTTTGGAGTTACTGAAGTTACTGTTGGAGATTCCAACTCTAATGTCAATCACTCTTTATCAGGTAATTTGGCATTTATTATCTAGTTTGCTTTCTCTATACAGAGAAACTATATACAGTTTCATATTACAGAGGACATTTTCTGTGTAGTCTGGAATTGGACTAGTTTGTGATATAGAAATGTCTTTCATTATTGGTTATCAATTCTAGTGCAAATAAACTTGGGTATATTTTAGATAAAAGAATGCTTCCTTTTGCCAGTGTTTTTTCCATTTGTGTGTGTTTGCGTGTGTGTGTGTGTGTGTGTACAACTTGGCTGTTATGATGGAATTGCTTTCTTTGTCTTATCTTGTGATATATGAAGTTGAACCACATGAAACTGATATTTTTGCAGGTCAAAATAGTCGAATTTTAGCAATTCCATTTAATGTGACTAATATATGCTACTTATTTGGTAAGGTTTTATCCTACAGGTGAATAATTTCTATATACTAGTATCTTTGCTCTGAAATTATTATCTGGTTTTGGTGATAGATTGATCAGTTTTACTTTTGGTGTTGGATAAACCTCTTCTAGTTCTGATGCATACGTAAAATGTTCATGATTTAATCTAGTATTAATGAATAGGGACCCCTTCTCTGATTGTAATAGTGAAGAGAGGACTGAAGATAATGTATTCAATTAAGTTTGACATGAACCTAGAGTAAGTCTTTTTTTTCCTCAAATAAGTAGTCATCTCTGCTTCTGCTTTGCTTTGCTTCTCCATTTGTATTAAGAAATTAGCACTGAAGAAAGGGGAACTGGAAAACACCCACTTTAGTGAAGAAATAAGAAACAGATTCTGCCTTCCTAGTACTAGTTTTTCAATTGCTTTGTAACACAGTCACTAAGACATAATCAAGATTAGAGGCTTTAGATATATAATTGTGGAGCAGAGATCTTCTCTCCTCCCCCTAAAAAGAAGAATAAGAATATATATGTGTGTGTTATATAATAATTTTTTTTTTTTTTTTTTTTTTTTTTTTTGAGATGGAGTTTTGCTCTTGTTGCCCAGGCTGGAGTCCAGTGGTGCGATTTGGGCTCACCGCAACCTTCGCCTCCTGAGTTCAAGCAATTCTCCTGCCTCAGCCTCCATGAGAATCCAATATGTAAAACAGATGACAGTTGCGAGGCAGGGACAGAAAATTCAGAATGCCACACGCTAGGCCTCATTTCTCTGGGTGGCCTACCCCAGAGCTTCAAGAAAAACAGTTTAAGAAAATGCTAACTTCAGCAATATTGGCAAGACAAAGCCCCTTACACTCCTTAGTTCTTTATTCAGCATTGTTCTGCTCTCACTTATTAAAATTTCCAAGTACCATTGTCAGTATTCTTCAGAAAATCTTACAGTGCTGTCTCATTGCTCTTGGCAAAAGAAAGCCTGTTGTGCAACCTAATTAATTAATTTTTTTTTTTTTTTATTTTGAGACAGAGTCTTGCCCTGTCACCCAGGCTGTAGTACAGTGGCGCAATCTCGGCTTACTGCAACCTCTGCCTCCTGGGTTCAAGCAATTCTCTTGCCTCAGCCTCCTGAGTAGTAGGGATTACAGATGTGTGCCACCATGCCTGGCTAATTTTTTTATTTTTAGTAGAAATGAGGTTTCACCATGTTAGCCAGGCTGGTCTCGAACTCCTGACCTCAAGTGATCCACCTGCCTCAGCCTCCCAAAATGCTGGGATTACAGACGTGAGTCATCGTGCCCAGCCATGAATTTAAATTTTAAATGACAATTTTAATAGTCACAGTACCCTAGAAGGCTTATAGCCTAATGTTAGTATATCAAATACTTTTTACAAGACTGATATTCACAGACACTGATTCCTTCTAATTTCCACAGTGGTAAGAAGAGATTTTCCATGATTCTCCATGGATTAGACAATTAAGTCACCCAATTCTCATCCTTGGTTTTCTTCAAAAACACTCACCCATATCAATCTCATTTATGTCCATATATTTTTCTCAGTCTTTAGGCTTAATGTTAAGAACTAAAGCATTTGCTGAAGCAAGTGGATCACTTGAGGTCAGGAGTCTGAGACTAGCCAGGCCAACATGGTGAAACCCCATTTCTACTAAAAATACAAAAAATTAGCCAGACATGGTGGCAGATGCCTGTAGTCTCAGCTACTCGGGAGATTAAGGCATGAGAATCACTTGAACCCAGGAATTGGAGGTTGCAGTGAGCCAAAATCATGCCACCGCACTCCAGCCTGGGAGACAGAACGAGGCTGTGTCCCCCAAAAAAGAACTAAAGCATTTAGAATCATAGTGGCGGTGGTGGTGGTGGTGATGGTGATGGTGATGGTGATAATGATGGTGATGGGATGGCGACGGTAATGGTGATTTTGGTAGTGGGAGTATTGGTGTGGCATTTCAGCAAATGTTGTTTTCATTTGTTTTAACCATCAGCTAAGAAACAAAGCAATCTGTCTCTTCAACATAATTACACAGGTGACTAAGTGTCACCCACTTCCACCTTCTCTAATCAAGGAAACGGTGATGATCAGGTTACTATAGATTCCTTATAAGGTGCCTTCATAATGGATAACTGCAGCCATTTTATGTAAGCATTGTCCTGTGGTCAAAAAAAAAAAAAAAAAAAGATTCCAGTATACTTTTGAAAATGGAGGTGGGGAGGGAGTTTTAATATGCTGCATTCAAGATTTGACCTGTGGATTTAGATTTTAGCAATTAATGAGGTTGACTTAATCTAAAGCTTTCTGGTGATAGATGTTTGAGAAGTTAGGATTACATTAACTTGTCATGTTGAAACCACAGATTTAACTTTAAAAAATATTATTTTAAACTTAGTATAATACCCATATTCCAATACACATTATTCATGTTAGCTATCATCTCACCATTTCCTTTTTTACTTATTTTTAATTTTTTTTGAAAGTAAGTATTTGACTTTTCTCTTTGAATCTTCACATCATTCAATCCCAAGATTCCTTATTGCATACTAATTTCCTGCCGCCAAGAAATCTGTTTCATGCCCTAAGCCAGCGTACGCCCATTTGCTGTGATTACATTTCTCATAATCCAATTCATATTGTCCTTATTTAAAATATACAATGTCTAGTCTCAACCTCAGACCTGCAAAGGCATCACAATATTTTTGTTAGCATGTTCCTTACCACAGTTCTTGGATTTCTACCAAAACCCAGTTTCTACAAAACTTCCTGTGGTCATCCTTCTTAGCCTTTGCTGCCCTAGTTTCCTTAATTCTGATTAAAGCTCTCGCTCATTTATCAGTGGATTAAGCAATGAATAGTAATTAATATTGTGCACCTATTCAAGGCTGTTTTACCATCATTTTTTGGAATACCTTAAAAAGACTAAACTTTGCGATAGGCTGTATAAGAATGCAAATGTAAGGAAATGCAGACGGGAGTGTAAGTGAAAACATGCAGTACTGACCTTCCTGATTGCTCATTACAGGAGACCAAGATGCATTCTACCCCAGTGGGGGGTCCCATACCACTTATGGATCTGAATCAGCTGGTGAGTTCAAAACTGCTTCAGTCATGTACTGTTATAATCGTTGAGCCTGACGATGACGACTAATGAAGTATGAGTCAGTGTCTCCAGAGAAGTGGTTCTCAAACCTTCTTAGCATACATCACAATTACAGGGAGGGCTTATTAAATCACAGCGCTGGACCCCACCCTTAAGGTTCCTGATTCAGTAGGTCAGGGGTGGAGCCCAAGCATTTGCATTTCTAATCAGTTCCCTGGTAATGCTGACACTGCTGGGACAGGGATTGCACTTTGAGAACTACTGCTCTGGAGAAAAGCCTTGCACTGAAAACCTCAGGAAGAATTCAGGCAGTGTCCCAATTTAACATTGCACTACACCAGAGTGAGTAAGAGCATGAATTTTGTAGCAAAAATGGCCTGAGATCGATTCCAGCCCTCCACATATTAACTGAGCAAGATGCTTTAAAGGGTCTGAGACAAAATTCCTCAACTAATAAACTTGGAATAATAATAATTGTCACAGGACATTGTTTCAAAGACTAAATGACAGAATACATGCAAAGCATTTAGCGTCATCCTGGCACATGATATCATCACTAGTATTTGTTGGAATTTGCTGTGTGCCAACAGTATCTTTCTAAACACTTTACATGTATTAGGTTGGGCCAAATGGAACTGCCATTATTGTAGGTCAAGAACAGGTCAGTATCAGCCAGGGGCAGTGGCTCACACCTGTAATCCCAGCACTTTGGGAGGCTGAGGCGGGTGGATCACAAGGTCAGGAGTTCGAGACCAGCCTGACCAACATAGTGAAACCCTGTCTCTACTAAGAATACAAAAATTAGCCGGGTGTGGTGGCACGCACCTATAATCCCAGCTACACAGGAGGCTGAGGCAGCAGAATTGCTTGGACCTGGAAAGCAGAGGTTGTAGTGAGTCAAGATCACACCGCTGCATTCCAGTCTGGGTGACAGAGCAACACTCTGCCTCAAAAAAAAAAAAAAAAAAAAAAAAAAAAAAAAAAAAAAAAAAAAAAAAAAAAAAAAAAAAAAAAAAAAAAAAAAAGAAAAAGAAAAGAAAAGTTAATATCAGCAAATGTATAGAGTTTATCTAGTATTAACTCATTCAGTCATCCTACAAACTCTGTGACATAGGTAAGTACTATTATTATCCCCATGTTACAGATGAGGAAACTAAGGCTCAGAGAGGGTAAGTAACTTGTTAGAGTTGACAGGGCCAGGGAGCGATAGAGCCACCTTTCAAGCCTGGAGGGTCTCATATTACTTCTCATAGCACAGTCTGGAGAAAGCATTCCATAATGATCATAATTACTGCCAGGCATGAATTCTTAAATAGACTCCTGTTTGTTGTGATTCAGATCACATCCCTGCAAACCTTACCCCAGACTGCAAAAGTCTGGCATGAGGTAGGTTTACTAATGACTTCTACTGCTGGGCTACTGGGAGGTTCTGCCAGTGCTGCTTTACTGTGGTCTCCCTGAACATCATAAATCCAGTGACCCCATGTAAATGATTTAAGCCATATCAATTATTGCCTTCCCTTTTTATGCCCAAGTTTGAGTGAGGCTCACCAACAGGTTTAAATGTTTACACATTGAAAACAAATATGAAGATGGATATTTACATGGTGGCTTCCACAATAACTCTCTATGGAGGAGCACTAGGAGGTAGGGATTCATTAGAGATGCCTCTGAATTAGAGACAGAAGTCACAGGTTCACTGGGGACCTTAGGCAGGGCACTTAACCTTTCCTAGACTCAGTTTCCTTGGTAGGAAAAAGGAGATCAGATCATCTGCCTCAGTTGCTTCCTATAGTTCTTGTGAGGAAGACAGGGTACCAGAAGTGTGAAAGTACTCTGAAACAGTGGGGAGTTATTAAGGGGCATGATCTGTAAAACCAAGAGACCCCAGCCACTCTGTAAGGTGATTCTTTAACCATCAGTGCAGACATCACCTAGGAACTTGTTGGAAATGCAGAATCCCTGGCCAACCCAGACCTACTGAATCAGGATCCGCATTTTAACTATACTCTCCCACCCAGGTGGTTTATATGCACATTAAAGTTTGGTGGCTTAGACTGTGCTAGACTGCTTTTCTCACCATTGAAGCCAATTGAACGATCTCTGTGCACATGTCTCAGATTACATGTCATCTCCCAACAGGAATATCAAGTGCTCCTCTTTGTGGAACTTCCTATTGTGGCCAGTCCTACCCTGGCTGGATTTGTAGACATCTAGGGCACAAGGCAAGGCCTGCTGTCTCACATCCAAGCTCTGTGGCTTTTACTGGAAGTGAGAATCAGGCGGACAGGAGCCAGTCTCTTTTGTTTGGCTTCTGAGCAGGTGTCTGTTGTTCAAACAGGAGGTTTCATCTTGTTGCACACACACCCAGATCTTTTCTTGCTGGGAGCATTTCTTTTTTTTTTTTTTTTGAAAATGAAAATAAAGAGATTATGATCCATTAATGGCCTCTTTTTTAAATATCAAAGGCTTATGTGAGTCAGAAAAAATAAAATAAAATAACAGTGAGAGTGACTATACCTCCTGGGGAGTTTTCACAGCCAAAGATCTTCAGTTTAAGTGGCCAATGTCCCATGACTTGGGCAGGTGAAAACCTGCCAACCACCAAGGACACTGGAAAGCATGTAGGGAAAGGGTCTTGGACTGTTTTGGAGGTTTGTAAAGTCAGAGGCCACTGTCAACATAGGATGGGGGATGTTGAAACACCTAGATGTCTGGTAGGAACTTGTTTTGCTCCCTTTTAAGTTTTAACAAAAGCATCAAATTGCATAAACAAGAGCCATCATGTCCCCATATAACCATTGTAATCAAGATTTCATTGTGCACAGCCTAAAGTTTGGCTCCATGAGGAAAGCTCTCATTTAAGACCCCACCATCTTCATCCATTGACCAGCCTTCAGGATTCTACAATGGGCTTCCATTTGGTAGGAAAAAAAAAAAGTTCATTTTGGTGGGACACTTTCACATTTTGTTTTGAAGCAATGGAGGAAGAATTTTTTAAAATCTGTGAAGCTTTCATTTTGATGAGTCTCTTCACAAGATGTCTTAGAAGTTTCTTTTTTTAAAAAATTATTTATTTATTTATTATTTTATTTTAATAGGGACAGGATCTCCCTATGTTTCCCAGGCTGGTCTCAAACTCTTGGGCTCAAGTGATCCTCCTGTCTCAGCCTCCCAAAGTGCTGGGATTACAGGTGTGAGCCACTGTGCCCAGCTTCTTAGAAGTTTCTTTTAGAACCATTGTATCTCCCTCATTTGGATAGGCCTCCATTTCTGACTTGAGGATTGTCTGTCTTGTGATGCTTCCTCCCAGTTTAAGGCATTTTGTTCATTTCCTTATTTTGCTTTTTGCTTTTTAGCAGTAGAAAATGTTGATTCTTCTAACAAGGTGTGTTTCAGTAATATATTAGCAGGAACTCTAATAGGGTGATTTTTCATAGTCAGAAAGGGTCACTGCTGCCAAACTCCTTATTTATTTATTTATTTATTTATTTATTTATTTATTTAGAGATGGAGTCTCGCTCTGACATCAGGCTGGAGTGCAGTGACATAATCTCAGCTCACTGCAATCTCTGCCTCCCGAGTTCAGGCAATTCCCCTGCCTCAGCCTCCCAAGTAGCTGGAACTACAGGCGCCTGCCACCGCCTGGCTAATTTTTGTATTTTTAGTAGAGATGGGGTTTAACTGTGTTGGCCAGGTTGATCTCGATCTCTTGACCTCGTGATCCACCCACTTCGGTCTCCCAAAGTTCTGGGATTACAGGTGTGAACAAACTCCTTATTTTATAGTGTTTATGTTGGCTCCTATGATGCTATTGGATGGGATTTTCAGGTTCCCTTTGGGCTTTCTGGAGCATGTGAGTCCCCTGGGGGTCTTGTTAAAATGAAGATTCTGATTTGGTAGCTTTGAGATGAGGCATAAGATTCTGCGTGTCTAGCGATCTCCTCAGGTATGCCTGTCCTAATGGTCCAAGAGCCACACTTTGAGTAGCAAGGTCCTAAATTAAAAATAGAAATAACAACCACACACAACTACCAATACCGTGTACTTCTTTAAATCTCTGTAAAATTATGATGAACAGGATTCTGTTATCCCCATCTTACGAGTGTGAAAAGGGAGACTTGGAGAAGGGAAATTGACCCATTACACATGGCTAGTTAGCAAGGGACAGTGGTGAGACTCAAATCCAGGGTTATCCAGCTCTAGACCCCAAAGTCCTGAACACCGTACAACACTGCTGCTGAGAATTCGCATGTTCCTTGATACAAAATAACATTACCAAGCCTTAGCCTTAATCAAACCAGGGTGGCGGGGGGGTTATCTTTTGTGTAATGCTTTATAAACATCTGCAGCTTGAATCCATAAATGGCCTCTCAGTGATTCAGAATGTGGAGAGCTGCCCTTTCTGCAGCTCCACAAGGAACTCCTGGTTACTCATTGCAAACTTTGGTTGAGAGATGTTGCTCTTCCCCTTAGGACATTCACACGGGAGTCAAGAAGGTGGAGCAAACACAACCTCTGGTCCTGTAAGGACACCCCAAATTCCAGGTGAGTTTCCAACTGTGAGGCAGAAAAACATGCTGAAAGTAGTTTTCTCAGAATGTCTCAGCAAGGAAGAAGAGACCCGTTTGAAAGCACATTCTCTGCAATGCCCAATATATGAATCTGATTGCTCCTCTTTACAAGTTAGAGTGAGAGTACTGCAGCCTCTTGGTAGGAAAAGATGGAATAGTCTTCTCTTCCTGGGTTCTGCAAACTAGCTGAGCTCATACTCAGATCTGTCCCTGGCCTGTCCCAGAGAAGTGTCATGTTAGTTACTAAAGCTTCCTTCCTAAGTGAATGATCACCAAGAGGACCCCATGTCATTCCTAGGTCCTTTCTATCCCAATCCAATTTTCCCTTATTTCTGGGGTCCAAGGTGAAGCATGTAATTTTCCTCTTACAATTACAGACAGGGAGGAGCTACAAGAGCATTTATGTTAGATGGAGTGAAAACTTTCTTTTGGTTCCCCCAACTAATTTTTTTTGGTTGAGGGACCGCCTGCTGATGTGGACAGAATAAACTTTTCAGAAAGTATGACATGTGCAGTGAGGAGGCTGGGACACCTGGTTCTCCTGAGCATCAAGACAAGGCATTTGTTGCAAATTCTTTATTTGACTTGGAATCAAAATTGATTTGTCAAGGAGAATTACTAAAGGGAATGGTCTCCTAAGGTTGTAAATTACCCTTTTAATTCTCTCCCCTTCAGAGGTCTCCAAACTGAGTCTCCCTTGGGGAAAGAGAAGAATGTGTCTTGCACCTTTCTCCTTTGTCCCAGCTTGCCTAAGCACAGCTGAAGACAGACCAGACAGAGAGAGGGGTGGGCTGCCCTGGGGGAGAGCGGAGGGGAAGCCTTAGCTGTCAGCAGGCAGCAAGATTCTTCCCAGCTCCAGGGACAGTGCAGGTGGGACATCTCAGGGCTGGAGACCAGGGCCACTGTGGGCAGGAGTAGCGAGGAAGAACAGAAATGGGGCCCTTCTGTCAGTCTCCTCCACTTCTGACTCTACCTCCCTCTCCAAACTCATCTAAACCAGGAAAAGGTGAGGCAAAGGTAGTGCTGAGCAGGAAATCAGAGGTAAACCAAGATTTCCAAGAAGAAAACAGATGATGAGACTTTCCATGTCTCTTCTTTCTCAAGCCCTGGTTCATGGCACACATATACAACCCACTTTGCAACTGAATTTAGGAGAGTTGTCAAGTCATATTTTAGTCCTACAAGAGCCTGATTTCAAAATGTGTAGAATATTAATCCACAAGTGATATGTAATTATTGAAGACATTTGAAAAAATACAACTAGATAAAGTAATGGAAATATAAATCACTTATTATCAATCTCACCATCCAGAAATATCACGGTTACCATTTTAATATATGTCTTTAATTTAATTTAATTTTATTTTATTTTACTTTTGAGATGGAGTCTTGCTCTGTCACCCAGGCTGGAGTGCAGTGGCACGCCCTCGGCTCACTGCAACCTCCGCTTCCTGAGTTCAAGTGATTCTCCTGCCTCAGCCTCCTGAGTAGCTGAGAATACAGCATGCCGCCATGCCCAGCTAATTTTTGTAATTTTAGAGATGGGGTTTCACCATGTTGGTCAGGCTGGTCTCGAACTCCTGACCCCATGATTCACCCACCTCAGCCTCCCAAAGTGCTGGAATTACAGGCGTGAGCCAGGGCGCCTGGCCTTTCCTGTCATTTTAAAATGTAAAATATATACCAAAATGTGATTACGCCTTACATGGTGTTTAGCAAACATTGCCTACTGGTTAACCATGGCTTCCATGTCATTGAATATTTCCTCCTTATATTGTAGTGCATAATGCAATAGATGTACCCTAATTTATTTAACCAATCCTTTATTGTCTCCATTTTTTGTTTTTTAATACAATGTAAGGTGGATAGGTTAGTGCTCTTATACAGGAAAAAATGTTCCTTTGAAAAGAAGCCTACATTTCCTTTTATCTGTTTAATAATATTATACCAAAGGCATCTACAAGATTCAACAAGTCATCCTGTCCTTTTTTAGAAACATAGTTCTCCTGAAGGGACTTAAAAATCCTGACTGATGATAAAAGATTAAAGCAAGAAGGCTGTTGGACGAATACTTATAGCAAATTGCTCTTCTAGAATTACCTGCCTATTGGCTGGACCTGTTGACCAGACCCCCCCGTGCAGCGCTGACTGTGGTGCTTGCTTACAGGTCAATTATAAAGTGCATTTTTGTTTTTACAAAGTGTGTCTCTGAAGCTCATACATGTCATTTAATTTACTCACACCAGAATGGCTGATCATCTTGGCATCCCTCTTGGCCTTGGCTTTGATTCTTGCAGTCTGCATTGCAGTCAACAGTCGAAGAAGGTAAGGGGCTGTCCTGGGGGCCTTCACCTTGGAAAGGGCATCATTTAAACTTGGGCTTTATATCCTTGCTGCTCAGAGTGTAGTCCCTGGAACCAGCAGCCTGGGCACCCTGGGAGTTTGTTGGAAATACACAATCTCAAACCCAACCCCAGACCTCCTATGGCAGAGTCTGCATCATAACAAGATTCCAGTGATTCATGTGCATGGTGCAGCTTAAGACATCTTTCTTTGCCCTGGTTTTTAAAGACAGGAGACACCTGTGATTGTTTGGCTCATCACTTTTAAATAGTGGTTGAATGCTTTGTGATTTTACATGTTTTTTAGGGTTAAACCTCAGGCAGACTCTATCTGATAAAAGTTATGAAGTATCTCACCAGAAAGGCATACAAAAGTATATACTCATTCATTGATTTGTGAAATATTGATTAAATACATTCATGATGCACAAATATTGTATAAAGATTCAGTGATTCATCATCCCCTATAGCCTCTCTGAGGCCTAGGGAATGTTTAAGAACTTTTACCAGAAGGAGGTATTGGCCTTGTGCTTTTGTTTGTTTTTTGCTGTTTGTAATGATATCATTTTCTATTTTCTGGGAACTATAGTTGAAGAGATTCAGGTTATAGCATAAGAAGAGCACTGTTTCATAAGTCTCCTCACTGTTAGGAGGTCTATGAAGCAGAGAAGAACTTTCCTTAGGAAAGTCTAAATGAAGACAGTCATCTCCCTAGAACTGACATATGGGCTGTTTTTATATTCTTGAAGGCCACTATCTCCCTACCTAAACCAAGACCTATAGGTTTAGATGTTATTTACATTTTATATATACTATATATATATATTATATATATATATGCCCTAGGATGCACCACTTTTGGTCACACACACAATAGTAATTCTAGCAACAGAGGAAATGAACTTTAACAGGGACATAAATCTAAATTTATAAAAGTATAAATCTAAATTTCTTACCCAAGACAGTTTAAAGATACGTTATTTTTCTCCAGGACATAATTCATAGGAATATTAAACCTTTTGTAAATGTCCCTTTAGATGGTTTCTCATAAGGTAGAAGAACCTTATTTCCAAGCAGGGCCACATTTATTGTGTCCCCAGATCACCTCACAGGGCAGAAAAATGTCCCTCAGTCTGGGAGAAGACCTAGAGAGAATCATGGACTCCTTACTGGCTTTTGGAAAGCAACCAACAGCTAATTCCAACACCATGGGCAGCCCATACAGTCTCTAATTATCTGAGAAAATCAAATGATGCTGTTATATAATTATGCTGGTACAAGTTAATAAAAGTGCCATATTACAGTTAAATAGCTATGTTGCTATCTATACCATTGAGGGCATAATTTTAAAAAGTAGTTATGATAGCTGATTGTATAAGGAACAAAACTGAGGAAAAAATCTAAAAGGCTGCCTATGATTGAATGGAAAGATTTTTTTTTTTTAGTTGAATTTAAATAATGTGACTTGCGGGAGTCTACAAAGAGTCTTTATACTTCCCTTCAGCTTCCTTGTTTTCCCTTGGATTACTTTTGCTCAATTAAATATGAATTTCCTATTGTGTGCAATCAGCCCTTTATTGCCAAGCCCTAGGATGCACCACTTTTGCTCACATACACAGTCCATAAGCTTTGCACATGTCACCATAGAAACGCTGGCACGGATGCTGTCGACGTTCAGGGAGACCTCAGAGAAGCATCTCAGCTGTCCCCAAGAGCAGCTGGAGTCCATACATTGGAGCTGGGTATCTCTCCCATTGTCTGTGTCTTGTCAGCAGCAGACAGCAGAGAAGGGGCCTCACTCCTGCCCTCTCCCTCCTCCCAAGACCACAGTCACCCTGGTAACCGGCAAACAGGGACACACAGGGTCCGGCACAGCGAGTATCTCACCAGGAAAGTAGCTGCTTGGATGCCATAGATCACTATGTCCTGATTTGATAATTGAAAACAGATTTGCCACGCAGCTAAAGGGTGGTTAACAGCTGCACAGGCCCCTTAATGGGCTCTGTGATTCTAAAGCTGTCAACCCATTTCTAATCCCCTTCAAAGGCTAGGGCTTTTCTGCTTTGAGTGTCACATTTAAGAGAAAGAGATACAGAATCCTATTTTCATCAGAGAAAGGTTGGTTGAAAATGGGGCCTCCAATGGGTGTTCATTTATTCAGCAAACATCTTTTGAGTGGCTCCTGTGACTACCAGCCCTGGCAAGGAGAAAGAGAAGGTAAAAAACAAAAAGAGTACCATCCCTTTTTAAAAAGAATCTTGAGGTTTAGTGGCAGTATTGGCCTCTTGAATTTGAATTGGCTAATATTTATTGAGAACATTCCCTGTGCCAGACACTGTTATATAAATTATGGTTAAAAGGCAAAAGTGGAAAATCATTAGTCTCTGAAGTTGACATACAAGGATGGATCATGGGCTTGCATGATGAAGTGATCTGTGAGTCACGTTGTCTTAAAGATGCTGGCTTGGGGGTTCTATTACTTCTTTAGCTTTTTCCACTGCTGCCATCATCCACAACAGCTTTCCTTGCTGTTCCTCATGTCACCTGACTCCTTGAATTACAGCTCTCCATGGGAAATCATGCTTTATTCCCTCTCCGTGAGAGCACATAATTATTTTAGGAGTCAATTGGGTTGATAGATACTGGGTGAGGCTCCAGAGAAGATTTTCCTTTAAAGACTGTATCTGGGCCAGGTGCAGTGGCTCACGCAATAGCTCACACCAGGTGCAGTGGCTCACTTTGGGAAGCCGAGGCAGTGGATTACTTGAGCCTAGGAGTTCAAGACCAGCCCGGGCAACACGGTGAAACACCGTCTCTACAAAAAAGACAAAAATTAGCTGGGCGTAGTGGTGCATGCCTGTGGTCTCAGCTACTTGGGAGGATGAGGTGGAAGAATCGTTTGAGCCCCGGGAGGTAGAGGCAGCAGTGAGCCATGACAGTGCCACTACAGCCTGGGCAACAGAGTGAGACCCTGTCTCAAACAAACAAACAAACAAAAACCCATCTGAATTGTCTGAAGAGGAGAAAAAAACATGAGGACTTTACTATGTGCTGCTTGTACATAAAAACTTCACTTTAATGGGAATAATCGTCTTTTCTATAAACCCCAGCAGGCAGTCACCCACACTCCAATCAGTAGGTCTTCTCTATGCATCTCCATAATTTAGAAATATTTTCATTCTCTTATGCTCCACAGGAGCTCCTGTAATCTGAACTCCCCCAACTTCCTCCTGCTGTCTAAAACAGTGCTATGCAATAGAACTTTCTGTGATGATGGAAATGTTCTATATGTCCACCGTCCAATATATGACTACTAGCCAATTGTGGCTACTAAGCACTTGAACTGTGGCTAGTTTGACTGAAGAAGTGAATTTTTAATTTCATTTCATTGTAATTAGTTTAAATTCAAATAGCCACATGTGGCTGGTGGCTACTATATTAGATGGCACAGCTCTAAAACAGTGCAAAATAAATCCCTAAATATCTTTAAGGATTGTCAGGTAGAAGAGTCATGAGATCAGTTGCCAAGTTACCCACCTAAATCTTTTGAGATAAATTCTGCCATGCCATAAAAGTATGTTACCTGGCGTCTAAACCCCAGCCAGCCTGCCCTCCCTTTCCTGGTGAGGTCCCAGTCTGCCTCCTTCACACACTGTGTGATTGCTGTGTGCTCAGCTAATGCCTGAGATTTAAGGGAAGAGGAGATAAAGGTAAGACACAGATCCACAAGGATCTCTGATCTTCAGAGTCAGAAAATCCAAGCTGTGACTGGGCATAGTGGCTCACACTTGTAATCCCAGCACTTTGGGAGGCCGAGGCAGGCAGATCACTTGAAGTCAGGAGTTTGAGACCAGCGTGGCCAACATGGAGAAATCCTATCTCTATTAAAAATACAAAAATTAGTCAGGTGTGGTGGCGGGTGCCTGTAATCCCAGCTACTCGGGTGGCTGAGGCAGGAGAATTGCTTGAACCCAGGAGGTGGAGGTTGCAGTGAGCCGAGATGGTGCCATTGTACCCCAGCCTGGTTGATGAAGTGAGACTTTGTAAAACAAACAAACAAAAAACAGAAAATCCAAGCTGTGATTCTTGCAGTGCCACAACTAGCTGTGAATTTGGACAATACCCTTGACTTCTTGGACTTGGTGTCTAGTTCACATAATGAAGAAGCTGGGCTAGCTCATCTCTGAAGCTCCTTCAGGTCTAGTGCTCCTTCTTAAATTCTTATAACTAAGAAGAACTGAAAAATTAGAATTTGTCTTTTAAAAGTACTTATTAGATGCCTAGAGCACTGAATATTGGAATGAGTTATTTATGAGAATCATCCTACCCTCCTGAAAGTACTCAGACAGATAAAAACACATAAATCCAAAGGTTTTGGCGGGCCAGCCAAAACCCAAGCACAATATTACTGTGTTCTATAGGTCAAATGTTATCCACTGTCAAGATCAGTTTCATTTAGATTAATAAAATTAATCCCCACCCACTCCCATGCACAGACACATTTTTTATGCTCATAAATCACTTTCCCACAATATTTCATTCCATCCCTCAACCACCCATTGGTTAGGCAAATGGGAATTACTTTAACTAGAAGACTTTCCTCCAAAGAACACAGGGACCAGAGAATTGGAAGTAACATGAGCAGCATTCTACCTTGAGCCTTTTAAATCCTCTTCATAGTAAATAATAACGAGGTAGGTGGAGGCAGCCAGGAGAAACAAACAAAATTCATTTCATATGGCTTTTGTTATATTAACAATTATAGACAGCACTTGAAAGCTTATTGTGCTCCAGATACTGTTTTAAGTATTATCCCAAACCTTAGTTTCCTTACCCTGCATAAGAGCAAGAATAACAATTATTTCCTTATCCTTCATAAGAGCAAGAACAATAACAATAGACTCATTTATTCAGTGACAGTCTCTGTTTCAAGGGCTTTTCACAATCCTATCATTTTGCTACTCTTAATAACCTGGTATTATTGATGCAAAACTGAGGCTCAGAGAGGTTAAGTGAGTTGCCCCAGGTCACACAGCAGTAAGTTCTCAAAACCAGGCCTTCCAAGCCCCTTTTCTTTCTTTCTTTCTTTCTTTTTTTTTTTTTTTTTTGAGATGGAGTCTTACTGTGTCACCCACCTGCACCTGGCCTCCAAGGCCCTTTTTTTGACCATGCATCCTGCTGGACTCCATCTGTATTCCTGGTTCCCATGAATCTGTTTCACGGTTCAAGCATCCTTCCTCCAACTCCTCATCAAGCCTCATGCCAGAGGAGACAGGATCTACCTCCTGTTGAGGAGGTATAATTTCTATTTCCCCAAACAAGAACTTAAAGTTTACGGCCTTGGCAGTCCTACAGGGAATGGTCCATGATCACGAATAATAGAGGCTTTGTCTCTATTACCCCAAATATCCAGAGGCAAAGTGAACAATTCTGACTTCATACTGTTTCCAAATCTCCAGAGGGCTGGCAGCATTGACAGAGCCAGGCAGAGCCCAGGCTTTGGTCATAAAGGCCTGGATTTTAATATTGGCTCTGTCATTCTTACTTTCTATGTGACCTCGAGCAAGTTATTAAACCTCTTTTGGCCTCAGTTTCCACTGCTGTATTATGGGAACAATAGCTGCTTTGAAAGAGTCTTGTAAGAATTATAGAAAATTACATGTAAAGTGTCTGGCATTCAGGAGGTAATCTGCTTCCCTGCATCCCCATCTTGCTTGTAGTTGTGAAACTGTGCAACTTTGCTTCCTCTAAGCATAGTCTGACTTGTATATGTGTAGCAGTGATGTGTTACAGGGAAGAGGAAGCATTGTGTCAGGCTGGGTGGGGTGAAGCAATGGACAGTAACCAGGGAAAAGATCAAGGTCGTGCTCTTCCATGGCAATTTTCTTTTGCGTTTGAGTCTTAAGTAATGTTTGAGAAACCTTAAAGTAATGAGAATAATTTGTCTTATGTTATTAAACTTCCTATATCAGGGTTATACGGGAGTTAACCAATGGTAGGAAAACATCATGATGGCCTTACACCTCTAGAAAAATGTTGTTTTATTCTTCTCCGTACATTCAGTAATAACGCTGACAAGGCCGACAAAGTGTTGACTGGGAGAGGAAGTTATCGGACTTTCTTGAATATACAAATCAGAATGATTTACAATCATCATGTTGGTGGTTTATCTAAATCTGCAGAAACTGCTAACATACTTAAAAGAGGCAAACATTTCCATTATAAAGTATGATAGAAGGGGAATCAGAACTTGAGAGTCAGACAGACCAGGGTTTGAATCCTCTTTTCTTACTTGCTGAGTTACTTGGGGAAGTTACTGAATTTTCTGATCCCCAAGGTTTCTTCTCTTGGAATAGGGGGATAATAATAATAACACCAGCTTCCTGGAGTTGTAGTTGCTGATTTGCAAACTTGACTGTGCAGAGAAGCCCCCCTGAGGAGTTGTGAACCACAGATACTGGGCTCCAACCCTAGAGTTTTCTGATTCAGTAGGTTTGGGGTGGGGCTGAGAATTTGTATTTCTAACAGGTTCCAAGATGATGCTCTTGCTGCTGGTCCAGGGACCTCACTTTGAGGAGTGCTGGTTATTAAGAGTCTGGTCATTAAGTGCTGGTTGTTAGTTGCTAAAGTAGAGAAGACACTTAGTACAGTGCTGGGCACACACTAAAGCCATCATAAACCATAGTGATCATCATGATGGTGCTCAATAATGATGATGATCTGATGCCTGAGTCACTGCACTCTTTCTCATATGGTACATTTTTTAAATCATTAGGTGTGGGCAGAAGAAAAAGCTAGTGATCAACAGTGGCAATGGAGCTGTGGATGACAGAAAGCCAAGTGGACTCAATGGAGAGGCCAGCAAGTCTCAGGAAATGGTGCATTTGGTGAACAAGGAGCCATCAGAAACTCCAGACCAGTTTATGACAGCTGATGAGACAAGGAACCTGCAGAATGTGGACATGAAGATTGGGGTGTAACACCTACACCATTATCTTGGAAAGAAACAACCGTTGGAAACATCACCATTACAGGGAGCTGGGACACTTAACAGATGCAATGTGCTACTGATTGTTTCATTGGGAATCTTTTTTAGCAGAAAATTTTCTACTCTTTTTGTTTTTTGTGTTTTGTTCTTTAAAGTCAGGTCCAATTTGTAAAAACAGCATTGCTTTCTGAAATTAAGGCCCAATTAATAATCAGCAAGAATTTGATTGTTCCAGTTCCCACGTGGAGGACTTTCATCCCTCAGGTGTGCTGTGGATGACTTCTAACAAAAACTACACATACATATTCCTGATTGCCAACCTTTCCCCCACCAGCTAAGGACATTCCCCAGGGCTGATAGGGCCTGGTCCCTGGGAGGAAATTTGAATGGGTCCATGTTGCCCTTCCAGTATCCTAATCCCTGGGCATTGATTTCTAGGGAGGTTGGGGGTTGGGGTATGCTAGTTACACATCTCCTTCAACAGACCCCCCTAGAAATTTTTCAGATGCTTCGGGGAGACACACAAAGGGTGAAGCTATTTATCTGTAGTAAACTATTTATCTGTGTTTTCAAAATATTAAACCCTGGAGGTCCTTTGATCAGTATAATTTTTTAAAGTTACTTTGTCAGAAGCACAAAAGGGTTTAAACTGATTCATAATAAACATCTGTACTTCTTCCATCTTCACTTTTGTGCTGTGATTTTCAGTTTCTAAACCAGCACTGTCTGGGTCTCTACAATGTATCAGGAAGAGCTGAGGATGGTAAGAAGACTCAGAATTCTAAGTCTTCATCTCAGAGACCCTGAGTTCCCACTCAGACCCTCTCAGCCGTATCTCATGGAAGATCAAGGAAGGCAGCACTGTTTTGTTTTTGACACTGTCCGAAGGTTTTCTGTCTTGTCCTGGAATCAGAGTTGGATGCTGAGGAGCTTCGGACTCTGTTATGGTTTAATGGCCAACTGTTCTCTCCTGTGAAAGGTTTTGCAAAGTCACATTAAGTTTGCATGACTTGTTATCCCTGGGGCCCTATTTCATAGAGACTGGCCCTATTAGTGATTTACAAAAACAAGATGGAAGTGCCTTTTGATGTCTTACAATAGGAGAAGAAGCCAATGGAAATGAAAGAGATTGCCAAGGGGAAAGGATGATGCAGTGTAGATCCTGTTTGACATTTTTATGGCTGTATTTGTAAACTTAAACTTTAACACACCAGTGTCTGCTCTTGATGCAGTTGCTATTTAGGTTGAGTTAAGTGCCTGGGGAGTCCCTCAAAAGGTTACAGGGATTCCCATCATTGGAATCTTATTACCAGATAGGCAAGTTTATGACCAAACAAGAGAGTACTGACTTTATCCTCTAATCCCACATTATCTCCCACTTGGCAAGTCCTTTGTGGCATTTATTCATCAATCAGGGTGTCCGATTGGTCCTAGAACTTCCAAAGGCTGCTTGTAATAGAAGCCATTGCATCTATAAAGCAACAGCTCCTATTAAATGGTATCTCCTTTCTGAGGCTCCCACTAAAAGTCATTTGTTACCTAAACTTATATGCTTAACGGGCAATGCTTCTCAGACCACAAAGCGGAAAGAAGAAGAAAAGCTCCCAACTAAATCAGGGCTGGGCGTAGACAGAGTTGATCTGAAGAATATCTTTAAAGGAGAGATGCCAACTTTCTGCACTATTCCCAGCCTCTGCTCCTCCCTGTCTACCCTCTCCCCTCCCTCCTTCCCTCCACTTTGCCCCATAATCTTCAAAAACTTCCCTTCTCTTCTGTGAACATCATTGGCCAGTTCCATATTCAGTGGCCTGGGTTTCTTTTTATTTTCAATTTGAAAGAAACTGGACATTAGGTCACTATGTGTTGTTACTGCCACTAGTGTGCAAGTGTCCCTTGTTTTCCCAGAGATTTCCTGGGTCTGCCAGAGGCCCAGGCAGGCTCACTCAAGCTCTTTAACTGAAATGCAACAAGTCACTCTTGGACAAGGTTCAAAATGGTTACACCAGCCCCTACCTGTCCCCCAGTGAGAGAGGGGTAGTGATACAAGTCTCATAGCCAGAGATGGTTTTCCACCCCTTCTAGATATTCCCAACAAAGAGGCTGAGACAGGAGATTATTTTCAATTTTATTTTGGAATTAAATACTTTTTTCCTTTATTACTGTTGTACTCCCTCACTTCGATATACCTCTGTTTTCATGATAGAAATAAGAGAGGTCTAGAGCTTCTATTCCTTGGCCATTGTCAATGGAGAGCTGCCCAAGTCTTTACAAACCCTTGTAACATTGCCTGAAGTTTATGGAATAAGATGTATTCTCACTCTCTTGATCTCAAGGGTGTAACTCTGGAAGCACAGCTTGACTACATGTCATTTTTACCAGTGATTTTCCAGGTGACCTGGGCTAAGTCATTAAACTGGGTCTTGTTTATAAAAGTAAAAGGCCAACATTTAGTTATTTTGCAAAGCAACCTAAGAGCTTAAGATGTAATTTTTCCTGCAATTGTAAATCTTTTATGTCCCCTGAGGACTTCCCTTAAAATTAGCTCTGAGTGAAAAATCAAATGAGACAAAAGACGTCTTCAAATCCATATTTCAAGCCTGGTAGAATTGGCTTTTCTAGCAGAACCTTTCAAAAAGTTTTATATTGAGATTCATAACAACACCAAGAATTGATTTTGTAACCAACATTCATTCAATACTGTTATATCAGAGGAGTAGGAGACAGGAAACATTTGACTTATCTGGAAAAGCAAAATGTACTTAAGAACAAGAATAACATGGTCCATTTACCTTTACGTTATAGGTATGTCTTTGTGTAAATCATTTGTTTTGAGTTTTCAAAGAATAGCTCATTGTTCATTCTTGTACTGTACAATGACCACTGTTATTGTTACTTTGACTTTTCAGAGCACACCCTTCCTCTGGTTTTTGTATATTTATTGATGGATCAATAATAATGAGGAAAGCATGATATGTATATTGCTGAGTTGAAAGCACTTATTGGAAAATACTAAAAGGCTAACATTAAAAGACTAAAGGAAACAGACTCAGAAGTCTCTAATTTAAAAGAATGGGAGGCTGAGAGGGACAGAACTATGCTTATCTGGCACTGTCTGGGTAATTTAGAGGAACAAAGTCAAAGGTATCTGAGGTGGCTGAAGCCTCACACTCATTTTATTTTTTTAAAAAGCAAAAACAAAATGGGTTTCCATCAACTTGAAAGTCTTCTTTTGAAGAAAATTTGGTTTTCTATGATTGACCTGTGGTTCACATGTTTCAAACTAAACGAGATATAGTAAAGTGTTCGTTCTTTTAAAGCCAAGAACTACTCCTGGACTTCCAGTTAAAGAGAGGAGAGTGTACATACCTTCATTCCCTCATGTAAGCCTCTAAAAAGAAAATAAAGAAATATTTCCAGATGGATTCAACCCATGGAGTTCAAAAGATTGGAAGAAGAGACAAAAGCAACAAAAAATTGAAGCTGAAAAGTGATAGCTGATTGGTAACTGAATGAACAGATCTAGAAAAGCTGACTCCTAAGCCTGCAGTGTGGAAAATTGAGAAACAACCAGATTTATGTGACAGAACCATCAAAAGGCTCAGTAACTACTCTGGAAATGAATGGGAAGATGAGGCTAAGATTAGGAGGACAAGCTTAAAGTCTATGTAAGAAGCAGTTAGAATTCCAGGTCCCCTTCCTTACTCTGTGTAACTGAATACTATCCTTTCCCAATCTCAGCAAAAGATCAGAAGTTTATTTTCTGGAGACAGGGAAATAGAGAGTCTCTGGTTGAAGTCCAACAGTACGTACACAGTTGACATTAGAAATACCACACGGTGATGCATGCCTATAATCCCAGCACTTTGGGAGGTTGAGGAGGGCAGATTGCTTGATCTCAGGAGTTAGAGAACAGCGTGGGCAACATGGCAAACCCTGTCTCTGTAAAAAAATATAAAAATTAGCTGGGCATGGTGGTGTGTACCTGTGGTCCCAGCTACTTGGGAGGCTGAGTTGGTAGGATCATGTTTGAGCCTGGGAAGTCAAGGCTGCAGTGAGTTGAGATTGATCCACTGCACAGCAGCCTGGGTGAAGAGTGAGACCCTGAAAAAGAAAAGAAAGATAAGAAAAGAAAAGAAATAAAAAAGAAAAGAAAGGCCATGCTGAAAAGGTGAAACCATGCTTAAAGAGTGTTGAGATTCCCTATCCTTCTCTCCCAGCTTGGCTCTCGGAATGCTGGCAGCTAGGCATATGTTCTCCAGGCAGAAGCTCAGTGTTTCTGGGGAATCTTATAAGCCTGAGATAAAATTCTAAAAATATTAACATGGTAGTTCCCCAAAGAAATGGCCCAAGAAAGCAATCTGCAATGAAGATGGCATCTCAAGCCACACCAGGCACCCAGAAAGCTCAGTCAGCTTTCTGTAGCTTACTCTCACACATGAGCTGTTACTAAGGAGCACCAGACTTTTGGAGAAAGCATCTAATATTAAAGTCAGGAACTACAAAAAACAGGAAAAAGTACCTTGACAGAAAAGAAACTGCTTAGAGAAGGAAACTTTCTCTACTAAAGGTCACCAATACCCTCAGTAAGATAAGAGGAGATGGTATATCTATAAAGCAAGAACACAATGCCAGGATAAAAAGGAACATATAGAGAACACCTGAAAAAGAAGCTTTTAAAAATGTAAACGTGACAGCACAAATTTAAAAATAAACCTCACAGAAGGTTTGCAAAATAAAGTTAAAGAAATACTCTCAGAAATAGAGCAAAAGCAAAGAAATGGAAACAGAGGGGGAATACATTGGGAAGACTGGCACCCGGTCCAGCAAATTTAACATGCAAATGCTGTAATAAAAGTCACAGGGAGAGAAAACAAATAGGAAAAAATCATCCAAGAAAAAAAATCAAGAAAATTTCCCAGAACTTTAAAACATGAATATCTTGATAAGGACAAGGTGAGTACTTAGTAAAATGAATAAAAACAGACCCACACTAATGCATATTATCTTAAAAATTCATGACACCTGGGGCAAAGAAATGATCCTATGAACATCTAGAAAGGAAAAATACATATATGGTGGATCAACAATCAGAATAGAATCAGACTTCTCAACAGCCACATTGGAAGATAGAAGACTATGAAACAGTGCCTCGAAATTCTGAAAGACTTATTTCCAAGCTAGAATTCTAACTTGTTAAACTGCAAATTAAGTATAATGATGGAATAAAGATATTTTAGGTAATCATAGTCTCCAAACCTGCTCACGCATTCACAGGCAACTCCCAAAGGATGTACTCCATCAAAACAAGGGAGTTACCAAGAGAGGAGAGGACACGAGTTTCAGAAAACAAAGTAGAGGGAGTTCTTAAGGTGATGACATAGGGAGATCCCAAGATGACAGCTGTACAGCAGGTCTAGAGAATAATTAAAGTTGGAGTACAAGTAATTAAAACAATCAATGTTTTGCTTTTATTGACTACTAATTAAAAAGAAAATTATTTTTTGTTGTATTCATTAACTACTGATGCATTAAAAACTGTTCCAAAATTAGTCACTTAAAATAACAAGCATGTATTTATTTCTTATCCATCCACTAGTTAACTGAGTGCTTCTGCTGATCTTGGCAAGACTCACTTGAGCATGATGGGACTCATGCATTTGTGTGTGTGATTAACAAACAGGCCAGCTAGAAGCTGTCTAATCTCAGATGGCTTCATCTGGGATGATTGGGGCCTTTTTCCATCTGACTCTCACCTGCCTCCAGCTGGCTGGTCCAGGCCTGGCAGGGTTCCAAGTAAGAGCACATGCTCACAGGTCCTCTTGAGGCCTAGGCTCAGAACTGGTGCTCTGTCATTCCACCATATTCTATTGACCAATCAAGTTACAAGAGCAGCCCAGATTTTAAAAGAAGGGAACTAGATTCTATCTCCTAATGGGAGAAGCTACAAAGTCACATTGAAAAGAGTATGGTTACAAAAAAGGCAACTATCAGGGCCATTAGTGCAATCAAGGTCTATGATAGACATGTTGGAAGATTCTTGTGCTCAAGGGCACCTCTCATGTTTATGCTTAAAATACACTCACCATGTGAGCCATATTGGCAATAGCATTAACTTAGAAAACCATAAACAACTTTATAAACCCCATGCTTTTAGAAAAGGAAGGAGCACAGTCATGTCTAAATGTGTTTGGGAGATTGCTTGGTATGGTAGAAAAAACATGAGCTTTGAGATCAGACAAATTTTGGGTTTTAATACGGATTCTACCACTTACTTAACTATGCAACCCTGTTCACACATCTTAAATATTTTGAGTCAGTAAAGAGACAGTAAAACCTTCATAGGGTGGCTATGAGGATTACATTTAATAAGTACCTGGCAGTGCTTGGAGTATATTAGGTCCTCAAAAATATTAATTTCTACCTGTCATTGCCCACATACACACAGTAGGTACTTAACTTCTTCCTTCACCATTTCCTCCAATGTTCTGAACTCTAACCAACTTTTAAGTGTGAGTTGCTATTAACTTACAGTGGCTGGAGACAGATTATTTCAGCATCTGAAGCTCCCCATGAAGAAAGCCTTTCAATTTTAATCGAAAGGTTTTTGCTTTCAAAGCAAGACTAACAAGCAGGGAAGCAAATAGCTGGCATTCGTTGATCAAATCTTGGCCATCCAAGTTGTGGCGGCAGGTTAACCAAAGTTGGGCATCCACCCATGACTTTGATTGTCACCTCCAAGAAGTTGCCTTGCCCCACCCCTACCCAGGATGAGCTCATTTCCCCCTTTGTGGGTATACATCTTACCTTGTCCATATGTCATTGTAGTTCTTACTCTGCAATTTCATTAATCTGCCCATGAGCCTGTCTCTTCTACTATATGATGAGCCTCTTAATAGCAGGATCTGCTTTGTGTATCCTATGTGCAACAGAAAACTCATCTCAATAATAGCCTCAAAAGTTACCATCTACTGAGCACTTAATGAATGTCTGGGTTTACACATCTTTGAATTTCCCTTACAACCAATGAGGAAGAAATTCTTACCTGTTTTTAACAGGAGGTTCATCTGAGGGTACAGAGAAATTCATTATGGTCCCCCAAACCAAGTAAGTAGAAAGTGGTGGAACCAGGAATAGACCTCAGCTGTCTCCAAAGTCTCTGGCTTAATATGCCTGAATTGTCTATTGTCAGAAGTTTGGCAAACTAAATTTGCTGAAGTTAAGACATCATCTCCAAATGTTGCAAACCAGGTCTGTATTCCGGAGCTCTCTGTGCCTGGTGGAGCCAAAGGAGGCTTTCAGAAACCACTGAAAAGATTTGGATGAGTACACTCACAATTTAGACCATATTGGCAATGGAATTAATTTAGGAAACCATAAACAGCTTCATAGATGCTGTGTTTATTGGAAAGGGAAGAATCAGTAATGTGTAAATGTGATTTTTGCTGTGATGCCCTGGGCAAAGAAGGCTCAGTGGAGAAGAAAGTCTGGCTGGGCATCCTGGCCTCAAGCCCCATTTCGTGCCTGTGTTGACACCTGGTCTTGAACACCAGTAGTTTGCCTGTAAGGGCCGCCCAAAACCTGCCTCCTCAATCCTGCCCCATTAGGCTTCCAGACTGCTGATCTCATTACGTGGTGACTACTATTTTCCAGAAGTCTTGTTTAAACCACTTCCTCCTTCCTCTCTCCCTAAAGAGGAATAATAACCACCTCAGAAAAGGAGGCTAAGGTTTAGCTTTTAAAAGATGATTTTTAAAATGACTCTCAGTTCAAATTCAACCTCTGCCATTTACTTATGTATAACCTTACACAAATTATTGAACAGTTCTGTGCCTCAGTTTCCTCATCTGTAAAGTGGGAATAATAATCTCTACCAGAAAGAATGATGGGAGGTTGAATGAGATAATATCTGTAAAATGATGGAATATAGTAGACGTACATAGGTTTCCCTCCCTCATTTCTGCTATCTTCAACACTTTCCTTGTGTGAATACACAGTAGGGACATAGACAGAATATGAACCATGATTTGGGAGAAGTCAGAGGTGTTCCAAAAATTTCTGAACCTCTCCCAAACCCTTTTAAGCATTGGGGTCTGAAAAGCCTACCCTCTCCCACCCTAAGATTTCCAAATAGCATCAGAAAGAAAAAGAGATTCCCCCTCCTGTTTTCTGGGGAAGGGTGGGATATGCAGGTTTATTATTGCCAACATCTATAACACAAAAGCTCTGCCAGAGCCAGCCTTCAAGGTGGCCCCTTGATAGGGAGAGAGAAGAAATGAGATTGAAATTCCAAGGGCCTAGCTCTGGAGATTCTGAAGATCCTATACCTTGGGAACTCACCCACGCAGAAGTGGAGAGACAGGTTTTCAATAATAAAGGCTTAAGGGCTTCAAATTTCAGCTTGGGTTACCAGAGTTCAGTGAGAGCTTTACTTTTTATTTTCTCCTCCTCCAGGATTCTTTAAATCTCATTAAGAAATGAAGAGAGAAAGGTGAAGAAAAGCTGTCAGAGGGGTAAACATTGTCAGAGGGATGCAAAGAAGAGTAAGATTTCAAACAGTTGTTCTGAAAGAAAGTTAGTAGCTATTTAATAAGGACTGTCTATGCATATAGCAGATATTTAAATCACAATTGGTATAAAGTAACCTCAAAAGCTTCTCAATAAGGACAGCATCTCTCTTCCAAACCTCAGTGGGTTTTGCTGGCTGCATTTCCAGGGCAAGTTGTCTTGGTCACACTTGACTTCTCTTCCACTCTCTGAACCCCTTTCACTGGGCTTGGAGGCACAGCAGCTCAGAAGTACAAAGTCTGGCCCGGGCAGCAGAGTCATTGGCCGTGCTGTACTCTCCCTCAGGTCAGGGAGAGCTGGGACCTCTCTCAACAGGTGAGGGACCTCCGACTCCCTGTTTTAGATCACTTCCCCCTTGGACAAAATTTAGACCTTTGTGCAAAAGCTGACTGAGAAAAGTGCAATGTGTTCATCTGTCAAGCTAAGGATGAGAGTAATGGAAATTTTCCCATCAAGGTTCACGTCCCTTGCAGAACCTTCGTTTTCACCCATCTTGTTGGCCTTCTCCGTCCTGTTGATAATGCGCCCCCTAGTGGATGCTTTACAACATCCCCTTTGTCTCCGTAGAAATTGAGTCCTTCCGCCTGACTTCAGTCCTGAAATCCTCAAGGTAAAACCAGAAAGAAGAGGGTAAAGGTGGGTATCCTTGCACTCAAGGCTTACTGGAGAGTGGGAATGGGAGTGGAACTGGGTTGCCTGAGTTGGAACAAAGGGTTGGGGAACAACTGAGGGTCCACGTTTTCTTTTTAATGAACATTTTGTGTTTTGAAAAGGATTTATAGATCATGAAGAGAAGGAAACATTCATTAGTTGCAATTTAAACATCATTTACTGATTATCTACTATATGCCAGGCATTGCACCATTGCTGCGATACAGATCCTTGTCTGAAGGACACAGATAATTGTAGCCAAGAACCTGCTATGACAGAGGAATAGGTAGAGTAATGATCTATAGTGGCTGAAACTGAGCATTTGCTATCTACTTGGGTGCTGTCTTAAGCATGTTGCATGTGTTAACTAAATTATTTAACCTCTCTGTGGTTTAACAGGTAATCGTAGAACACAGCTTACAGAGTTATCAGAACTAAACAAGATAATATCTGAAAGATCTTAAACAGTGTCTAGTACAGACATGCTAAAATAAGAAAACAGAAATGATACTCTGCACAACCTTGTGAGATAAAGTACCATATTGTCTTGCATCTACAGATGGGGAAACTAAGGCAGAGGAAGCATAGTCACTCTGCTAGTAACTGGCAGAGCAGTCTGCCAATGTGAACAGCCCAGAGATAGAACATGCTGTCTTAACTCCTGTGCCATACTGCTTCTGCCTGAACATACTGACTCTTTAAACAGGAATAGTTTTCATTTCAGTTCTTGAAGAAGGCTGGCATCAACACTGGTGAGCTATTAAACAAGTGTCAAAATTATTGGGGACTCTAAATCACTTTATGTCTATTAGTTGATTCTAAGTGTGGCACAGATTACTTGTTCATTTGGTGTTTGAGGAAAAGTTCAATAATATGCCAAACCTTGGTTCTCAGTTTTCACTTATGATGAAGCTCTTGGCTAACTAAATTTCCTGAAAGAATCTAGGACTACTCAAAGAAGAGACTGGCTTATTTTCTACCTTTTATTGCTCCTTAAAATAATCCAACATCAAAATACGAAAGTAATGATCTACTTCATTTCTATAGAAAGGTAGACAACAAGACATCTGCTTTCTAGAAAATTATTTATTCCCAGAAATTTTATACTGGAAATGTTTTCTGTTCCAAAAAATATCATCTAATCTTGTTAACAAACCACACAGAGGGATTACATTTTAAGTCTTATCGTTGTGACTGAATGAACTGAGACTTCCACTCTGCCTCCAGGGTTTAGGGAGGTGCAACTTGGACATTCTTTATTGTCAAATAACAATGAGGTGTCTGATAAATTATCTCAAAGGCAAGGTGGAAGTGAATGCTCTTTTAGCATAATAAGTCCAGGGTATTTAATTCTGTTAGTAAGAGTGTCAAAATGAGTAGGAGAAAATGGTATATGTCATACAGGTTAGAACAGAGAGTTTCTGAAAGAATTTAATCCTGGAGGTGGTGAGATGTGCTTGATTTTAGGTAACCCAGGGGAAAGCCAGTACAACCCAGGGTGGTAGTATCTTTTTGATGAGCACCCCGTCCCCCTGCCCCCAGTTCCCAGAGACAAACTCTCACCCTTGTGGACTCAAGTAATCCCTTCTCCCTGTAGAGTGACTATCACTTGAAGGAGGAGAAAAGCAGTTGGCATCCAACGTGGAAGGCTGGGAAAGCTGAGGGGACCGAAAAAGCTGAGACAGGCATGAGCTGGTTACAGAGGCTCCTGGACTTACAATGGGGCCATATTCCTATAACACATCATAAGAAGTCAAGAATGCATTTAATACTGGCATAAACCCATCATAAAGTCAAAAAAAATTAAGTAAAACCATCATTAAGTTGGGGACTATCTGTATTTCTGTGGGAAGGGGTCGTGGGTATAAGGAGAAAGGGAGGGTTGTGGGGATACCAGAGATAGAAGAGGTTAAAGGAAGAAAGATGAGGGGCAAGAATGAAAAGGAGAAGGATCAGACATGGTAGCTCACACCTGTAATCCCAACACTTTGGGAGGCCGAGGCAGGTGAATCACTTGAGACCAGGAGTTCGAGATGAGCCTGGCAAACGTGGTGAAACACCATCTCCACTAAAAATACAAAAATTAGCTAGGTATGGTGGTGCACATCTGTAATTCCAGCTACATGGGAGGCTGAGGCATGAGAATTACTTGAAGCTGGGATATGGAGCTTGCAGTGAGCCGAGATTGCGCCACTTAACTTCAGCCTGGGCAACAGAGGAAGAGCAAGACTGTCTCAAAAAAAAAAAAAAAAAAAAGGAGAGGAATACCTCTTGGAAAGGTATGCGCACACACACACACACCAGCTTGTGTGACTCAGGGGTAAGAAAACCTCGTCCCTTCCCCCTATTTCACCATTACTGTCATTATGCAAGGCTTTACAAAATCAGTAACTGAGTCTATAATTTTCACCTTCCCTGTAATGTCCTCTGCATCTGGAAGAGCACCTGGCACATGGATGCTCAGTCATGTATGTTGAACAAATGCACAAATAATAATAGTAAGAGACCTCATACATGATCAAAAAAAGGAATTAACTCACTGGCTGTATTCCAGGGGCTCTTCCCAGGTATTTGAATGGAGATAAAATGTCTGCTTACTTCCTATCTAAGTCATAGCCTAGAACTAGAGCTGAGAATATATTCCTCAAGCCAGCTACTAAATAGCTAGTAGAATGGTACCAAGGTGCCAACATGGACCTAGCCAGGATGTATATGAGTTTCTTCTAATGAGAGGGGGGTACTGGAGGCAGTTAAACATTGGCCTGGAGCTGCTTGCTGGGAAGCAGCGTGAAGTGTTGCTTCCAGTTGAGAATGTATATTCCATCGCAGAATTCCAGTTAAAGTCAACAGATTGAATATACTCATTATGTATTTTCCTTCCTAACACTCAAACGATCATAAATGCATCAAAAGAATGTAGACTCACAAAGAGATTGGAAGAAGGGACCTTAGCAGAAAAAGATACCAAGAGATTTTGGAAAACAGTAAATGGCAGAGGAATTCATGATCTAGCAGGTGTAGGAAGATGTCACCTAAGTGTGAGCAGAGTGACAGCCTCTGAGTAGAGAGCCAGTTGCTCCAGCAGAACCTTGGAGATGCTTATGCCTTGGAGGCACCAAGCAGGCAGAGACGGGGATGAGGAACACAAAGGATTCTCCTGTCCAGGACTTTGAATCTTGAGCAAATCACACACAGACAAGTGAGAGATGAAGAGAGATTCACAGCGGTAGTGACACAATGACTGTGTCCAGTGGCATAGCTGCTGAATGGCAGCTGTGGTGGCTACATCCTGGCAAAACTAATCTGCCTCCTAACCTCTACATATCTAAGAAAAATAGAGGCAGGTTGGCCTTACTTGCTTACTGGATATTATGCCTGAGGGCATTGTACTTGATATATTTAGACCTCAGTTTCTTCACTTGTAGAAATAAGTATAAAGATATGTAAGTATATATATAAATACACATAGACCAGTGCCTGGCACCTAATACATGTTCAATAACTGTTGAACAAGAGCATCCTCAACTAGGCATTTCCCCTTTGCAAGAACCCAGCTGGACAATGGAGATTTCCATCTCTTCAGGGGATAGCTAGAAATCCATCCCATGGGGGTGGAAACAAACACGTAACATTAGTTTTTGGTCATTTCTAATCAACCAGTCCATTGTTTAACTTCCAATAACATAGCTATTTAAAAACCTCACTTTTAATTTGAAATTGGTGCCAAAAAAATAAATAAATAAAAAAGTTTTGCGATTCTGAAACTCTCTAGCCTCACTCTTAAGGAAACTATCATAACATTGTATCTTCAGAGATTGACTTTACATATTCTGTCATTTCCTTCATCCTGCCTTTGGAAGTCTTCTTTAATGATCAAAGTCTTCACTCTTCAGGAGGTACTAGCATATAAGAAGGGTTTTATTTTGTTCCCAACGGAGGTTACACCAGAGAAGAAATATCTAAGCTGAAACACCAGAGCAGGACATAAATTTGCTTAATGTTTTCAGGCAGTTGTGTGCAGTACAAACAACTGCAAACTCTCAGTGGCCTAAAATAATAAAAGTTTATTGCTCATTCAGGCTATATGCTCCTCACAGGCCACAGACAGGTTCTATCATCATAGTCACTCAGAGACCCTGACTAATGGCACAACTGTGATCTAAAAATGTCTCTATTACCTGCCAGAGGGAAAGAGCGACTTAAGAAATATAAATAGTTGTAGAACTGGAAGAGGCAATTGCTTCTTAATCCCCAACAATACAAGATGAAATAGAGAGATGCTTTATACAATAAAACCCAACTCAACCTCAGAGGCAAAATCAACTCAAGTGCTTGGTCATTACATACATTGTTAAAGCCTCTGCATGAACTAGTGTGGCATCCAGGATATTCTTTCATTTTAAAAAATGGCCAAGGGAAAAATAAATCTAGGAATACTTCTCTCTGCCTTAAGCCTGATTGACTTAAGGTACCCACAATTAAGAAAAAGGAACATGTTTTAAAAGGGCTGTGGTTATGACTGTTGGCATATATGGCTAATTAGAGTCAAAAACATAAAGGCCAGCAGAGATGTCAAGAGTTGTGATGGCAAAAAAACTATGGAGCTTAATTAGAAAACTCTGTAACTGTTCAAGTCTGAAAATGAACCTTAACTTTCTGTGAGCATAAAGCAGAGGATGTTGCTAAAGAAGAGATTATTTCCTAGTCTTCTCTTTAGATGCATCAACAAAGTATAATGGACAAAGAAGGACTTCCTAGAAGGTAATATTAAGGGCCATAGGGGAAGACAGGGAGATGGACTGGGGAAGCCCTCCCAGGAGGCCAGATCAGAATCTAATAAAAGCATTTTCCTTATTGGCTGGGTGCAGTGGCTCACACTTGTAATCTCAGCATTTTGGGAGGCTGAAGCAGTTGAAGGGATCACTTGAGGCCAAGAGTTCGAGACCAGCCAGGCCAACATGGCGAAACCCTGTCTCTACTAAAAATACAAAAAATTAGCTGGGTGTGGTGGTGTACACCTGTAGTCGCAACTACTCGGGAGGTTGAGGCATGAGAATCACTTGAATCCAGGAGGCGGAAGTTGTAGTGATCTGAGATTGCGCCACTGCACTCCAGCCTGGGTGACAGTGAGACTTGGTCTCAAACAAGCAAAAGAATTCCTTACATATAGTGTAAGGGTTCTGTAATGTCTGCCCATCAGGATTTCTGAAATGCTATGGCTCAGTGACTCATAAGTCTTCCAGGGGTCCCCTTTCTAGACAGGAGTATTTACGGTAACTGAACTATTCCTGTTCCACCATTGGAGTTTGTGTACCAGGGATAAGGAGGGAATGGGGCTGCAGAAAGCATGTATTTTCTGTTTATAAATTTTTGAGTCAATGGAAGCCACATCTGAACCATACATGAAAACTTCTATGCATCTTGCCAAGTTCTTGGACTTTGACCTTGATGTCATGACTGGATGAAACTTTTATGTGGTCTCTTTGAAGAATTTTGCATGTGGGAAACGGAGTTACCGAATACTGGGTGATCAGAGAAGTAGACTGTGGTATCATATTTGTGCTGTTCACCAAATGTTTCTGGATCTCTCTCTCTACTCTCCAGTCCCTCAACATTCCCAATTCCCATTTTGAGAATGTGGTAGAATTGCATTTCATTATCCCTTGAAGCTAGGTGGGATTATGTGGCTAGATTTGACCAGGCTAGTGGGTTGTAAGCTGAGGCGACATTTAACTGCTCAGGTAAGGACTTTCCTAGAGCTCTTTTTCTCCACTGGCACATCAACAAAAGCCTGTTTAAAAATAGTAGTTGGTTGTCATCTAGGGTCCCTGAGTAACTACAGAGAGCAGAACCTTCTATTGACCTACAGTGGGACTGTGATGAGAGTCAATAATAAACTTATCTTATTGAGACCATTGAGATTTTGATATTGTTTGTCACTGCAGCACAACTGAGCCCATCCTGACTGATATCTGCAAGGATGGCAGATATAAGACAAATATTAGTCATTCCCTCTTCTTTCTTCCTTTGCTGTCATTTATGGTCATTTTGAATTCTTTCCTAATCTGCCCAGATAGTGTCTAAGAAACTTCCTCACTCCCAGTTGATCAGAGTTGACACTCAAGATGACACTTCTTGGCCTATTGACTCAGCAAATTCTTTAGGGAAAAGAATTTGTCCTAACTGGCTGGGGCCAACCAGTATGGGTACATCTATGGGTTCCAGTTATTTTTTGAGATCTCCTCTTTACCATACATGGATTTCATGATTCTGGGAGTCAGACAAGTAGATAATGCAGGACCCTATGGGATAACAAGCATGACCAATCTTCTCTGAATGCCCTAAAGCCCCACGCATAATTAGGACTCCAAAATTAGATATCAAGGGAAGTTGCACCCAGCACAGAGGTTCAACCAACATAAGAAACTGATTATGTGACAATATATACTCTCTGGGTCATTTGAGAAAACAGAGGGAGTATAGTAGGAAGCATTGAAACTAGAAAGACTTTCAGGTCAGCTTCTTCTTAGGTGTGCATGTTTCTTTCTCTGAATCTCAATTTCCTTATCTTCAAAATGGGGAGAGTAATAGCAACTACTTCACAGAGTTGTTTTGAAGACTAAAGAACCTACATAAGAGCCTGCCACATAACAGGCATGTGGGGAATGGGATATTTAGGAGATGCTGTTGGTGCTCTGCCCAGACACCCTTCCTGTATTGGTGCACTCATAGCCTAACTGCTGCGTTGACAGCTAACAACTTGCAGCTGGCCCCTCTCCAGCAAACGGCTTTCTGCAGATGGGAGCTGCCTCACCCTGGAGGTTATGCCTCTTTCCCATAAGTAGCCCACAGCCAATGACTGACTGATAATGAGTGCTCAAAGATAAGCCTCGTTTCCTCAAGGGGACAACTCAAAGTTAGATTTTTCCTGAGACTGTCTTCCTGTTCAGCTCTTTCCCTGTCCTGCTCTCCTTGTGCCCTTACAGGCCCTCCTGAGAAATAAATCTTGTGAATTTGAATTTTGTCACGGGGATCCCCACCTAAGACAATTAATAATTGCATTATTATTATTATTATTAATTAATGATTTACTATTAATAGTAAATAGCAGAGTCTTAAGGTTGTGGTGATGCCTTGAGCTGCTGAAAACTACAGAAGGCACCATTTTGAGATGATTCTAGCATAGCCACAGAGAAGCTCCCTCAACCTAAAAGCTCCCAGAAGTTCCTCCTGAGATCTGCCCTTGGAAGAGCAAGAACATTTGTGAAAGAACACAGGGCAAAGAACAAAGGGATGATGGGAAGGAGAGCTGCTGGGAATTGATCAGCTAAGGGCATTCCAGAGGGTCCTGCTGGGTGGGTACATTCCATAGAAATGGCCTTTCTCACGACATTTGTCTCAACGAGTCCGTCCAAGGCTGTGAGCTGGGGACTCCCCGAGGGACTCCACCAGTGAGTAAAAGAATTGCTTCATTTCTGGATGTCCCGTTTCCCATTGGAAGAGCCAGCTCAGGCTCCCATCTCAGTGAGAGGCCACTCGGGCCAGGCTGAAACTCACTTCATTTCCCTGAAGAAATGCAGTGCCTTCTCTCACTGCTAAGCCTCAAAAACTTGGCAAGTAACTGAAGACATTTGGAACATCAGATAATGCAAACTCATAATGACCATGAAGCTCCTCTAGATGAAAGGTGCGGTTATCTCAGGCTAGGTCAGGAAAACTCATGGTCTACTAACAAAGCTCAGATTTGGGGGAGGGCAGCTGAACTATGGGTTACATGCTGGTGTCCATGCGATATGTTTGGGAAAAAGGCCAAATTGGGAGAGAGGAGGCATGACTTCTTCCAGCTTGATCACAAAGAGGTGGTGATTGGTAACGCTAAGGATGAAAACAGTGATGATGAGGATGATGATGAGGATGATGGTGGTAACTATCACCGACTGAGCCCTTATTATGTGCCAAGTACTGCACTAACTACTTTATGAATGTTCTCATATGAAAATCTCTATCTCATAGGCATGATTAGCCCCATTCCACAGATGAAGCAATTGAGGCTATTAACAATCCAATCACCCACAGCTAGGAAAGGGATGAAACTAGGACTTAACCGTGGTTTGTAACTGAGTTACCTCTAGTTCATTTAAACTAAGATATCTGCTTCCTCATCTGCAAAGAAAAGCACAGGCTAACAATCTGGCTTTACACTCTGGAATGATCTCTGCTCTCATCAACATGATGAAAGGAAAGTTTGGGATCAGGTGGAGAAGGAAGATGGTGTTCCGATGGAACTGTTCATTCAGAGGAAGGCAGTTGGGAAATTCTGCGGCTCCTCCCTTTGTGAGCAGTGTGTTATTCAGGCCTGGAAAACATCTGAGAAGTGACAGAAGCTGTTGGAGAATTCCAGGGGAGTCAGGTCACTCAACAAAAGGAGTGAGGAACAGATGACTGCAATTCTAAATTTGTCTTTTTTTCCTTAACTGGAAGCCACTAGATTTTCCAGACAATATTTGGAAGGCTAAAATCTGATTACCCCAAATAACAGACATAAAAAGATGTTGAGATTTTACATATTCATTCAGTTGGTAAAAAGGAAAGGGAGAAAGGTGAAATAATGTTTTATTTATCTGCTTCACGGAATTCTTCAGAGTTTAATGTCGTTGCCTTTAAATGTTTGAGAGTAAAACAGGATTTGCATTGGATGGCTTTATTCTTTTATATTCTTTTTGGATAAGCTGTGTGGACCCAGTCTACCCTCTGGAATTTGAGCCTGACTCTGTGGCTCAGTTTTTCTTAGGACAACATGGGAATTAAATATGGTCTCTCACTGCCTCGGTAGAAGAATGAATTAATTGAACTTTGAAAACTACCAGGGCGAAGAATTATTGAGCTAAAAACATTTGTGTTGTTGCCAGGGACTCCACAGTCTTCTCTCCTTGCTCAACCCATGTCAAACGTGTGGGCATCTCCACCCACACCTTCCTGTCTGGGCTGAAAGGTGACAAGTGGGGAAATCTTCTCATGAAAGCTTTCCTGGAGGTGCCGGAACCCTCTGTCACCTGTGGTTCTTTGCTATACAGAACACTGGCATCCTGTTTACGTCACTGTGCCTGGAAGGAGATGCCCACACTGGGGCCAGTGCCTTAGCTGGCAGGCCTCATAGTTCACCCTCTTTAAAGGTATTGCCCTTTGTGGTTCTATAGTCCTCCATCACAGGGCAGGGGGTTGCATTGGACTGAATGTTTGTTTTTACCCCAAAATTTATAAGTTGAAATCCAAACCCTCAAGGTGATAGTATTAAGAGGTGGAGCCTTTCGGAAGTGATTAGGTCATGAGGATAGATTCCTCATGAATGGGATTAGAGCCCTTATAAAAATGACCTCAGATAGTTCCCCTGCCCTCTTTCTGCCATGTGAGGATATAAGGAGAAACTCAGAAGAGGGCCCTCCCCAGAAAACACCATGCTGCCACACTAAGCTCACGCTGCAAGCCTCCTCAACTGCAAGGCATCAATTTCTGTAGCTGATAAAGCACTCCGCCTATAGGGTTCTCACAGCCAGAACTAAGCTGGGGATGTGGCTGAAGGGGCTCCTGGTGGTTCTTGCGATAGGTGGAGAGACTTTTTTGTGACTTCCTGTAACTTCCTCTGTTAACTGACAATTCACATCAAAGCAAATAGCCCGCTGATGTCAGGTAGAGGCTGCTGGGCCTCACACATTATCGGTCAAATCAAAGATGAAGTGGGCCCTGTTTTGCTCCCATTAGATTTGTGCTCAAAGGCCTCACCATTTGAGCCTAAGGAAAGAAAGCTTCAGCCTTGCAACTTATACTTCCCTCCTAAAAATGGTCTGGTTTTGCTTGTCTCAGTATCCATGTTGGGAAGATGGACCCATAATACAGCCAGTAATGTATGGATCACTAGAAGATTACTAGCAATGCATGGATCACTAGGGGACTACTAGCGGTGCATGGATCACCAGGGGACTACTAGCAGTGCATGGATCACCAGGGGATTACTAGCAGTGCATGTATTACTAGGGGATTATTGGCAATGCATGGATCACCAGGGGATTACTAGCAGTGCATGGATCAACAGGGGATTACTAGCAGTGCATGGATCACTGGGGAATTATTAGCAGTGTGTGGCTCACTTGGGGAATACTAGCAGTGCACGAATTATTAGGAGTGTCAAATGGTTCACAAGTGGACTCACTGATGGGACTAAGGACAAATGAGCAGAATATTTGAACAGGAACTTTTCAGTCACATACACACACTTTTTAAAAATTAGGACCACATGCACTAAAGCCTCCTGGGTCATACACACAGGAGACATAGATGACAATGTTCATAGCAGCCCTGCTCGACATGGAAAAACACCTGGAAAAGAGCACACATCCACTGTCCAAAAAAAATGACTAAACAAAACATGACATATTTCACATGCTATCATATTATTACACAACTGTGTAATGAACAAACCACAGTTACCTGAAACAACATGGATGGACTGAGAAACAATGTTAAATAGAAAAGAGCAGTTCAAAAGACTACATGTGGTATTGTGCTCTTTTTTTAAAAAAAAGCTCAAAAATAAGCAAAGCTGGTTTGGGTTTACCTATGTGGGGGGTAGAACTATTTTTTTAAAAAAAAATCAACAGGGGAATGATAAAGACAAAATTGCAAGTAGCAGCTTCCTCCGGGGAGTAAAGCACAAGAACAAGGTAAGGGAGAAGCATGGGGTGAAAGAAGGCTCTATAGCTCTTGCACTGGGTAGTGGGCTTGTGGGCTAGTATCTCATGCGGCATAAGACCGAGACACAGGTTACAGAGGTTTGAGATGTTATGTTAAGACAGTAAGATTAGAAAATAAAAGTAAATATGTAGCCATGATGACTTACCTAGGTAAGATCATTCAAATTTCACAGTCCAAAAGCTTAGAAGTAGTCTACTTGAAACCCCTAATTTTATGTATGCCAAGACGACTTCCAAACTGCAAAGACATTTGGCCACATTCGTATGACCCTTCAGTGACTGAGTGGAGACCAGAATTCCTGGGTCATAACTCTCAGTCCACAATTACACTTTCCCTACTTGCCCCTGTAAATTCTTTTTTATTTTGCCTTTTCACGCAGTGGTAATTAAAAGCAACACTTAGCGGGCCCTCACAAAAAGATGGATTAAACACCTCTGATCCAGAAGAGCAGGGATATCACATTCCCTGAGCAACCGAAGTCAAGTCTCTGGCTGTGTTGCCTTTGGCAGGAGTGGCTGATTTGGACCTAAGAGTATACATACTAAAGCATTAAGAAGTTTACCTTAACTCTGATTTGTGGCTATTTGCTATCTTAAAATAAAATGGCAGCTCAGATATTTACTAATTAGCATATTTTCCATAATTAAGATCTTAAAAACATTTTGAATGTGGATGGGATGTAGACGTGGCTCCAAGGGAAGAATAAAACATGCCTTTTCAAATGAAGTATCCATTTTCAACATTTTAAGAAATTACCAACAGTGGTGAAAAAAAACTGTGGTGTATCACATCTATGTACTTTACTTACTTAAAATCAAATATTTGCCTTCTTTTCCCCCAAAATAGAATAAGAGAAAACAATTCAACTAATCCAAGCCATCTACCAGTGGGTGTCCTAGAGTGTGACACAAGAGTCTGCCACTCTTTCTGTGGGTCTCTGTTCCTGGACATATACCTTTCAGTGCATCAGAATCTCACCATGCTGAGTGTGACCCTACTGTTGAAGAGCATGCATTTTATTTCTACAGCATCACCACTTAAGGCTTGCCCCTTACTTCCATGGTCATTATTTTTCCATTACTGGAGGAAAAACTTGCTATGTTGAACTTGTTGAGAAATGATATGTTTGTATACTATCCTTTATGAATGATTTAAGGGATTTCCATGGCCTGATAGTCATTAGAGCTATTCACCAACTAGTTCCAGTTTTCTTCCTGTGAATCTGGTGAGGTTACACTTCCTTCCTTTCTTGAAGTTAGATGGAGCTGTGTGAATTGCTTTGGCCCTTGAAATATGAGCAGAAGTGAGGTACATACATTCAGGGGAAGCTGTAAGAGCCCATGTAAGATTTGTTATGTTCCTCTTCCTGCACTGGCAGCTGCAAAAGCATGGAGATGGAGCCTCCCACATACATCCTGAGTAAGGACAGCACAGAGCAGAGTCTCCCAGCCAACTGGTAACAGACATGTCACATGAATAAGAAATACACTTTGGTTGTTTTAAGGCCCTGAGATTTGGGGGCTACCCCATATTGACTGATTCATTGACTATATACCATTTTGTTCAACTTACTAACTTTAGATTGCAAGATGTAACTCCAATATATATTTAGGCTTCCTAGAAAATATTCATTTTAACATTGTAGCCATCAATTCATAAGTTTCTGCAAAAGGAACACTACTATGTAACCAACAATTAGTCTAAAATGGGAATTAAAGAAGAGGCAACAACCAAAATAAATTGAAATCCACATTTATTGATGAGAGATATACACACGAAAGTTAAAACACTTAGTGAAATATTGGATTCACAGGTTATTTCCAGTATATAAAGAATATCCAGTTATTTTACACATGAAATGTTACAGTAATCAGTCCACATTGTAAGAAAGCTTAGAAAGCTAAAGGCGAAAACAAAAGACCTCAACTACCCAAAATGTGCTTCATCAACAAGGCATTTTTCTAGTACCATATATGAGAAACAATTCAAAAATTAGCTGAAGAATTTATCTTTTTGCATTCATTAGTCTTTAAACACTATGTGCTATAGATGCTCTGTGCTACATGACTTCAGACCAATGGGGATTGTGAATGTGAGGAATACAATTATTTTTATCTTTCATTCTGGACATACAAGAATTTTTAAGGAGAATCCTGCATAAAGCCCAGTTTTATTTCAGGAAGTATTCCATCCTAAGTTCGAAAGGAGTTGAAACAGTCACATTTTCAAGGAAAAATTAGCCTGTCCACCATATCTCCTCATATGAAGAAGCCACTGCAAATTAATGTGCTTCATGCCCCCTGATGATATTGTAGGCTTTATCCTTCTTGGGAAAAGAGTAGGGCACTCAGGGTTCCCTATAGCAATGACTAGTTCTTCTCTGTCCTTGGGGAGGAGAAAGGGGTTACAGAAATTATAGACCTCACAGCATTGTATTTAGTGACAATTATACAGAATGTATGTTTTAGGAGGCAAGTGTATATTTGCATTAGTGAATACCATCTTCAATCATTCAAAACATGCACACAGAACATATTAGGTAGAGGAGGTCATACTCCCTCATATATGTGGGACCTGTGCTTCATCAGTTGCCCCTCTACAACCCCCTAAGCTGTACACTGACTATTCCTGTGCTTCTAGTGTTCTACGTCGTTTCACAGAGAACTGTGAAGTTTATAGCCAGAACTGTGCTTTTGTGGGGTTTCACCTGCATGTTCGTTTGCAGTTAGTTAGTCAGCAATGTTTTTCCTGTACCCTGACTCAAAAATTCAAGGGAGACAAGGCTCTTCAGAACCTTTAAGTCATGAGCATCATGAGGAGTATTTGGCAACCAGAGAGACTGACCTTTCTCTAAAGACATGATGCTAATATGCACAGGGGCAGACTAACTTTTTGTCTCTCTGAGCCCAATCCACCAAGCAAAGGAGGACTGTAGATGGATGTTCTCATTCTAAACCTACCTAAGTCTAGGTAACCAAAAGTTCCACAGTTGCATTCACCATGTATTATACAGACATGAGATGACCTTTCACTAAGAACCAGGACACACACCCAGCCCATCCCTGCTCTGAATTGTGTATTTACAAAGGTGCTGGACACACAGACTTTCAAACAATCATCAGTACAAAGGATTTACAGATAAATTCTTCACTCATATATATTCCCAAACCACATTGAGAAAGAGGAGAAATGATTCACGACTAGTTATCTAAGAAGGAAAAGAAGGGTTTGTAAAACACCGATCAACATGTCTACTGCATTTAGATGAATAGCCAAAAATAACATATACATTAAATTACAATACATCTATACACCATTTCACTGAAATTACACCTAGATCCCTACATTATAGCTACACAAAGTGCATAGGCACTGTTCTTCATGCGTGAACCAAGTGTCAGTGTGTATACACAAGAGCTTCATGCTTTGACAGCTAGCTGTACTTGAAAATAGATACAATTATTGCCAGTTGAGGGTACATCTAATCTGTTTGTTTAATGAAGAGCAGGTTCAAATACATACCAATATACTTCCTATGTAACTGACTACTTTTTAAACCATGGTAAAAATACTAGCCCTACCACCATCTTAGAAAGTGTATTTGGTGGAAGTAAAACACCTCGTCTTTGCAGTGGCTATTGTTTTACCTTTCAGGAAAGTTACATAGTCTGTTATTCACCTGAGGACAGAAACTACCTGGGCTTCTTCTTCAGTACGATTCTAAGCCCCTACTTCCAGCCCCCAGTGATACAGTATAGCCTCATAGCTGGTTCTAAAATTTTTTAAAACTTTCTTTAAAAATATGTACTCAATTCACATAACAATGTGACATTTACCACCAATTTGCTTGGCAAGAATTAACTGCAACAAATCTGTCCTGATTTCATCTCTAGCACTCATCCTCAGTCTCTGCTACTCCAAGTTTTCCTAAGCCAATTTTCACATAAACCTTCAGGAAGGTATGAAACATTCTGATCTAGAAATAATCCTACTATTGATACCTTGTCTTTGATAAAGAGAAAAGCAAAATTAGAATGCTCAGCTGGAAAAACAAGGCCTGGTGTCAAAAATTTTAAAAACCAGCACCATTTCTTGAGTTAAAAAGATGAATTATTTAGATGCATATCCTTACCAGCTAAGGGATTTGAGCAATTCCTTGTTCTTAATGGTTCATTTTGTTTATTGCATCACTAAGGACTGGGTTCTTAAATTTGTCAAATGTGACTATATAGTCAAGAAACAATTGATCGCTCTAAATTGCTGAAGAAACTTCTTGTGCTCTAATTAGTTATAATTCTACATGTGTGGTTACATAGAAAATACTGTAAGAAAATATGTCTGCAAAATCACAGATACTAAATAGATTAATTCAGTCTACACTGAGTTCTTTATAATTTCTGAAGAATAGTTACAAACCTATAACATTATTAAAGGCTAAATTAATATTAAACATATAATATCCAGGTCTATAAATACATTTTCTAATGCTCTTTATAAATAATAGCAAACAAGCTACGGGATTCGTTTAAAAAAATCTAAGACGGGGCTGGAGGAATTTGTGGATTTCGGGTGCAATACTGATCAGAGGGCAATATATTGTCCCTGGTAACACAGACTCTTACCAGGAAGCCAAAATATATCTGCTGGCAACAAGATCAAGTTAGATTCACAGTTTGCCAGCTCTTTCCTCAAGCTGTAGAAAACAAATAGAAAAACAATATACAAAATCCTCAAAAAAGTAGTTTTTTTATATACAAATCTCTATAGTGACCAGATAATCTGATCTGTGTTGTGCAACATGGAGATGCAATGTTGAGGTTTTTCCAGGAGAAGGAGAAAGGGAGGGAGTTAAGGTGATTTGTAGAAAAATCTAGATGCCAAAGGATGAGTTTCTATAACGGAAGTAACTTATGGAGTATCAAACCACCAGACAGCCAACTTTCTGATGATATATCTCAGGGAATTCACTCCATGGGTCCATGGGGGAGAAACCTCAGAGATGTGCTGGACCAACTTCCTTGGCTAGTGTGTGTATTTGCCCCCCACCAAAGGCAACAGGCTGTTTCCAGGCAAGGAAAATGGTTGCCATGAGAAGAAACAGTGCCCCAGAAGGAGTGAGTTTCCAAATGCAACATCTCCATCTCCAGGGGAGATGATGACAAGGCTAATAGTCAGTTGTCAGGTTCTAACACTCACCCAAGGATTGGGGGTGTCTCCAGAGAAACTGAGGACCTGTTGCTACCCATTCTTTAGGTCAACTGCTGACTCTACAAAGCAGTGAGATCTGTTTCAATAGCAAGTTTTATTCTCAGCACAAAAGGGCCTTGTGTAAAAACCAGAAGGACTTTGTAAAATATCAGAATGAATATTTGGCCTGGAGGTTGGGAAGTGAAGCAAGGCTGGACATAGGGAAAAACTGATCAGTAGTTACTCAGAATATTATTTAGGATAAATGAAACAGGAACTTAGGGGCATCTCTCACTTTTCTATAGGTTCTTATCTGGGCCAATGAAGAAATTGTGTTTATCTTGCTGCCCTTGCATCAGGTTTTGTGCACTAATGGAATAAAGCCAGCCAACAAACAAAACCCTATCCTTTCAGTCCTAGCTTTACATTTTGCCCCTGCAAACCTAAAGAGCTGAAGTCTTCTCTGGCAATAAAGGAGTTCACAACACAGTAAATACCAACACCATTCTATTTAGCAGAAGTTTGGACAAAGAGCAGAGGTGCCAGCCATGGGCCATTGCAGCAGTGCTGGAAAGTATAAGAGGGTGTTTAAAGATCATGGCTGGTGACATGCACCTTGTAGACCATGCATTGTATCCCATCTACCCTAGAAACTCATCAAGCCTTGAAGAGGGCAAAGATAGTCGGAAAATTCCATTCTTGTAAGTTAGAGCATCTCTTCCTGCAATGTGATGCCCGTGATAAAAACAAACCAAGAGGAAAATGTGAAAATGAATTTGCGGGCTTACTTGTGAATGGATGTGCATGTCTACATGCTGGCGGAGAAGAGAAGATATTTACAAACAGTTGCCGTGATTGTGTAAGTGTTGCACCAAATTTCATAAGAGTGTTCAAGGTTATTCACCAAAGGCTCTCAAATTCCCACACTGGGTTGGCAATTAGAATTGTTGGAGAAAATTGTGTTTTTTTGGGTATTCAGAGTGGGCTCTGTTGCTACACCAGGAATGATGCAAGAGCTTGAGTGAGGCTGTAGGTTCATCCAGTCCTCTCATGGTGACTCTGGAAACATTTTTTCCTGAGCCAAATCACTACTTCTATTAGGAAGGTGAGTTTAGGTAGAGAGAACTTTTATTAAAAAACATGTATTGGTATCTCAAAACATCCAACTGTGAATGAACATGGCCACCTTCCAAGCTTGTTGTAAAACATAAAATGAATAGAGGCTTGAATTTAATTTCTCCCAAAGGGGATGAGAAAAATCTAAATTGATAATTCATTATTGTGGGCTCCTTCAACCTAAAATGTAAATAGGTCACATTTTATAGTAGGAAGCCTCTTAAGAAGGAAACAAAGCAGAGATCATAATATGTTGGGCTCACAGGGCTGGAAGGGGATTTTAATCATTTAATCCAATCCCTTCACTTTTCATATGGGAGAAAATGGGGCTTGGACACAAAATGACTTACATAAGTCATACAGCTAAAGATGGGCAGAGTCGAAATCAAATGTTCCCTCTACCAAACCATGTTGTTTCTTATCATCTCTATATCATTGCCTGAATTAGCTGTGTTATGCTACAAAGTTGGATATTATTTAATCAAGATTCTCTGTTATCTATTTTAAAACCAAGCCTCACACTAATTTGTGTGATGGCTTACTAAGCTGCCTGCTTGCAAAGCAGCAACAATAAGTGGAATGATAGGAAAGAAGGAAGAGGAGTAGAAAATGTGATTTTCTTTTAGGAAAAATCATAAGCACATGTTTCATGAGCAGCTGGAAACTCACTCTACACTAGGAGAACAATCTGCCTCTAGTGCCACCTGCCTGGGTTGGCACTCAGTGATCCTTCTAGGCTTAACCAGAAATTACTACAGATACTGAGACCACTTATCATCTTTGACAACTAGACTTACAAAATTCTCACTCCAGAATTCCTTCAGGCTGTTTGCTTTAACTTAGTCTTCTATCACCTCCAGACTCTAGCATTCTTATTCAAGGAACAAGTATAATAATAACTGAAAATTTCATTTGGTCCTTTTTCTTGGCTTGGAATGAGTTCAGTTGGAGAATAAGTAAAACAAACCAGCAGCTCAGACAACTAGATAGCTGTAAGAGTTAGAGAGCAGTGAGGTCAGAAAAATCACTTCCACTAGGGTGTAACTGCTGTGCACTTTTAGTCATCAAACCAGGTGAGAGCTGATGAGACTTGTTTCTCAGGAGTCAGAACTATGGATAATTCTCTCTGAGCATGGATATACCTACTTGGATTTATTGCTGCATTCCATGGGAAAATATTGCACCGGTGGCCGAAGCCTTGATTCTGACAAAAGTAAAACATTATAAGATAACTTTTGCTATTGAGAGCAAAGGGACGTGTAGTATTTGGAAAAACATGGCAGAATTGGGTTTCCTTTGGGGGACCCAATAAATGAGTTTCCCAACCACTTTATTCCAAAAGGGCTTCTTGACTAGATACTTTTGCAAATGACATATTTCTCCATGCACAAGTGGAAATGACCAGAGACTCTCTAATCAACAGGTCATTGGGATTCCTGGCATCACCTAGCAGGAATCTCCCCATGACTTGAATTTTTCCTAAGCCTTTCTCACATTCCATAAGTCTAAATCCAGCAGCTAGGCATTTTGGCACCCCTTCTTTCAGCTTTCATGAATATCCCGGCTGACTAGTGGTTCGAGAGGAGAAAGAAATATTTGTCTTTTACAGGGTATGGTAACTTCCGCAGGCAGCAAAACCATAGGCTGTGTTTCTACACACTCAATAGGTAGTAAAAACTGAATCTGATAGCTCTGTGGTTCAGATGTCATAAGCTAGAGTCCTATGTTGAAGATCTGTGAGATCTAGATGATTGTCCTGATTTTCTGATGCTCTTTGTATGGGAAGCATGCCCTCAAAGATCTAAGGTAAAGCATTACCTTGAAAGATAAGCCATTCTTCTCGCCCATTGGATTTGATTGATTGAATTTGAGTAAGTAATTAACTGATGATTCCACTTGGGTTTCTCAAAGGACAAGAATGAGAAAGAGAAGAATTAAAGTCTACTTAGTTGGTTTTCTCCTGAAATGATTCTGATTCCTAAAAAAAGTGAATGAGTCTATAACAAAATGGCATTGCCAAAGCCCTGATTTACAGACCTTACAGGATGCAGTGTATGTATGTTTCTGGCCTGCTGTAACTGTATATAAATATAACATTTATGCATTATCAAACAGTAACAGACTATTACAAGCATTCATATACATGTTGAACCAATTAGGTAAATCTACACATATAATTGGCAGGTTAAATGTATTCTATTCAGATAAAGTTTATTAGAGGTATACCTTGGATCCATTTGTTCTGTTTATGGCACATATGCTGGGCAAAGAAAATCCCAAATGGGCATGGCATGGGAGAAATAAATGAGGCTTAAAAAAAACCAAAAAAAAAAACAAAAAAAAACAGAGGACATAGACATATGTCAACATGTCAACTCTACATACATTTTGGATTTTCAGGCTAGTCCTGAGTTCAAGAAATTGTTTATTTTTAATATGACTTATTGAATTTCCAGATAAGTATGATTTTCTAAGTATATTCTCATGAGACTTCCTGCAAACAGTAAGTCTTGAACCAGAAAAACTTGCTTTGTGAAGTTGTACACCTTGTTTCTTCCAAACACATTGTCTGCTAATATATTTACAGGCTAATAGGATAGCTAGGAAAAAGTTGCAGACAAAACACACCAGAAAGGTTTCAGGCAGAGTTTTGAGAAGACAATCCTGTGACCACTCCTTTGAGAAACATGCCCATATATACAAATCCCAAAATTGGCCTTCCATAGCAAAAAACAACAAGCTCCTAGACACTTCACCTAGAGCCTCCAACTTACCATAGAAAAGCTCTTGGGAACACCACTTAAAGAAAATCCTAAACAGTTTCACAGCTAAACCCAAGAACTGTCTCCTTAACCTACAACATTTGCCATAAAGAATGCATTTTCTGGCCAGGCACGGTGGCTCACGCCTGTAATCCCAGCACTTTGGGAGGCCGTGGCGGGTGGATCACGAAGTCAGGAGATTGAGACCATCCTGGCTAACATGATGAAACCCATCTCTACTAAAAACACAAAAAATTAGCCCAGCGTGGTGGCATGCACCTGTAGTCCCAGCTACTTGGGAAGCTGACACAGGAGAATCGCTTGAACTAGAGAGGCAGAGGGTGCAGTGCAGTGAGCCAAGATCGTGCCACTGCACTCCAGCCTGGGCAACAGAGCAAGACTCCATCTAAAAAAAAAAACAAAAATGAAAAGTTGCCTAATACTGTTCAGTAGTGATCCATATCCAAAAATAACTAAGGTTTAGGAGACAAAAACAACTGGAATCTTATGTCTCTTGTATGTTTCAAAGGTATCTGATTTAGAAGAGAGAAGTCACAAGGAGTAGATAAGAAAGGCTATTTGAGGTCCATAAGCACCCTCATCTCAGAGAATTTGGGTTCTATAAACCATGACTATCTCAGCATCCCTCTGCTGGTTTCATATAATACAGCCTACTCTCACCTATAAACAAGGTTCTACATACTTCTTAGAGTCAAATGTGCTTTATTTCTCAATGATTAAAGTCCCAAGCTTACTCCCAAACCCAGCAACGTTAGGAAAATACTGTGCATTATTCAATAAAAAAAGGATAGTAGAGACATTAAAAATTTTAGCTTGCATAACCAATCACTAAGAACTTGTTGGCTGCCTACTGCATGCAAGGCACTGTGCTACACCAACTATATTATTTATTCCTTAACACTTCACAGCCTTAAACAAGATTCCATCCATGAAGTTGTACAGAGCCATCCTTGGTTGCCACATCATGGTTCAAGGCTGCCTGGACTCTGCCATAGGAATGTCACTTTTATAGGGTTTTGCACAGATGTTTGTTTTCTGTTCCTCTCTACTGAGAAGATGGAGGAGGAAGACTGGCTCTGCTTCCAACTGTGTCCTATAACTGGTTTTATGTGCTTTGATAGAAGATAACAAAATGCTTTCTACATATTAGATAAATAACAGTATTTTTGTTTCATCAAGAGATGACACTAAAAGAGGCACAGCCAACACAAGTGTCTTCCATGTGTGAGGACAGTAAAATGACGAGGCTTTCTAGGATGAAGACATGATGACTGAAATAATTGACAGATTAAAAATGTCTTTGTCTTTAGGAACTCAAATAATAACATTTTGGGTTAAACAAAGCAAAACATATACCAAATAATCTCACTTGATTTTACTATACCAGGTGAAGGCAAACCAAACATAAATAAATTTGAATATTTAACTCTGGTTAAACTTTATGTTGACTGTGCTCTCTTACTTTTGTCAATATGTACAGTGGTTATATATAAAATACTTTCTAATCAATTATCAAATTTAGAAAGAATTATGAAGCATAGTTTGAAATTTCAACCATTGTTCTCATAGATTACACAGGGTAAGGCAGAGACGTAATAGGTTCTTTAGTCAACTGCCTTTAAGAGCATGGCTCCCTCTAAAACTCTCTTTGAAACATTTTACTTAAAGAGCATATGGAAAATAAATTGTCAGAATTCCCTAAGACAGGTATTTGCTTTTAATCAGCCCATGTGCAAACTCTACTAGATATTTTAAGGGGAGTTACTTCTAGAGGCTTTTAATAGAATCTCTTGTGCATAACAAGGTGAGACATGGAGAACACTTTAAGGAATAACACACTGTGTGTTTGCTCATTATCCCAAGTCCCTGGAGTGTACCACACTGCTTTACTCATGTCCCCTGGGAAAAGAGCATCCAGGGAGAAAAGTGAAGCTGGCAAGAACATATCTTCAATTCAAACTGATTCCTCCAGCAGCATCCATTCAAATAATAATACAAGTGAGAAAATTAGACGGTTATAAAGCATTATTTGGCAAAGACACAGCACCGTGCCTGTCATCACTGACTCACAAGAGCTCCTCTAAGCCTCGGCTAACAGATTAAGTAAACATAGAAATATATGCATTTTTTTCATTTTTTTCCTTTTTAAAGAAAGCTTGTTTAAATCATCATTTACCATAGGATACGCTGGGGAGTTTATTCAAGAATTTGCTGAGACTCATATCCTTATTTCTCACGTTTCCAAGGTTCTTCCTCAACACTGCAGTCGGCTGACTTTCCATTGGCTGCCAGAGTTACCTGAAAATAATTATCATCAACATCCAGCTTACAGGCCATGAACCAGAAAAAAGCCCTGTGGGTTATGTGGAGAAGCACCAAATCCAAGATTATACGACATGACTGAAATATTAGTTTTAAATGGAGTTCTTTCCAAATTGAATTTGAGCCTGTCTTGGGTTTCAACAGTGATCTGCGAATTTTAAAAATCCATATCTGCCTTGGGAGTATCAGTGTATTAAAGCTGCTTTGCAATTTGGGGAATAACTTCTACTATGTTTTTAGTGTTGCAGGGTGTCTAACTACCCAAAGATCCATCACACAATAACACAGTCCTTAAACTATAGTGCCCACGTGCTACTCCATACAACCACAGAGGAAGAAATCCAGAACTAGGTATCTAGTTCTACTCATGCATGTGAAAGATTCAGTTGCAATGACACCAGGTAGATGGCATACATGTCTAATTTTTATATCAGAAATCATGACATTTCAGCTGTGCCAAATAAGCTATCCCAGCTTTAAAGATTAAAAAGAAAAGTAGGGAGAATTAAAAGTCTGAGATTGGTGACAATGTTTATCTAAATTACTTAAATGCAGACATTTAATAGTCAGATATAATTACCAGACCATCTATATTATGCTTCCCTGGCTCAAAGTGAACTGAACCTTTGTGCAGAATAGGAGGTTTTCCCCTCCACTTCTAAGTAGTTTTCCTAGCTTACCTTCTGTCTGTCCTCAACGTCATGTGCAAACTTAAACCCACGACTGATATTCCACATAATGGAGAGACTGGATTTATGAAAGCATTAGAATATGAAGACATGACAAACACAGCAATGTTTGAAAGAAATCTGACTTTCTTCTTACCCAAGTGGAAGTGAAATGCATGCATCATGACCACATACAACATGCTAGGAACAGAAAACCAAGTGCCCTTCAACGAATCAAGCAAAGGAAAATAAAAACCATTCATCCAATCCCCATTAGCCCCTCAATTTTTTTTTTTTTTTTTTTTTAGAAAACAGACCATGCAGTTAGCAATGACAGCTCCACATGCAGTTATTCTGATTAATTTGAAAACTATTGTGTAACTTCAAACTACTATTACCAGGCAAGAGTTTGAATACACAGACCAACGAGACATAACAATGCTTGAAATGGTTAAAGTTTTGACCAGAGCTGCAGCAAATTTGTTTCCCTTTCAGTGAACTGTCAAGAAAGACTGCCAGGGACAGACTGTCTGCCTGGAGAAAGTTGCCTGTTCACTATGATCTTGAATGTGACTATTTGGCTCTCGGTGATGAACCACATCAATAGTGGTACAAAATTACCACAGTGTGGTGCCTTTGGAAGACCAGACAGCACTTGGGGGGAAGTGTTTTTGTTTTGTTTTTTTGTTTGTAAATACTGGGGCCTATGTTTCAAAGTATCTGGGACAGCAGCTTTTTTTGGCATTTCCTTTCTTGGCCGGGCTAAAGAAAGCTAGGACTCCATTCCCCAATCCTCTCTGCTCCAACCACTTGGGTAATAGAAAAGAAAAAGAGGATGGCATTGGCAGCAAGTGCTGACATCTCCCGTCTCAGTTTTTAAAAAGTGGGAAATAGCGAGACAGAATTAACCATAAGGAAGTTCAAAGGAATAAATAAATGTGACCCAGATATCCTCAGAAGGTGTAAATGTATCTCCATGGCTCTGGCTGCTTCCTTCCCACATCAGCGTCAACACAGTTAACTGATTTAGAGTGAGAAAAATCAACTTGCTTTACCTAGCAAAGGCTGAGGATAAAATAGCCTTCACTGAGCTGAACCCAACCATTTCATTAAAAATGTAAACAGCTGAAACAGTTGATAAACCAATAGAGCTATTTTCATCATCTTCAAGACCTGCTCAGCTTGACCACTGGTCACCTAAAGGTTAATTAACCTATGAGTTTGCAGATGGTTGGCTGACTGGCCATTTATATAGAGATTGATCCACTATCTCTATGGAATGTCCAGCAAAAACGTTATCTGAAATACAGCAAGGACTAAAGATGCTAAAAGGATACATTCAACAAATATTTATTGAGACCCCTAAAACATGCCAGACACTATTTTAGGTGCTGGGTCACAGTAGTATAACTGGGGACAAAGCCTTACTGCTAATTAGCTTACTTCCTACTGATATGGATAATTCACATTTCCTTATAGGGCTTGAAATAGTTTGCTTTTAAAAATGAAGCAAATTGGCCAGGCACAGTGGCTCACGCCTGTAATCTCAGCAGCTTGGGAGGCCAAGGTGGGTGGATCACCCGAGATAAGGAGTTACTGACCAGAGAAACCCTGTCTCTACTGAAAATACAAAAAAAAAAAAAAAATCCCAGCTACTCAAGAGGCGGAGGCAGAAGAATCGCTTGAACCTGCGAGGCGGAGGTTGCCTTGAGCAGAGAGCACGCCGTTGCACTCCAGCCTGGGCAACAAGAGCGAAACTCCGTCTCAAAAACAAACAAACAAAAGAAGCAAATTTATCCTCATGTGCTTGATGTCCTTCAAAACAAATGCAGGAAGTCTGAAATCTAAAGATATCTCCACATGCACACACCTTCTTTTTCAAAAAGTGTCCTACAAAATATTAAGAAGCCTCTTGAGAAACTCCAAAAGGGCCATATGCAATTAACCACTAGGATTCTTCTCAAATATAATTATGAAATTTTTAAAAAATTGTGATGTTTTGTTTTACATAACTTTTCCTCATATGGCAATAATTTGAGTTCAAGTCTTATCAACATTGTACATTCTTCTTGCTGTCCTCCAGTGCCTAATTTATGGCTTTATAGATAATAGGCATTTAATAAATACTTGATGAATAATCAAAATATAGGATCTCACAGGAATGAGACAGGGACACTCAACTAAACCTTACAAGGCACACAACAAGTACTTAAATATAATAGAACATAAAGCCATTCACAAGATTATTGACCCTTGTTGATTCAAACTAACATTTTGATGGGGAATAATCCAGCACATTCACTCAGATGTGGGAAACACCAGCTTTCCATGAGAATGCATCATATCCTTTAGGTACATCTGAATTTCTAATAGTTTGAATCATTTTCACTGAGTCAATTAATAAACTTGTGCAATTGCCTCTCAATGGATGGTTTCCCTCCCTAATTTGTTTCAGAGTCCTTGTTCACCCATGTATGTATCTTATATAGAGAGGACAAGCAAAAGTCTGTGCTAGTCTATGAGAATTCTGGACCTATGTTACAATCCAGTAAAGAGAATTGTTTCTGTGACATCCTTAGTTGCCCAGCAAGAGCCATAGTATGTATTTGTAATGACCCAGAAGTAATAAAGGAAGAAATTAGTGATTACATGTGACCTTGTCAACAGAAGTCAAAAAGGTACCAGAGATCTCTGGCTGGGTTCAGCTTGTCCTCAGCTGCTGTGTGGAATCATTCTAGAAACCAACCCCCAGAGTTGATTCTGCTCACCTGCCAGGGTTTCTCCAAGTTTGCTTTACTCTGGTCATGACACTCTGACTTTGACAATGTCAAATTAGTTACAATGAAGGCTAGACAGAACCCATCAAGCTTGAAGAATTAGCACCCAACAGCTTGGAGGAGAGCCCAGAACATCCATGCTGCAGAAAGATGGCGCAGCCAGGCAATGTCTGAGATGTAGTGTTTTTAAAAAGACATTTCTGGGTAGTTGTCCTGAAGGATACCTGTTCTTTACTTGAAATTGTTTACCCACTTTTGGAGCAAGGTACTCTCAGGTCAAAATTCACCTTTCCCACAAAATAATTAAGAAAAAGAGAGTTGTGTAAAGTTATGTGGGCACATTTTTGACCAATATGTGATATATAGCAAGGACAATACTTGCGCTAGGTACATCAGCTGGGGATTTCTCTTGATGTTTCAATTGAGGAATCAAATATTTGAAAGTCAGAAAAGCTCTAGTAACCACAAATTCTTGGGCAAAATATTCAAGATAACTGGTCAAATTAGTCAAGTGGGGTAGATGGGGGAATCCAATGGTTGTTTCGCATCACATGGACAAAATAAGCAACTGATTGACTCTTTCTCTGCCAGACTTGTTGATTTCCTGCCATGTTAGACACAGAATTAGATGATCTGGGACTCACAGAAGCTTGGGTTACATGATTCTTTAGGAAAATAAATGTGACAATAATACATGCAGGGCTTTATGGTTTTTTCTTTTTTTTCTTAAGAAATCGAGCATGCACTACTATATACAGGTCTCGATATCCATGAATGGGAAATGTACCTTGCACTCATCTACTATGACAGAGTTGTGTGCAGCATAGACACATTGATTAGAGTTGCTTTCCCTATGGTTCTTCATGTCATCATAAATGGATTGAGTCTTGGTCATTTCAATATCTTCATGCACTCGATGCTGGGAGTCAATGGTATCCAGCTCAGATTTGGAGAGGTGATAGACTATCCCAGCCCCAAAAGAGTCACCCACAACATTGACTGAAGTTCTCATCCTGTCCCTGAGAACAAAGAACAGAAAAGGTTCAGTGAGGAAGCAGTATTATGTGGTAGTTGAAAGGTCAAGGTCTAGAGTCAGAGAGACGTAGGGTTGAGTTCTGGCTCTACCTTTTTCCTCTGCTTGATTTGGGGCAAGTTACTTAACCTTCATGAGCCTTGACTTCCTTGTTTGTCAGTTGGAGATGATGCTTATACTTCTCTCATAGACTATGTGAAAATTCAGTGAGATATTACATGTAAAGTGCTTGATAAAATGTCTGGCAAATGGTAAACACCAATAACCAGTAGCAAAGGAAAAGGAGGAGGAGGAGGAGGAAAGAAAGGATTAAAGAAAAATAATGTGTCTAAATCAGAATTAGTACACAGGCTCCAGACACACCTAGCTGAGTGCAGCAACCACTCCTGATTTAAACTGTTCTGTTTTTGAAGACTCTACACTATCTCTGCTTATGTTACTTATTAGTTTTACTGGAAAAACTAACCATCTGTGAACTTTCTCATAGTAGAAAAGTCATTGTTTTTGTAAGAATGGGAACTAAGCCTTCCTTTCTCCCTGCACCCACTTCCCTCACACACAGACACAGCTGTTAGATAAGAAATCCAGCCATAATTTTCTCATTGACCAATATGTGTTATGACTGACTACTCGTCCTGAAAAAAACAAAATACTTTATCTTGCTCTATTAACCTAAAAAAAAAAATTAAATCTTCCAGAGTGTTTCTGGAATCAGGAAATATTAAGAAAATCCTTCTCCAACTCTTGTGTTGCAAGTTTTAACTTGAAAAAAGAATGGTTGATAACTCTCTCTCTTAGAAATTCAGTGCCAGGAAAGCTAATTAAATTATTAAGAGTAAGTTTTCTCCTCTCATCCATAAGTTCAAGTCAAATCAGTGTGAAGAATCCTTTTGGCCATGTTTACCAGATATTCAAAGTCTTAAAAGGATGCTGAAAAACTACAAAAAATGTTTAACAAAATTAAAATGAAGGAGTTTACATAAAGATGCTGCTCAGACAGTCTTAGTCCAGGACATTCTAGCTTTCAATTCAAATAATATTAGTTCCAGGCAAAGCGGAAGCTTTAACTTGTTCTTGGAACAAACTCTAAATAAATTCTAGTTGCTATTATTAAATCTATTTCTTATTAGAGAATAATAAGGAAGCTGCACTAGGAAGAGTCAGGCCTGGCTCCCTTGCAAGGCCAGTTGTTTGCAAAGTATAAGCTGGTCGTCTTTCTGATTTCAACTAAGAAGAAAATGTGGAAAAAAATGTGATCAGAGCTGGAGTTTAAACTCTTGTGGGCATCTCTCCATCTGAGAATGCTCTTGCGCCTCTTCTGCTTTGGAGAATCTGCCTCAGGGTGATCGGGTCTACATCTGAATGAAGACCGGGTCTTGAGGTCATCCACAAAATTGGGCACTTGGAATAGATAGCTAAGAAGTCCCAGTATGTGGGTTTTAGGAAGGAATACATGACAGTAGTTAAGAAAAAGCACGGACTTTAGAGGCAGCCTGATTTGGATTTGAATGCCAATTTGTCCCTTGCCTGTGTGACAACCCTGATCATATTTGAGAGCCTTAGTTGCCTCATTCATAAAATGAATATAATAAAAATCTCCAATACAGAAGGTTGTTGTGAACATTAAATAAGGTAACAAAGTGCTTACATGCTTCTGGACATTTAATAAGAACTCAAAAAAATATTTAATCTATGATGTATGATTTTAATATTATTATAAATTGTATCAAGTCAATTCAAATGTATTTGTGGCAACTTCTAGGTAGCTCCATCCAAATATGGCTAGTTAAGTTACTATCACCCCCTGAAAACATTAACCCTATTTATAGCACAATTCCTATGGCAACACTCCCAACTAACTAGCTGGCCTATTTGTCCATTATATGGTTGTGGTCTACTTTGGAGCTACTCCACTATACTTTCAGTCCCTTTTGGAATGTATCCTGAGTCATATATCTGTGAAAGGAAAGTAAAAACTCCAGCCCCCAATTTACTATGTCAAATGGAAAACAAAAAAGAAAAAGCCAAAAGTTGAATCATGCAAGAAACTGTCTTTCCTTCTGGTCCTAAGCAGATAGCTAATAGTTAAATATCTCCACAGGTAGCTACTCTATGTTCACCTTATCTTACGTGAAGTGCCGATTTACTGAGCACAAGACAAATACCTCATTGTCTATTCCCCTACCAGCTTCTTTTCCCTGGCAACATGTGGAATCAGTAAAATGACCAAACTCTCCCTATTTTCCCTCCAGACTGCATTGTCCTTTTAAATATGGAAGCCCTCAAAATCATCTTTGGAGAAAAGTACCGGCTACAGACTGTTTCTGTGATTCCATGTTTTTTTCTTCTGGGCATGTCTTTAACCTTGGAAAAATAAGCTTCTAAATTGATTGAGACCTGACTCACATACTTTTTAGTTTACATATCCAATACCTTTGACCAACTGCAAAATTTCAAAGAATGCTAAGGTCTTCCAGAGCAATACTCTGAGTACCCATTGATCTCATAGCCCAGAATAATTTGCATTATTGGCAAAGAAAGAGACCAAAGGTAATGGTGGTGGTGGTGGTGATAATGATGATGACAATTAAATTTATATCACACTTACTATGTGTAAGAATATTCTTTATAGGCTGGGCATGGTGGCTCATGCCTGTAATCACAGCACTTTGGGAGGCCGAGGCGGGTGGATCACCTGAGATCAGGCATTTGAGACAAGCCTGGTTAACAATACAGTATGAAAAGTACGGAATTAGCCGGGCATGATGGTGTGTGCCTATAATCCCAGATACTCAGGAGGCTAAGACGGGAGAATTGCTTGAACCTGGGAGGCAGAGGTTGCAGTGAGCCGAGATGATGCCACTACACTCCAGCCTGTGCAAGAGTGAGACTCTGCCTTAAAAAAAAAAAAAAAAAAAAAAAAAGAATATACTTTATAGATACTACCTTATTTAACCCTCACTATAACTCTGAAGAGGGATTATTATTCATATTTACTAGATGACAGAACTAAGGCCTGGATAGATTAGTGGCTTCCCAAAGTCTCACATCCTAGTAAAGTCATAAAGCAAGTGTGAATACAAGCAGTATTATTCCGGAATCCAGCATCTGCCACATGTTGAGAAGCACCCTGGAACCACACAGCCCTGGTTTTGAATCTAGCTCAGCCACTTACTAACTGTGCAATCTGGATGACTTACTGCTGTGATCTGAATGCTTGCATCCCCCAACATTCATATGATGAAACCTAATCTCCAAGGTGATTGTATCTGGAGATGGGACCATTGGGAGGTGATGAGGTCACATGGGTGAAGCCTTCATGAATGGGATCGGTGGCCTCAGAAAAGAGGCCCAACAAAGACTTGTTGGCCTTTCTACCATGTGAGGCTAGAGTGAAAAGATAGCTATCTATGAGGAAGCAGACCCTCACCAGACACAGAATCTGCCAGTGCCTTGATCTTGAACTTCCAAGCCTCCACAGAACTGTAAGAAATAAATTTTTGTTGTTTATAAGCCACCTGGTCTATAGTATTTTGTTACGCAGTCTGAATGGACTAAGACACTTGCTCAACCATAATTTTTCTCATGTAGCCAGAATAACTATTAATACTTTATAGAATTTGGGGAAGACAAATTCAGTTCCTAGCCCATAGTTGACACTCATTATGTGCTGGGTCCTACCCTTTTGGGGGATAACTTCACTCACACACACCATGTTTTGAACAAAAGCACAAAATACTATGCTAAAGGGTTAACGACTTTTCCAGTTTAACAAATCCATTTCCACTCAAGTGGTTGACATAAGTTTACAAACGACTGCTTCTTCAACCCTTGACACCAAATCCTTGCTCTCCAGAAGCAGCCACTGAAGTAGCCAAGTTTTTGGAATAGGATTTCTGAGTAAGTTTTCCCCACATTTTTTCTTTTTACCACCACATCTCTTCCATGCCATCAGATCTCCCTGCATCTGAAAAAGAACTCTGACCAATGAAATAGCCATTAGGACAGGAATGGATGCAAGACAGAGTTGTACAGGATAAAAGCAGACTGGCTGGATGCAGTGGCTCATGCCTGTAATCCCAGCACTTTGGGAGGCTGAGGTGGGTGGATTACTTGAGGTCAGAAGTGTAAGACCAGCCCGGTCTCTACTAAACCCAGTCTGTACTAAAAATACAAAAATTAGCCAGGCGTGGTGGTGCATGCCTGTAATCCCAGCTACTTGGGAGGGTGAGGCAGGAGAATCGTTTCGGCCTGGGAGGCGGAGGCTGCAGTGAATCAAGATTGTGCCACCTCACTCCAGCCTGGGCAACAGAGCAAGACTCTGTCTCAAAAATGAATGAATGAATGAATGAATGAATGAATGAATGAATTTTTTAAAAACAATAAAAGCAGATTGATGCTTTTATTCTTTTGATGGAAAATCAAGATGCAAAGGACCCTGGACCTTGGGTGAGAACACTAACCCAAGTCTTCTGATTCCCACTTGAGGAAATCACTTTTCACCTCAGCATGAAATAGGGAATGAGGCTAATACCAGCCTCACAGGAGGTTGTATTAAGTGGAATAAGAAAAATACTAGACATGCTTTAAGTACTCATTGTAGGTTACAGGCATACATGAGCATGAAAATGTTCCTTTTCTTACACATGTTAATAGCCAAGTAGAAAGAACTCTAATACTTTGAGTTCTTTGTTAGTGAATTTATTTATTCAACAGATGTTTAATAAGCTTCTTACAGTGTGTAAGGGCACTATGCCAATTGCCTAGGCAGCAAAAATCCTTCCTAAACTCCCTTTTCCCCAAGAACCCACGTACTGTTTATTTGTCTATCTCCTCCACTAGAGTGAGATAAATGTTCAAAAAGAAATGAGTACAGAGTGCTTCAGGGTCATGTAGGTAGAACACTATCACACTCGGGTCATAATAAAAGCTTTAAGTAGAAATATCTTGAGTTGGCCCTAAGGATAAGTCCAAGAAAATGAGCTAGAGAGAGGAAAGAAATAATATGCAGGAAATCTAAGAGGTAGGAACACTTAGATGAATTCAGGATGGCTAACAAGTATAGTGAGAGACGCAGAAAATACGAATTAACCAAATCATGTATGGCCTTATCAGTCAAGTTCAGGGGTTAGTCTTTATCCCAAGTGTAATGAAGAACCATTGAAAGAAAAGATCATGTTTGTTCCATTGTGAAGAACAAACTAAAAAAAGATAAGCCTGAAAGAGTGAAATCCAGTTAGTGAGGATATGGTGGATTTGGAAAAAGATGGATTTGAGCAAGACTCAGGAGACAGAATTACAGGACTTGAAGACTGGTTACAGGGAGTAAAAAAGAGTCAAAGATTCCTCTCAGGTTTCTGGTTTGGGCAACCAGTAGACAATGTAAGCATATGTAGGGAGTACGATGAGTTGGAGTGGAAAAGATTCTGGCTTTGGTTTGGACATGTTGAGGGTGAAGCATATGACTCAGTTATGAGCAGATGCCCCAGAGATGGCTGGTAATATGGACTGACAGTCAGGAGACACATCTGAGATGCAGGTGATAATAGGATTCATCACATAGGGATGGCTGAGGATGCCACAGAGGTGCTTAGTTAATCCTTGGAGAGAATGCAGAGTGAAAAAAGCAGACAGTCTAGGCTGGAACACTAAGGTCAACCAACATTTAATGAATGGGAAAGATAAGAGCCTGCAAAAGTGAAAGGAAACTAGAAGAGTTTGGCATTTCATAAGTAAATGGAAGTACGCTTCCAAAATAAGGGTGTGGCAAACAATGCTAATTATTATCTAGGGATCAGGTGAGATGAGGGTAAGAAGGTTCTTTGGGAGGCTGAGGTGGGCGGATCATGAGGTCAGGTATTTGAGACCAGCCTGGCGAAACCCCGTCTCTACTAAAAATGCAAAAAATTAGCCAGGCATGGTAGCGTGCACCTGTAATCCCAGCTGCTCTGGAGGCTGAGGCGGGAGAATCGCTTCCGCCCAGGAGATGAAGGTTACAGTGAGGGCCGATAGCGCTACTGCACTCCAGCCTGGGCAACAGAGCAAGACTCCGTCAAAATAGTAATAATAATAATAAAGATAAAAAAGCTATTTTGGTTTTAACAACCAAGAGGTCACTATTGGCCTGGCAAGAGCAGTTTCAATACAGAGGTAGTGATAGAAGCCAGCTTACTACAGGTGAAAAATTGAATGTGAGGTGAAGAAATGGAGACATTATGTATAATCAGCTTATTCAAGATGATTGATAAGAAAGGAAGGAGAGGAAATGGCAGATGGAAATGGAAAGGAGATCAAATTTTTAATTTAAGAGGTAGAATATTTGAACATGTTTAAATCAAAAAGAGAAGATGTTGGTGGAGAAGTAACTGAAGATACATAGAAGGGGGAATAATTGATGAAGTTAGGTTCCTAGAGAGATCAGAGAGGACGGAAATCCAGAGTGCAGATAAAGGCCATTTCCTTTGGTGGAGGGACTGTATTCCATCAATACAGAAGGGAAGGAGTAAAAGGCAAGGTTGTGAAGATAGATTTCTAAGTGAGAAGGCAGGACGTTAAAGGGGTTCTGTTAAACAGAAAGCTGTTAATTTGGATTAAACTAGAATACAGAACCCTCTCATGCCAGGTTTCTCTGCCACAGGCATTCTGGGAAGATTTCCAGGACGCCCAGCCAGGAGGTAGGTCATGGCTGCTCTACATGGGTCTTCCTTTCTGAAAATGCTGCAAGGCAGAACACCCTTGAGGCTGCCAGGGGAATGTCTGACCAACTCTGGGGAAGTTTAACTCGGGCCCAAAGCAGGACATGGGAGTTTGCGGTTCATGTGTGGAAAGTTTCTCCACAGGCAAAGAGTTTCATTTTCTCTCACAGTCATCCCTGACCACTCAGGAAACCCTGTCTTTCGTGTTGACCTCAGGAGCTTTAAGGCTTGATAAAAAACAACTTTTAGAGTGTGTGACGCCATCTTTGGGTCTAGAGGCTGTGTGTCAGGACTGAAAGAAGGGGATGAAGATGAAAGCTGATCTTGCATTTCATGGGTTTTCTTTCTTTCTTTTTTTTTTTGAGATGAAGTCTCACTCTGTATCGCAGGTTGGAGTGCAGTGGTGTGATCTTGGCTCACTGCCACCACACCTCCCGCATCCTGGTTCAAGCAATTCTCCTGCCTTAGCCTCTGGAGTAGCTGGGATTACAGGCATGTGCCACCATGCCCAGCTAATTTTTGTATTTTTGGTAGAGACAGGGTTTCACCATGTTGGCCAGGCTGGTCTTGAACTCCTGACCTCGTGATCCACCCACCTCAGCCTCTCAAAGTGCTGGGATTACAGACGTGAGCCACTGCGCCTGGCCCATTTCGTGGGTTTTCTACAGATGACACGGCTATGCTTTAGAGGTCACCAGGAACCAAAAATGAGAGAGGGGCTTGACTGAGTTATTTCACACTGAGTCACTGGGTCTGGTTCACTGGAAGAAAAACAAGTACCAAGGTACTCTGTCTCATCTTCATCTCTCAGTCTAAATCCTCTAGCAGGGAAATGTGAAATCATCTGGAAATCCTGGTTCACAGAGAAGAGCAGGGCTGAGGGAGCTGGGTCACCCACAATTCGTCTGGTGTCTTGCATTGGATTGAACCATATGAAATTGCCATTTATTTCAATATAAAAAGGTCAAATATTGGCAATTTCATATGGTTCAACTTAATATTGATAGAAACAAAACATAGCACCTGCCTCTCAGGATGCATGGTGCCAAGAGACTGTCTTTAGGGGCAGGGTGTGGCAGAGGGGTCACTGGAGGCCCCAAACCTAAGGAAGGCTGGCACAGCTCTGGGCATTAAAGGGCTAAAGTCACATGGGGTTAGGGAAGAAAAGGAGATCCATGTAAGCATTGGCTAAGAGCGTGAAGTCCGGATTCCAGCCTGGATAACAATCCCAGCTCCAACAGAAAAGATTTCTTAGCCTGTCCTGCTCAGCTTTCTCACTGATCACATATGGAGAGTGATACTCACCTGCAAGCATGTTGAGAAGATAATAACTGCTAACATGTATTGAGTGCTTGTCAACCAAGAGGTCCTCCACCAAGGCTCTTTTATATAAAAGGCTTATATGACCCAGAAGAAGCTTCTCCTTATATTACCATTTTTAGTCCAAGTGAAAACAGGATCAGAGCATTCTCTCTTTTATTCCTCCACTACATCTTATCCATTTCTTTTTGCACCTAGCATGCTCCATTGGGATTTCTTGACCACATTACTAGACTATAAGCTCCTGAGGACTGAGACTATGTTTCATTTACTTATGGCATGGGCTGGGCAGGGGAGAATGGGGAGGCTGGTATGTGGAAGGGGCAGGACCAGGATGGATTGTGAGTTTAAGACTTGAAAGCAGATTAGCTCTAGAGACACAATTGGTTTTTGTTTAGTAAAACATCTGGTTGGATATTTTGGTGGTAAAAAGTCAGAGTGCAGGCCATGATCTAAAAGGATGAGGAGAGAGGCACAGAGAGCTCAGATTACTTTACAGGTGAAAAGGAGAGGGGTGTCCAGAGAGCCAGGGAAAGATTCAAAGATGGAGAACAAGGAGGCCCAGGGGGAAATTCCCAGCAGTGGGGAATACTAAAAGATTTTTTTAAAAAGGAGATGCCTAACATTACATTTTTGTTTTATTTCTGTCCTACCTGAAATTATTAACAGTGAAATAACACTTGAGATTCAACAGTAGGCGAAGGGGAGATGACTTCTTTTTCATTTTATTACTCTTTTGAACTTTGTCCTTCCCTTTTCTATGAACACGCATTTATTTTGTGATATATTAAAAATGATTTTGCTGCACAGAACTACAGCCCTGCCCCATCCCGCCTTGATCTGCAATTATGCTGCCTCAAGTCAGACACTTTGGCGAGAGAGAAAAGGACTTAGTGGAAAAGGGGCCACATTCCTTGGTGACGTTGATGTAGACTGGAGATAAGGTGTAAAAAAGAGAATTCAGTGGAAGTGGGAAATCAAAGCAAAAGACTAAGACAGACATAAGCCCCTAAAATCTTCAAAGAAAAGATTAATGTGGGAATTAGTTTTGTTTTCCACCAGCCACGAGTGGAGGGTAAGTCAGTCAGTTAAGTGTGTGTGTGTGTGTGCGCGTGCATACATGTGTGTGTCTTAAATTTTTAAAACAGCAGAACTCGGATGAGCTCGCCTGGAACACCCAAGGATATCTAGATCATCTGGGTTTGAACCCCAAGTCAGCCAGTTAATATCCACTAAACTGGGATAAGTTACTTCTCTCTGAACCTGTTTTCTCAACTGTAAGACAGTGATAATACTATTAGCTGCTTCATAATCTGCTGTGACTTTTAAACGAGCCCATGTAAAGTGCTTAGAACAATGTCTAACACTTAAGGGACACTCACTAAGTATTGGCTATTTGCATCCTGCATCCTTTCAATCTATTTTTTTGAATGGATGCATGAACTGTCAAACGTTACTCAAAAAAAAAGTAGAGGTGCTCATATCCCCACAATCAGAAACTCCTATTTTCCTTCCCTGTCTCTAGTTCATTGCTTCTGGAAGGGAGATTCCCTGGAGATTGCACCAACAGAATCACCTGGGAACTTGTTAGAAATGCCAGTTCTCCAGCCCCACCTCAGATAAATCTCTGGGAGATTTTGGTGCATGCTCAAGTTTGAGAACGAATGCTCTATTCTCTCCAGAGAGGAATGCCAATGGGAGGAGCTTCAGAGCACTCCTACAGGGTGGAGGCTCTTTGAGGTCTTCCTTCTAAGTGCCATCTCAACTATATTCCCCAATTAGCACATGTGAGCCCAGAAAAGATCTCACCAGCAGAGTCTTACATGAGAACTGGGCCACAGGTCCACTTGGATTTCACTTTATTTTGATTTTCCTTTTCCTACCTGTAGCCAGACCCAGTTATTTATTACCTCTTCCTGGTATTGGCTCCCATTTATCACTCCATCCTGTCTCTGTCAGAGACATTGGGGTGTCAGCAAGGTCTCTTATAAATATCTGCCAAGGGCTCCTGACACAAAGGGCTTCTTGGACCCAGGGAAAGGTTCTAGTTTTAAACAGTCCCACCCATCCGGTGCTCTGGGACTCGGCATTCTTCAGAACTCCAGAATCTTGGTTTTCACCATGACATTTACAGAGCAGCTAAGCCTGCCTGTTGAAAACCATCCAGGGCTTAAAGGGCAGTAACGAGGCTGGCTGGTCTCCAGCAGTTGGCAAACACTGTGACACACTAAATGTCACTGTAGGCTTTGTTTGGTTTTAAATGGAAAAATTGCTAGTTATGAAAGCTTACAAACCTTGGCTAAAGAGAAAGAAAATTCCCTCTTTTGTTTTTGTCTGCTTTTCCTCCACAGGCTACTTATCTAGGGAATGGCCAGTTGCACCCCATCTCATCTTAGCCCCCACCACCACTTACACACTAATGAGCACCCAACAGTCACAGAGCCCATAACCAGGAGCTAGTTTCCAGAACTCCTCTTGCTGGTGAGAAAGAATGTGTCACCATTACTAATTCAAAGCAGATCCGACCTAGCTGCAAACAGCTATACACATTTTCCCAGGATCCTCTACCCTTCCTTTTTCTTTTCCTCTTAAAAGGAATGCTCATGTTTATTTGTATACAAACATTCATCCCCAGCAGAATTCTACTCTAGGTCTTAAAACTAGAAGAGCACTCAAAGGCATTGAACCTAGACTCTTGCTTCCAGCCTGATAGGTTATTGCTCCATTTAACACATAATGTAGCTGAGGCTCAGAAAGTCACTTGTCCAAGGTCCTATGGATAGTAAGTGCAGAGCTCTCAGACCCAGGGCTCCTGCCTCTTAGACTCTCTTTCCCTTCATCACACTCCTCCCTCCATTTGAGATCAGAGCCCTAGAACTGGATAACAGCTCTTCATTTGCTCCTTTCTTCCCATCTCCAGCCAAGGATAGGGTTTTCTCTTACTTGATTTCATCAATATAGTTAATCCAAATGTATCATCCTTTTTTTTTTTTTTAATTCAGCCAACTCCCTCCTGCTGACACACTTCAGCCTGGAGTTAGGACGCTCTGCTTTCCTTTGCAAGTGTAAGCATGTGAGCACCTGCGTGGGGTGATCTGGGAGGATCTGGCCCTCCTATTTCATTTGCTAACATTTAGGTCAGAAGTAGGCAGGCTTTTGAATGTTTCATGAAGTGACTCGCATCCAACAGGCTTGAGAACAAATGACTGCCAAGAAGGAACAGGGCCCACAATGGCAGACCCACTGGGGCTGGAGGACTTGAATTCTAAGAGTGGCTAAGACCTTGATTGTACCCCATTTGTCCTCATTGAGTCTATTTGTTATTTTCATGCTGAGAGAAGAAAAAAATAGGTCAAAAATATTTCTCTGGTTAGCATGCAGATTCAGGTGTGCCTTAGTCTGTGCTGCTATAACAAAATACTTGAGATTGGGTAATTTGTGAAGAACAGAAATTTATTTCCTCAGAGTTCTGGAGGTTGGGAAGTCCAAGATCAAGACACTGGCATCTGGCAAGGGCCTTCTTTCTGCATGATGACATAGCAGAAGGCAGAAAGGCAAAGAGAGGGCAAGAAGGGGCTGAACTTGCCCTTTTATAATGCACCATCCCCACTCATGAGGGTGAAGCCTTCATGACGTAATCACCTTTTAAAGGTCCTACCTCTTAATATTACTACAATGGCAATTAAATGTCAACATGAGTTTTGGACTGGACAAATATTCAAACCATAGCCCAATAGGAGGCCCTAATAAGTGTGTCTTCTCCAACTTTCCCAACTCTGGGCCTCTCTGTTCCTCCTCCCCACTGCTAGAACTGCTTAGTACAAATTAGGAGGCTGTGTGGAGTTGGGTGAAGTGCCCTGACCTGGCTATACAAGCTCTGCTGTGGATCAATCAGGTAAAACACTCAACCCTTCTGATTCCCAGTTTTCTCATCTGGAAATACATCATAGGGCACCTTAATGATTAAATGGAGACAGATGTAAAGATATTGCAGTACCCACCAAATATCAGCCCCTTTTCCTCATTCCTGATCATATTAGTGCATTTTTTCCACTCAAAGGCATTTGTATTATAAAGGGGGCAGCCTCTATAATAACATTTTTAAAAAAGATGAATCTCTAATGGTGGTTTAAAGCCTTGGAAATAAGGCCAAGAAAAAAGTGAGGTGATATTGTTGCAGCAGGCAAGGGACCCTCAATGACAACACGCATTGAAAAGACTTGACAGGCAAAGAGTCAAGAGTTTCAGTAAGCAACAAGTCACAGGGAAAGCCAGCAGAACTTAAATGGCTTCCTTCATCTTTCTTCTCATGTGGGAGGACCCTAATTATCACACAGCAACTATGTGGTTAAGAGTAGCACATATTTATTGAGCTTCTACTATGTGCTCTGTCTCTAGACCACTGCCAGTGTCTTCATTTCCCCTTGGTCCCCCTTCCATCCAACAGCCTACCCCATTCCTTTGTATCCTTCATCCCCTTCTCTCACAATCCTTCCCACCCATACACCACCATTGACTCTCAGCTGCCTTGTCTGAACAGATGTCATGAGAAAGGCTGTCCCTTGGGGCCAACATAGGACACAGAGAACAACCAAGCTGGCAGGTAAGGACGCCACCACCACCACCTGAGAGACTGGCAGAGATAGAGATGAGGCTATTTTGTTTGCTCTTCACCTTCCGCTAAAGGTATTTCCTGAGTGTTTTCTGATGATGAAGGAGTCAGTCAAGAAGATCCATGGCCTTCCTTGCAGCCCTCCCAAGTTGAACTGATTCTGTTCAGGGAGCCACTTCTTACTTCTGTTTTGTTTTGTTTTGTTTTGTTTTCAGATGGAATTTCACTCTTGTTGCCCAGGCTGGAGTGCAATGGCACGATCTCAGCTCACCGCAACCTCCGCCTCCCAGGTTCAAGCGATTCTCCTGCCTTAGCCTCCCGAGCAGGTGGGATTACAGGCATACGCCACCACACCCGGCTAATTATTTTGCATTTTTGGTAGAGACGGGGTTTCTCCATGTTGGTCAGGCTGGCCTTGAACTCCCGAACTCAGGTGATCCGCCTGCCTAGGCCTCCCAAAGTGCTGGGCACTTCTTACTTCTAACCTAAGTCCTGTTGTCTGCACCAACAGCAGGCACATCTTATGGAGAGGTCGGGCTTCTTTTTAGCCTTCCCAGATGTCCTTCCTCCCTTCAGCCACTTGCATTTTCCTCTCTTTGGAAGGGTGGGGGTAGGAAGGAGGAACAAACTCAAGTCCACAAAATGTGGTTTCTGAGGTTGGGCACAATGGCTCATGCCTGTAATCCCAGCACTGTGGGAGGCCGAGGTGGGCCGATCACTTGAGGTCAGGAGTTTGAGTCCAGCCTGGCCAACATAGTGAAACCCTGTCTCTACAAAATACAAAAATCAGCTGGGTGTGGTGGCACATGCCTGTGGTCCCAGCTACTTAGGAGGCTAAGGCAGGAGAATTGCTTGAACCCAGGAGGCAGAGGTTGCAGTGAGCCAAGATCATACCACTGCACTCCATCCTGGGCAACAGAGCAAGACTCCATCTGGAAAAAAAAAAAAAAAAATGTGGTTTCTGGCTCTTAAAATCAATGCCAATAAATGTCAGAAAATTTGCTACTGGCAAGTGAGGCAGTTTGAAAAATAAGTGTGGGCACTTTGGCCTTGGGCCTCTGGGCCAGCACTTGTCACTCTGTGCCTCTGACATTGAAGACTGGCATTGCCGGAGGCCCTATCATATAACTCTAATGCTGGACAGGAGGCATCGGTGTATATCTCATAGAACATCAAAGCCCAAGTGGGCACTTAGAGGGGATCCATTGCAACCCCCTATTGGAGGACCATCTGGTTAGACTTTCCCACCTTTGTGAATGGGCAGTGAGTTTTGTAAATGAGGAAAATGTCCTTCACTGGGAAAGGTAGCTGAACTACCATACATGGTCAAGTTCAAGTTTCTCTGCACGGCCTTTGAGGATGTCCATCTTGCTCACCTTTCACCACCCGCTGCCTCCAAGAGTACCAGACCACTCGTACATCCTCACAGAGCTATAACCTCAGTGCCTCTGTGCAGGCTGGCCTTGACAGGAATGTCCTGTTCCTCCTCTCCCTACATTCACCTGAGAAACTTTTACCTATTGGTTATGATTCAGCTCAGCTACCACCTGCCTTTAGAAGCTTGAATGTGACCATAAACAAGAATTTGTTAGGCTCCAGAGACAGGCTGACTGAGGGTCGGATATCTGTCCATTCCCAAGTCCCTTTACCTCTATAAACTTCAGTGTCCTCATCTATAAAGTGGGAATAATAACATGGAACTTTCAAGGCTGTTAAAGAGGAAGATATAAAATGCTCAGTCTAGTTCACCTAGTAAACACTCAAATTCAGTAACCATTTTCATGTTTCTTGATATTCTCCACTCTGTCCTTCCATTCTTGACTGAGATGAAGGCTTCTCTCTATCGCTGTGCTTTTATATGTGTGCTATGTTTTAATCACTTTATTGAAGTGTAACTTAGACACAACAAAATGTACCCATTTTAAGTGCATGGTTTGAAGAGTTTTGACAAATGTAAATACCTGTGAATACCTGTGCATACGGAACATTTCTGTCACTCCCAAAGGTTTCCTTGTGTTCCTTCCCAGTTAATCTCTATTCCCCTATACCTGGCCCTAAGAAACCACTGATCTCTTTGTTCTTCCTTTTTTTGTTGAGGCAGAGTCTCACTCTCCCCTAGGCTAGAGGGCAGTGGCATAGTCTCAGCTCACTGCAACCTCCGCCTCCTAGGTTCAAGCCATTCTCCTGACTCAGCCTCTCCAGTAGTTGGGATTATAGGCACATGCCACCATGCCCAGCTAATTTTTTTGTATTTTTAGTAGAGATGGGGTTTCACCACGTTGGCCAGGCTGGTCTTGAATTCCTGACGTCAGATGATCCACCTCCCTCGACCTCCAAAAGTGCTGGGATTACAGGCGTGAGTCACTGCACCCAGCCCCAACTGATCTCTTTCTATTGATATGTGTTACATTGTCTTTTCTTAGAGCTTCATATAAATGGAATCATACAGTACATATTTCTTTGTCTGGCTCTGTTCATTCAATATAATGTTCTGAGATTTTTGAATGCATCAGTAGCTGGTTCCTTATTACTGTACTTTTAACCTTGTGTCATAATCTGTCTGATTCTTCCACTAGACTGTGAGGCCTTCAAATATTTAATATTTTTCTTCTTTCGTTCTCAAATAGGTACTCAGTAAATGTGAGCGGGAAGGAGGAAGGAAGAGTGAGGGAGTTGCCATGGGGATTAGCTAAGATCTTGGTTGTAGCCTTGCTACCTGTCCATCCCTGGGAGGCAGTACTCACAGTCCCAGCAGAACCCCATCCACAGGCACTTACAGCAGCCAGTCCACAGCCACCAGCAGGCTGATGTCCTCTGTTGGCAAGCCCACGGCCGTCAGAATGAGGAGCATGGTGACCAGTCCGGCACTGGGGATACTGGCTGCGCCGACACTTGCCAGGGTGGCTGTGAGGCTATAAGAACAGAGAAGTCTAGGTCACGGAAATGGAAAGAATCTTAGCAAAACCAACCCTGGCAATTTTAAGCTCTAATTTTCCTGCAGCCATAAAATCCCCACACCCCAACCCCCACCCCATACTCTCCACCAAGGAATAGAGAAATCTAAAGTACTAAGACCCAGGAATTAAGGATTAAGGCCTATTTGGGTTCTGCTCAACTATGATGTAAGCTTATAAATTCATGGATTGGAGCCTTATTCCCATCATGCTATCCAATTAGTCTAATATATCACAGGGCTCAAATAAGGTAAGCGTGGCTCTAAAAGCAGGCAAGGAAATATTAAAGATAAAAACAAATCGCCCTTAATCCTCCCATGGGAACACAACTGCATTCATTTTTGCTTACGCTTTTATGTCTCTGTGAGCACCAGAGGCTTTTGGACTACGTGGCAAGGGTCTGAGAAGGCCATTGCCAAGGTTAGCATGAGAACTCAGAATAGCAAATATGCAGACCCAACTGAGTTAGACATCAGAGGAACAAATCAATAGATTCCAAATGACACTAAGCGTCAGGCGCCTGGATGCCTCACCATGGGCTGGAAAATACATTATTCAGAAGGAGGATGCCAAGAAATGATAATGAAAGAAAGGGAGGCTTTCTTTCTGAAGCATCTCATCAGTTCTTTCCAAACAATGCCAGGGCCACACCCAGCACCATTTTGAAATTTGTCTCTGGGAGAGGGTTAATCTGGAGTTCAAGTGCCCTGTCCTGACACCAGGGAGTCTCTGTGGTCTGGCAAAGGGCAGCGACTCTTTTTCCTCTTTTCTGGATGCCATTTGTACAAAGCTGTCATATCAAAATATCATATCAAGAGTATTTTGGAAATATGGATTCCCAAGTTGTTTTTGTGGGTACCAAAAGGTAAGGGAGACTGCTTTCTTTGTAGTTATAAAATCCCAGAAATTTTATGAGCTGAGAGGCAGCCTCTCAAATTGTTTCAATTAAATCCGGGCCATCAGTGCGACCAAGCACAGAATCCTGGGGTCTTATCATCGGGAGGGACCTGAATATACCTAATCTTACGTTTGGGAGATTAAGGCCCCTGGAGAGCCTGTGGTTTGAGCTGTTTTTCCCATATTGCCATCCTTTGCAGGTTTAGGCCCATCCTTGCATAGACACTTCCCCTGGGTGTGATCTACAGACCCCCCAACCACACCCTTCCCCTCCCACTCCATGGTGTCAAGGCTTGGCGCACTCCAACTTTCCTTGAATCTATCTGGGTCACAAGAGGTACAGTGTGGAGTGCTCAGCCGTGAAAGCTCAGCAGTTGAACAAACTGAATTCAAATTCCAGCTCTGCCACTTAATAACCACATGACTACAGGCAACTTAACCTCTCTGTGCCTTGATTTCCTCGTCTGTAAAAAGGAGACAGTAATGGTATCTCTTTCATGGGGTGGTCAGAAGCTTTCAGGAGCTAATAAATTAAAATGCACTTAGAAGGGCCGGGCACATTCTGGCCCATCCCCACCCTGCCCCATCCCGCCCAGTAAATGTGAATTGTTTTTCTTGTCAAGAAATCTGGACAGGACCAGACTGCTTTGCAATGAAAACTTCCCTAAAACCCCGAGAGCTGGAAGAAGGGAATTCTCAACCATTTCCCAAACAGACAGAACACCAGGGAAGGGGAACTCCCCAAGTTCCAACGGTCTTGACCTTGACTGTTTTATTTACAGCATCAGTTGCTCTGAGTCACTCTTGCACATCCCTTTGAACTGTGGTTAACACTAACATTATCTGGTTATCTTTTGGTTGTGTGAGACAAAGTCTTATAAAGATAATTCTTCCTGGAAGTTGCTTTCCCCTCTTGTCCTCCACCCTAATAATACCCTCACCCTCCAGTGGGCACAGTGTCTGTCTGTGGAATTCTAAGCCCTGCAAGAGCTCCTTGGACAGTGATTTTCCCTGCATTCCTCATTGCTTTCTGCTTTGCCTGGTTTTCCACTCCCCTGGCTCACTTCTCTAGGGTTCCTGGAAGCTGTTAAGATACTAGACACACAATATCAGAGCAGAACCTCACAGTAACCCTGCAAGGGACATATATGGTAACACCTGCTTTCACCGTGAGGAAAACATATATAGGATGGGTGGAGAAACTTAGGTCACACAGCTTGAACATGGTCTGCTGGGATTTGAACAACAGTCTACTTGATTTCAATGCCACGCTGGTCCTTGATGGCCTTGATCCCTCCCTATATTGAAAATTCTATGAATTAATAAAATGCTGAGAATTTCTAATCACTATTTTCCTATATGCAGTGAAAGGAGAGGAATGAAGAATTTACTTGGATGTGCAGCATGAAGATAGATTTGGCTATTTTCCTCCAAATAAACTGCAGGCATGAAGTATATCCATCCGTGGTGGGTGCCCCAGAGGTAGCCCTTGTGGGGGCTACAATTCAGGAGGATTGGACTGAACTCACCCAGGGGCCAGAGATTTAAATGTGTATGGTCAAACTCATCTTTTGTCAACTGAAAATGCTCAGTAGTATCACTGTTAATATAAAACAAACCCTGTGTAGATAAATTTATAGAATTTAAGCATAAATTCAATCACTCACTGGTCCATTCTCCCATCTGTAAGTTCCCATCTAATAGTGGGAACTTAATGGAAAATATGGTTACCATCAAGACCAAGAGTTGAGAGAGCAGAAATGACTTTGGCTTGGCAAAAGACTTTCTTAAGAAGCCCTTTTTGTCTTTGAGTTTTAAAGCAAGGGAAGTTAGCAGTCTTGTGATAATTGTTAGGACATAATTTTGAAAGACTTGATCTTCTGACCTGAAATATGTTTTCCATTGTCAGTAACATCATGGTACTCATGATGTCACGGCCACATTTTTCTTTAATATTCTAGGAGTGTTGTGTGTTTTATCAGACATCAATAATAATAATAGAAGCTAACATTTATTGACTGGTGCCTGGTTCATACTCATAAGAGACTATGAGCCAGGCACCATGTTCTCAGCCACCCTAGAATTTGTTATTGTTCTCATTATGCAGATGAGGAAACTGAGGCTCCCTTGTAGTATATAATTCATAGGGTGGTTGTGAAGATTTTATTATATATATATAAATTATTATTTTGCAACCCAACAGTATAATATAGTGGAGGCAGTGTGTGTAATGGTTAAAAACACAAACCCCAGAGTAAGGTGGTCTGGGTTCAAATCCCATTTCTGCCTCTTATAAACAGTGTGATCCTGGCCCAGTTACCTCATCTTACTGTGCCTCATTTTCTCCATCTGTAAAATATGGAACCCAATATCTACTTTTTAGGGCTGTTTCTAGGATCACAAGTTAAATAAATGGAAGCATATGCCAGCATTTGGAAACTTAAATTGTAGTTGTTCCTCTAGATGGCTGTATGTCATCTATTGTCTGAGCCTCTGTTTCTTTATCTAAGGTGAGATAATTTAGCAAGAGAGTCACTGGAAGACATTTCAGATGATACATTCTAGTTGATTAAATAAATGTGATTGCTATTTCATGTTTTCATATTGTGTGTGTGTATTAAACATGGTGAATTTTTCTTTCCTCTATTTGCTGAGTTGCTAAAGTGAACTCAGATGTGTATGGGATATTCACTAAATCTTCTGGAATGGTTATAAGGATAAAGGAGAAAGCTGTGTTTTAACAAAAATGTCCTTGAGCTGGTTGAATACCTCAGAGCTAGACAGATCAAGCACAGGCTCTCAAGTGGCCATTCCATGGCAATATCGGCCCCTAGAACACATAGAGGACATGATTAGAGGAATTTTCCAGCACTGCTACAGACACTGGGTGGTCCCTCAGTTTGGACTTTTTAAAAATCTGAGCATGTAGAGAAATCAGACCCAAATGAACACTGCCTCTTAGGGGAGATCTCCTAAAATGGCCCTAGTCCACCAAAGGCCTACCAGAGAATGGACTGTTGAATAACATGAATCAACCAGACACCAGATTATTACCAAAGTTTCTAATATAGAGGTCGACAGCGCTGCCTGGGGGAGAAACTGAAGTGGGAGAATGAGGCTAGCGCCTTAGCCTGAACCCAAAAAATATTGCCCCTTCTAATGCCCAATGGAAAAGTCAACAAAACACTATTCTAATGTCTGTTTTGAGTCATAGTCAGAAAGAAGAAATGACTTGTGGTTGGAAGAGGTAAACTGTGGAATAGAAATTTGACTTGTGCCTCTGCCACCCATAACCATGAGACCTAGGTTTGTCACACAATTTCTTTGAGCCTCACATGCCTCCTCTGTAAAATGGGAATAATGACTATCCCTTCTCTTCAGGACTGCTGGGCATGTTTAAAGCAATGTATGGAAAGAGTCTGCCACCTCAGAGGAACCAAAGAGTGGAGTGATTATCATCATGGAGGATGAAAGTGTATTCCAGTGTCTACCTCATTCATTTCCTAAAATGAATCACCCAGGCCTTGGCTATTCTAATATCTGGAATTCTCTTTCTACTACAAGTACATCTGTCACACAGAATGTGACCCACTTACTCCCTATGTTTTCTGATCACATAGAGTCTGAGAGGGGAAATAAAACTTATAAATTGTTGAGTCCAAAATTGACAAACTGCAGTGTCTTAAAGGACCAAGCTGCAGTGACAGGTGCAGCAGACCAGGCATAAGTAATAGGGTAGGCAGGGGAGACTGTAGGAAACTGAAGTGCAGCTGTCTTATAAGAGGATGAATTTCTAACCTTTTACAATATATTTCAAGGCAAACAAAGCAACACTCTGGGCTGGGAGTCCATCCATGAACTACCAACTTTTAGCCCCAAATTATGAATACCTTCCTTATTTATAGATGAGGAAATTGAGACTGAGAGTAGAGATATAACATAAGTTAGGGCAGAAATTGGCTTCTGGCTTAATTGAAGCATTTAGATGGGTTGGGAGTGATAATATTAAAATGATGATTGCAAAAAGCTTTATTTCATGCTATAATGTCAATATAACATTGAATGGGTTGAAGACCGATATTTTCAATGACTTAACCTAGAAGCAAGAAAGTGAAGTGTTAGTTTGGCTAGTAGGTGTGATCTTTTAGGTTTATGGTGAGGCAACACATTTTTAACGATCTCTTAGGAAAATGTTCTTTCTGAATTTTTAAAATGATGAATGCATTTAAATAAAAACAGCTTTAGTAAAAGCAAAACTATGTGCTATTTATTTGTAATAAAATCTTATATGTCATATTTAGGAATCTCTTCCAGTATTTTGTAATTTCTGCCATTACCCTCTGGTGATAGAATATTGAACGGAGCATATTTTAGTGAAACAAAAATTGGATCCAGAGTCAGCTGATGTTGGCCTCAGTTACAGTCCTGTCAAATCATTACTGATGTTGGCCTTACTTACAGCCATGCTGTAGCCATGGACAAACTACCATGCCTCTTGGTGCCTGAGTTTCTTCGTGTATTAAATGGACAAGGAGGCCGGGCGCGGTGGCTCAAGCCTGTAATCCCAGCACTTTGGGAGGCCGAGACGGGCGGATCACAAGGTCAGGAGATCGAGACCATCCTGGCTAACACCGTGAAACCCCGTCTCTACTAAAAAATACAAAAAACTAGCCGGGCGAGGTGGCGGGCGCCTGTAGTCCCAGCTACTCGGGAGGCTGAGGCAGGAGAATGGCGTAAACCCGGGAGGCGGAGCTTGCAGTGAGCTGAGATCC
>NW_016814096.1:3067787-3093484 GCF_001698545.2 Rhinopithecus bieti
AAAAAAAAAAAAAAAAAAAAAGGACAAGGAAATTACCCTGCCTACATCACAGGATTGCTAAAAAATCAAATAATATCCAATTTCTAAAGCAAGTTGACATATGCAATACAAACAGGAGGTATTAATGAGAGTCTTCTTTCTTGTCGCAATCTCTTCCTTTTGAAGGCTGCCAATAATTCCTCTTCTTTTATTACCTTCATTGTCTTCCACCAGCAGAAATGAAATTCAAGTGGCCTCTGTCACATGGAGCTAGTGTGGAGGGGAAACAGGGTAGAACAACAGGTAGTTGTTTTTGTGTTTTACCCCACCCTCCTCACCTTACAGTCACAATCTGTCCTCCATCCAGGACAACACCATTCATTTGGGCTATAAAGATGGCGGCCACCGCTTCGTAAAGGGCTGTACCATCCATGTTAATGGTTGCTCCAACAGGAAGGACGAATCTAGTCACACGTTTATCAATCCCCAGATTTTCTTCCAGGCAACGGAAGGTGACAGGTAAAGTTCCAGCACTGAGAACAAAGAGAAAGAGAGAGACAGGGTTATGTCCACTTTAGAGAAGCAGGACAATGCACAAACTGGAATGCCACTGCATCCTTAGTTTTTCTTGTTTTGTGTCAATCAAGCAAGGTGACATGCAAAAAAGCAGTATCTGGAGCCAGATTAAAAACTGGTGAGTTGGAGGCTGAAATTCAATCTTACTGAGATGCTAATAGGCAGCAAAATATTTTTGTTGGTTCTGGTTCTGGAGATATACTCAGAACTTGAAGATGTTTTCTTTTGACCACTGTTTCCATCTTGGATTCAATATTGAAGTGCATCTGATTGCCCATATTAATTGGGTTGCAAAAAAAAAAAAACTATGTCAGAAAAGAATCAGCTATCAACAGTGAAATGGGATGAGGAATTTTTGGATAACCCATAATTTCATGCTAGAAATGCTGTTTCCAATAAAATGACTGAATGGATGGCATTTAGCCCCAGGAAACTGCCCTGAGCTGGGCTTGCTAATTTCCACAACAATAAACATGTCCAGCACCCTTCAGCATGAGCTGAAGCACTTCACTGGGGAACCTCACAGATAGTCCAACACCCTGATACATGCTCATCAGCCAATTCTACAGTCACTTCAATGACATGGAGCAGGAAAGCATGTGTTCGATAGCAAATCAGAGACTAAATATGAAGTGACTTCACCCCCACTCCTCCCAGGCCTGGGACGTGGATTCATGACCACATGACCCAGCCTCAAAGGCCAGAATTCCTGACCTGTTCATATGTCTTCAAAATCGGAAACCAATAAAAAATAAGGATTGCTAAAGGCCAGAATATTATCTCCATGTGGATAGAAGTGCATGGGAGGGTGAGTGGATTTGCTGCAAAGTTTAAGTAATGTAGAAAGCAATGCAAAACACTCAAACTGCCATGGAAGTGCTTCATGGTCCATCCTCTTGATTTTTTTCTATTCAAACTTTAGCAAAGTGAATTAGAAAATCTGCAATGCAGACAACATTTGGAGGTGTTTTCTCTCTTGCACTTACAGCTTTTGTCAAAGTTTCCTCCTTCTACTGGTCAGAATTAGTGACTAAGCTGGACATAGATCCCTGTAGAGGTCTTGGTTTCTCAGAGAGTGGGAGAAGACCATCTGCTCCAGGGAAGCTAAATGAAATGAAGATTCCAGGGCCTATCCAGAACCAATGAATCAGAAGCCCTAAAACTAGGGATGCCCAGATGCGCATCTTATCAAACCACTGGCCCACAAGCTCCTAAAACAACCTCAGGAGAGCCAAATTTCTCTTACGAGAACATTCTTTGTGATTTCAAGTCAGGGGTCTGTCTCATGCCTCCTTCTTGATCTTGGGTAGGAAGAAGAAATGTTTGTTGGGGAACATTTCATAACTAAAATCTTGCAAACCCAGGACAAAGTTGGAGCCTGGCCTCATTTGCATGCAGGAGACACCATTAGACCTGGCTTGCTGTCTTAATGCGAAGTCAGTGTCCCTTTCTTCCTCTTACCCCACCCTTTCCTGGGCCCTTTCGAAGGGTTGCCTGGACACCAGGACTGGTCTGAGATGACTGCTCAGTTGTGGTTGGTGGCCAGGATTCTCGATTGCAAGGATTCTCAAATCTAAGGACACTTCTGGGATTGCTGGAATACATTTATATTTATTATTGCATTCATTTTTCCAAACTGTCATCAAATGGTCTTTGGACAATTAAGTAGATTGGGAAAATGATTTTAAGTATAAAATATCCTCTATTTCTCTACTGGACAGGCTTTCTTTGTATCTTTAAAAACCCACCCATCCAATCAAACTAGAACTTGAGAATTTTAATTTCAAGCTTTCCTATGTGGACGGGCTGACGTTCTGACGTTGCTTTTTTGGCTCCTGCCTCAATGGCCATATGACAGCCTTCAAATGTTGCTAACAATAACTGTCAGATATTTGACATGCTTCTTTTGTTTTTTACATAGTAGTTTTAACAGCCTGCACTGAAGTTGGAGGGCTGAAGACAGGTCGGTCTCAGGCCACCCCCCTCCCTCTGCCCTCCCTGACACCAGCCTCTGGAACCATAGAGAAAAGTCGTTCAACTACCCTCAACATCTTTATTCTGTACAAGGGCCGAGGAGGCAGGAAAGATATTTTGTGGGCTGTTCCTGGGTTTTGCTTTTTTTTTTTCTTCTCTGTGACCATGATGGCAAAGAAACCTTCAGTTAATTCTCGGTACATGACTCATGTCACACAGCCTTTTAAACAAAGAAATTCCACATCCAGGCAAAAACCACATTTTAACTAAAGATTAAAACCCCTTTTTTTTTTTTTTTTTCAAATGAAATACAGGGTTGGGGAAGAAATCGGTCTAATATTTGCAGCCTTGGTTGGATAATCTGAGCATTTGTCTCTGATTTAAATACAAATTTGGGCCATGCAAATTCCCTTAAGATTCACCTTATCTTACAAAGTTACTGAAATAATGGCCTAGTCATTCAAAAGAAAATAATACTAATATTTTTGAAATAGTTGAAAGATCTAAACCATAAAGGTATTGGAAGAAAATAAAAGTCATATTGTATTAACTTGGAGAAGCTATTCCTAAGCAAAATCTAAATTCTAAATTCTGAAGAAAAGTACTGATAGCTTTGACTAAGTACAAATTTAAAACTTCTAGAGGCAAAAAGCACAGTAACTTTTTAAGACAAATGTCAAGTGAAGAGGAGGATTATTTGCAACTTGTGACACATGAGCTAATATGCTTATACAAAAAGAGAGCTTGAAAATCAATCAGGGAGGGACGAATACCTCAACAGGAAAATGACCAAGTTCATGAACAATTCACAAGGCAGGGGAAAGGGGAGAGGAAGGAGAAGTAAAGATATGCATATCCCATGAGATTACTTTTCACCCAGTAGGACTAGAAAGCATTAAAGTGACTGGTAATATCCAGAGCTGGTAAGTAAGCGGAGATGGGCACACCCTCAAACTCCAGTTATTGGGAACATAAAATAATAAATTTTTCTGAATAGCAATCTGGTAATGTGATTCAAAACCGTCAAAGTGCATACCATTTAACTCTGAAATTCCACTTATCCTGAGGGGATCATCATACAACCTTGCAGAGATGTATTTTTAAGGATGTTTGTCACAGCTCTGTTTACTAGACATGCCTTAAAGGTACAACACTGTGGCTAGGATGGGGTGGGGTTTGCATTGTACTACATACAGTGCATTATTATGCAGTTTAAAAACTGGTAGTAAAGTCTATTGCAATAGATATAACTTTTATGATATGTTGACTAGTAAAAAAACAGCTATTTATAAAACAGCACATATATACATAGTAAGAACTTGAAAGATATATAACTAAAGACTAATTAAAAGGTTATGACCAGTTATCACTGTATGATAGAATAATTGGCAAAGCTCATTTTCTTCTTCAAAAGTATTGTATTCACTGCCTGAACTTTTTCACAATGAGCCTGCAGAAATTTTATTTTATTTTTCTTTTCTGGTTATGAGCCAGGTATGAGATAAAGTATGAGATACCAGGCTTATAACCAGAAAACAAAATAAAATTAAACCAGGTGGGTTTTTTTTTCTTTTCCTCTTTTCTTCAAGTGGAGATCTGTATGGATAGAGATACTTAGTCATGGGAAATTTATAAAACCAAGAAGGAAATTTTGAAGTGTTTTCCTTCATCTACGGAAACTGGGTGCAGAATCTAGATCCTTAAGATTGTGTATATTCCAGCTTGGTCTGAAACCCCATTCTCTACTAGCACTGAATCCTCATTGATTTGCAAGGTGAAAATTTAATTTGGTTTCCCAGGCATTATTGGTTTGTTAGGTCGCTTAAGGGAAACCTGACTGCCTGCTCAGCAGCTGTGGAGCAAGAGGCCCTGCTGTGTCATGGAGTGGCACCTCACTAGCAGTGCATGGGCACAGGTTCTGCAACAAGGACCTGATAATGAGCTATGGATTTCAGAATTTGCTTGCCTCCCTGTTTTATGATTCAGTCTTAGTTTTGTGACCCAAGGACATATGTGCAGACATAAAATAATGACTGCAAGCTGAAAGTAAAACACTAGTCTTAAAAATTCTCAATTGTAAGGCATTTCTTTCTTTCTTACTTCCTTTCTTTCTTTCTTTTTTCTTTTCTTTTTTTTTTTTTCAGATGGAGCCTCACTTTGTCATCCAGACTAGAGTGCAGTGATGCAATCTCAGCTTACTGCAACCTCCGCCTCCTAGGTTTAAGCAATTCTCCTGCCACAGACTCCCGAATAGCTGGGACTATAGGCACTCCCCACCGCACCTGGCTAATTTTTGTATTTTTAGTAGAAACGGGGTTTCACCATGTTAGCCAGACTGGTCTTGAACTCCTGACTTCAAGTGATCCGCCTGCCAAGGCCTCCCAAAGTGCTGGGATTATAAGCGTGAGCCACTGCGCCCAGCCCAATTGTAAGGCATTTCTTATGTATTTCTTCTTGTTCATTTTTTGGGTTGTTTTTGTTAGATTCAGTCCAAGATGATAGTCCAAAAAATGATTTTTCTCTGCATATCTCTGGGGTCCTCTTTGGCTTTCTAGGCACTGGAACTAGGTAATAAAGGGGGAACAGATTCTTCATCAATGCCAAGTTAACTCTGGGGAAGAATAATCCATTAGAGGTTCATGTCGAGGTCAAAGACTTGGCTGAACTTTGTTAGAAAAAGTCTCACCTAACATACCATTTACTTTGTAAAAGCTGCTTCTTCTACTTTTGAAAATTTATTTACGAAAATCTTCAAAGAGTAATATTTTGTGATAGCATTTTCCAAATCACAGGTGAAATGTTAATTGAAAAACATCCTGTTAAACTCCCTTTAGAAAACATCTAAAACTAATGCCACTAATGATGTAAGTGGCAAATTAGGCATGCAAACAAATAGCATGCATTTATCTGAAAAATTTAATGTGAGATCATATTTCCAATATAGTTGCAAACCAGCAAAAATGTTCACCAGAAGGCTCAGAAGTTCCTAGAAGGAGACAAAAATTCAAAGCATTCGCCTTTTCCAAAAGATCTTAGTCATGTGTGCCAAGTGTTCTTATTGAACTTTGTGATGGGAGGGTTTTGAGAAATGAGAAATGGCAAAGAAGGCAAAAGAGTGAGCAAAGAGAAAGGTGATTTCTTTTGTTCTCTACCTGGAAGCGGTGCCCAGGGCAGTGATCCAAGCTTGGAAAATGCCAGCAAAAAAGGAGAAGGGGTTTTTCCTGGTCACTACAAAGTAAATCAAGGGGAGAAAGATGCCCCCGTGGATGATGAGGCCTATGATCACTGTTACCATGTACATCCCCAGTTGCCTAGCAACCACTTCTAAGTCCTTGATTGCAATGATCTTCCCACAGATCAGGCAGGCGATACCCAGGGGAGAGTACCTGAAAAACACAAAAGGGAAAAACAGCATTGAAGAGATCATTATGGCATTCAGAACCTGGGCCTCCTCTGTACTGCACCCTGAGGAAAACACGTGCTCTTTTGTACAAAAAAAGACTTTTGCTGAGAAAAGGTGATGAGATTCCATTGATGTTATTTTTTATTTTGGACCAACTCCCTTAATCAAAATCTGTTTTGTGGATCTGGTGGCACCTGCTCTGATGAAAAGTCCAAAGGCAAATTTTGTCGCTAAGGTGAGTTCTAGGGATAAAGGAGACATGCATTACCATCTTTTAGCTTTACCATCAAGTTCAAAGTTGAGAGACTCAGGTGTGTCTCTGGGAATCTTGTTTGATTTGTGTTCCTCAGTTCCTTCCTAGAAATTTGGGAATTTGAGCTTTTTAGAAAACTATACACTGGAATTTGTAAATTTGCATTATTTTTACCTTGGAAGATAGGGAATATATTAAAATGAGAGAGAAAGAAAGAACAAGGAAACTATCTGAGCCAAAATGTACACATTTTAGAGAAAAGTGGTTTTACGACTTCCAAGTCTGAAAGTATTTTTTCCATACTTACTCTAACAAAAATGCTAACTACTTTCATTTTGTTTTAAGCACTATGGTGAGAGCTGCACACTCATTCCCTCACTTAATGCTTACCACAACCCGAAAATCTAGGTGTCATTATTGCTACATGGCAAATAAAGAAACTGAAGTTAAGAAAAGCTAAATAATCAGCCCAAGATCAGGAAACCAGGAAATAAGAGAACAATTTCAGGTCTCTGAAACTCCCAACTGGGGGATTTTCCCAACCAAGACAAGCCACTTCTCTTTAGTGAACAATCACAGCTCTTTGGAGATAAGCAATTCACCATATGCCAATTTATCCTATATAAACTGATGCTATAGTTCTATCTTATTATTATTTTATAGAGAGTTTGGAAACTACTTTGGTCCTCACTCTTGGGAAAGCTATTTTGTCTCTCAACCTGAATATATTCTTCCCATATTTGGTAAAATCCTTTAGTATCCAGAATGGTGTTGCTAGGGCATGAATTGGTTCAGCCTGTGACAGTTTCTGGCTGATATGAAAATATTTGTGGGAAGGTTGCTACCTTAATAAAAATTATGGACATACTTGAGAGAAAGACTATGGGGAAAATGAAGTCCCTAGATAAGGCTACCAGCAGGGGTCAGGGAGTCAGGAAAGGCTGCTGTAGTTGTAAGATCTATACAGACTTGTAATTGTGCCTGGAGCAAACACTTTCCTGAATTAAAGAAAAAATGTGAAGAGTAGATGACACACATATATATGAATACTACATAAGACATGGAGCTCATCTCGCCACTTATTAGCTATTAATATGTGACCATGGTTAGTGGCTTATTCCCATTTTACAGATATGGCTGTCAAGGCTCAGAGCGGCTAACTCCAACCCCATGGAGATGCTATGGGGATTAAATTTTTGAGCATGCTTGTATGTGTGCTGCAAAAAAGCCCTGTCGCATCTCTGTCAGTACCATTAATTCTCTGAGTCCTGACAAAGGAATTCCTCGTGGGTTCTGTTTTCACACATGTACCCTATGTCCTCTCATCACTCATGCTTATTAAGCCTGAGTTAGTGATGCTTTCTAGAACATCTCATGGGATACCCAATTGCAAGATGATTTTATAGCAACATATTCTCTCAAGAGGAACCTAATCTTGAAGGAACTGATTTGTAACTTACACAATTAAACATTAGCATAGCTGTTCTCTTCCCATACGAGAATCTAGCCTGAAGCTCCTACTTCTCCTTTCTGTGGGGTCCAGGCTGGTCAAGTCTGAGGACTGCTTCCCTAGACATTAGGGAGTCTGAGACAAACCTGTGCGCATGTCATTAAACCCTGGGCTCTCCCACCATTTTATATTCTGCTGGTGTGTCCATAGTCACAACATCTCATAAATTATCAAGGTAGTCTCGGGGACCAGCACTTCGTTCACTGAGACTGTAAATAAGCAGAATGAACCCTCCTATAAAGCAAAAAAGCATTTATCTTCATAAACCAAGAGATCAATTCTTTCCCAAGCACCAAGCACCCTTTAAAGATGTCCAGAAAAACACTACTATAAGCTGTTTTGGGTGCCATTCAATTTTCCTTCTCTCCTGGGACAAGCAATTTGTAGAATGGAGAGAAAATGCTTTCAAGGCTCTTTGCCAAAAAAAGACTAGCTATAGAGTATCCTGGAGAATGTATTTGGGCCACTGACAGTTTACCTCTGGGGCACTTAGCCAGTTGGGAAAAGCATGAGCTCCCATTGTAAATGGAGAGTGTTAGTCAAAGGCCAGAAAGTGAAGTGTTAGGGTTTATAAATATGGCAAGCAGAAGCCCTTGCTAATCCAAACACTTTGATCTCTGGGAATAGTATGAGCATTAAGTAGAAGAAGGTAAGAACCTTTGTTCTATGAAGTCTTTTAGGGCCATTACTTTCTTGTGCCTATTTTTATTTTATTTATTTTTTATTTTTTATATTTTGAGACAGAGTATTACTCTGTTAGCCAGGCTGGAGCTCAGTGGCACAATCATTGCTTGCTGTAACCTCGACCTCCTGGGCTGAAGCAATCCTCCCACCTCAGCCTCCTGAGTAGCTAGGACTACAGGTGTATGCCACCATTCTCAGTTAATTTTTGTTTACTTTTATTTTTGTAGGAGGTCTCACTATTTTGCTCAGCTGGTCTCAAATTCCTAGCCTCAAGCAATCTTCCTGCCTCAGCCTCCTAGAGCACTAGGATTACAGGTGTGGCCAACCAACTGCACCCATTTTTAAAACAAACAACTTAGGCCTTCACTCTAAAACTGGGGCTTCTGGGTTCCTGGGTTTCCATATCAATGAATTACCTAGTTGAAAATAACATGCCATGGAAAAGGATGGGCAAATGCCCAGCACCCAAGGCCACCACTCAAAGCTTCTGAGATGAAGCCAGCAATCAAAACCACAAACCAAAGTGCATAAAGAGTCTGAGGGCTGCACGGAGAGTTCTGAAGCCAAATAATGCCCTGTGATTGTTGGTCCAGTTTCCAAATGAGAGGGACATGGCTAGAGAGCTGGGGAGAGGGAATGGCTCCCATGCTGCTCTTAGGCTGTTCCTGTTCTCTGTTTTCAGGGCCACAGATTCATCCAGGACTGGCCTGTGGAGTCTTTTTCTTACTGCTGTATCCATTCTAGCCTCTACCTACTTTGTCTCAAAGCCCTTGCCAGCCTAAGGGTCCCACCAAGATACCCCTCGCCGGACTCCACAAACACACTCATCTACAGCAGGCAAGTTACCTAGAATTCAGTCGGTGTACGGGTGTCAGAAACCACCGCCTTCCTGTTAACAATGCGATTCCCTGGGCTTACCACACACCTACGGAGTCAGAATGTCCTGAAGCTGGCCTTGGGGCATTTATATTTTAAACAAGCTCCCCAGGTAATGCTGATCTGTTTGAAAACCAGTATTTCAAGAAACAAAAATCTTAACTGCAACTGATGAAATACAGATATTACTTGGTGACCTTTTGGAAACCATTTACCTTAGCTCCAATTTCTTCAGGATTTTTGAGGTCTTAACCCACTGGAATAATTCATTTGGGACTTACAGGCCTGGGACAGATGATGGGGCAGACACTGATGATGGGAAAGGAGGTAAGCTGAGGGACTTTCTCAGTCCTGCTGTGAAGGCCCTCTGGTGCTGTCCCACACGTTTCCAATAGCTTGTCAATAGAGCTAAACACACATTCCAAGAGTAGCTGAAAGTTGCTGTCCATGCTCAGAAAGTATTACAAATCTTCATCTTTCCCAATCCATTTAGGGATAAGTGTTCCAGCTATCCAAAGAGTGATTTTTGTTCAAAGTTACCATTTGTGATTAGAACTTTTCATCAAGACAGAGTGAAAAACAGTTTGTACAGCCTCCAGGCTTATGATTAAGGGACTTCCTTTTGCAAGTAAATGAAATTCCAATCCATCAAGGTGACCTGCAGGACCCTGGAGGATCTGCCTACTGCCTACCTCTCCAACTGCACCTCCTTTTGTCTCCTTTCACCAACCACACTGCAGCTTCTCTAGACCTTTGTTCTGATCCTCAAAAGCCTTTCCCTGCCACTTCTTCCCCCTGGAACATTCTCCCCTCAGTTCTTTACTAGGTTGCTTGGCTCACTCTGCAGCTCTTCATTAAAGGTCACCTTCCCAGACAGCACCATGTGGCCTATCACTTCTACCCCCATCACTATCTCTTGCTATTGCATGGCACTTATGACTATTGGAATTAGTAATAAGTGCTACAAAGACAATCTGCTCCCATTTGCTCCCTTTTGGCTTTCCCTCTCTCCCTTCTCTAGGATGTAAGCCCCACGAGGGCCAGAACCTTTCTCTGTCTTATTCACCATTATATCACCAGTACCTAAAATCATTGCCTGCACAGAATAGAATATTTATTGAATGAAAAAAAAAAATAGATGGATTGACAAAGATTCTTTGACCAAATTTTACTTAGGCTTCTGAACCTTCTTCTGGCCTCTTCTGGGCTCTTTGCTAAACCTTATAAAATCCAGTTTAGCAAAAAACTCATCTAAGTCAGGTTAGCAAGAACCTCCGTCCTCAAAATCTGATCACCCTCAAATCTGATCAGGTTCTTCATCCTCCCCCAGACGATGTCTGGTCACCCTGTGGCCTTCAGCTAGAATCCTGTGGGGTTGGTTTAGCCAAAATACTCCTTACCCCAGACCATCCACTGCCCCCACCTTGCTCCATGCCTATAAATTCCCACTTGCCCATGTTGTACTTGCAAGTGAGCCCAATCTCTCTCCCCCATTCCAAAATCCCACTGCTGTGGTCCCTGTGCTCATTGCAATGATCCTGAATAAAATCTGCCTTACTCTGCTTTAACAAGTGTCATTGAATAGTTTTTTCTTTAACAGTGTGGATGGATGGTGGTTTATTGGAAGAAGGAATTGGAAGAGTAGGTAGAGATTTTACTTCTCACTTATGTTTTTATAGGGATAAGATTATGAAACATTTTACTTTCTGTTTAAGTTTTTCAAATTTTGAAAAAAATGTTTTAAATAACCTCATAAGAAAATAAGGATATGAAAATCATACAAAAATTAAGGGGTTTTCAAGTTTCTTAAAGAATTCATGAACACAGAGATACAAAGGATATGGATTGAATTGATGATAATATTGGTAACAGCAAACAGCTATTACTATAACACTAATCCATGTAAAGTGCTTAGACAGTTCCCAGCACCAAAAAGGTACTTCATGACTGTTGGTCACTGTCTTAATTCTCACAGCAACCTACGGCATGGATTCTAGAATCATCCCATTTTACAGATCAGAATATCAGGGCTTAGAATGGGTCTAACTTGCCTAAAGTCACACAGCTTGCAATAGGAGGATCCTGGATTCAATCCAGTCTGAAGTAAAAAAGAAATTGATGTAGGTATTACTTCTGTACAGCTCCATAATACTGGGCAAGTCACCCTCTGTGCTTAGTTTTCTCATTTGGTAAATGGGTTAACAAAAGCACATATTTTTGTTCAGTACTATTGTGAAGAATAAATGAGCTAATGCATGTAAAATAATTGGAGTAATATTAAGTATTTAGCAGGAATTTGGTAAATTTAAGTTATTTAATAATAATTGTTTCCTCCGTAATAAATGGGTTAGTACATGTACTGTAATTGAAATAGTACTGAGCATATAGCAAGAAGTTAGTAATTCTAATTTATAATTTAATAACAAAAACAATTATAATCTTTTCAATGTTACATTTTGCTATTATTACTATTATAACTGCTACATAGAAAAGAATACAAAAGAATTCTGAATTTTTAAGCTTTGAGGGGTCAGTTAAAGAGTAGTTAACTGCTTTATCCAGAACATTTTTACACACATCATTAGCAAATACTGATGCTGATGAGGCAGTGAAAGAATTAAAGAAATGTGTAGAATTGGCATTTCATGTCACGTGACACCGTCCTGACTATGAGCCTGGATGAATTAACCAAACAGCTGTCAGAAATCATACTAGGGTCTTACTTCTGCCTCACAACCACTTTTTACCTCCCAAGATGATAATAAGTATTTAGGAGTTCTGGTTTCAACAAATGGGAAACTTCTTAATTCATACCACCACCCTCCATCTCTGGGGAGGAGGGAGGCTACACTTCATCCCACTGACTCATCTGATGTCCTAGAAGATTCTCTTTCCTGCAAGAGTTTAGTGGAAATCACATTGGTATGGACGTAGGAAGGACACACACATTGCCCATGTTATTGGCATCATATTACAGAAATACGGGCTGCATATTTGGAGTAAGGATGCATAATCTGCTAGAAATTCTAGGAAACGATGGAAAATCCTAATGTTTAAGCAAGAGACTTATTCTGCATTGTGTATTATGTACTAAACTCTCAACAGACTCAGATGAATCTGAAGGACTTAAAAAATACATTTTACCTCTGGGAGTGGTGGCTCACACCTGTAATCCCAGCACTTTGGGAGGCCGAGGTGGGCGGATCATAGGGTCGGGAGTTCGAGACCAGCCTGGCCAACATGGCGAAACCCTGTCTCTACTAAAGATTAAAAAAAACTAGCCGGGCATGGTGGCGTGCACCTGTAATCCCAGCTACTTGGAAGGCTGAGGCTGGAGAATCACTTGAACCCGGGAGGCGGAGGTTGCAGTGAGCTGAGATCACACCATTGCACTACAGCCTGGCGACAGGGCAAGACTTTGTCTCTCTGTCTCTCTGCGTCTCTCTCTCTCTCTCTCTCTCTATATATATATATATAACACCACCATATTACCAAATCTTCATATAAAAGAAATATCCAGAAATCCAGCATTGCCTGAGAAGCTGAAGGATCAGTACTATCATAAAAGAGAACATGTTATTTCACTAGCATCCTTTCTGTGTTTTAAAAGCACTGTAAAACAATGATCTGAACAAGCCAGGTCTGCTAAATATGGTTCATGAAATAGTGAGGAACATCTTCTTGATCTGAAATCTTGGAGTTTTCAGCTATCCCACTCATTCCTAAAGTTTTAGTAACAATTGACTACAGGCACACCACCATGTTTGGTTCTGTGGAGATAAAAAATAAGAACAGATTTTTGTCCTTGTGAGGTGGGGTGGGAGACAAGAAAAAGAAGAAGAGAAAAAGCAGCTGGAATTTCCATGAAAGGCACCTATAGAAAAGTGGAAAAGGATCAGAAGAGGTTTGGCAAAGAAGGTGGGTAGGCCTGGAACATGCAAAGATGGGGAATAGGTAACCCAGAATTCCTGTGGAAAAGAGAACACAGGTATGACTTGGTCTAAGAGTGGTTTTATTTTTTTCTAGGCAGACATACAGGACCATCCTAGGGATCTGAAACAAATGCAAGTAAAAAGCTTTCTGTCTGATGGATATGGGACACCAAAAGTTTCCTATGATTGAAGATGACAGAGCTTCCACGATGAGAGAGTAGATCCTCGTGCTCTCCTAGGCTCCCCTAGATTTCAGAGTCACTGACTATAAACACATGTGAAATAAAGGGGAAACAATATTGTTTAGACGATTCAAACCAAAAAACCTACCTGCTTAGGTATCAAGGATTTTGATACCAATATGAACTATAGCTCTTCCTCTACCTAGCTATAATAATCTTAGACAAGTTAATTATTAAGTTGGTGTAAAAGTAATTGTGGTTTTTGCCATTGAAAGTAATGTCAAAGGCCGGGTGCGGTGACTCAAGCCTGTAATCCCAGCACTTTGGGAGGCCAAGACGGGCAGATCGCGAGGTCAGGAGATCGAGACCATTCTGGCTAACATGGTGAAACCCCGTCTCTACTAAAAACTACAAAAAACTAGCCGGGCGAGGTGGCGCCTGTAGTCCCAGCTGCTCGGGAGGCTGAGGCAGGAGAATGGCGTAAACCCGGGAGGCGGAGCTTGCAGTGAGCTGAGATCCAACCACTGCACTCCAGCCTGGGCGACAGAGCGAGACTCTGTCTCAAAAAAAAAAAAAAAAAAAAAAAAAAAAAAGAAAGTAATGGCAAAAACTGCAATTCATATGTTGAATTCATATGTCCCCCAAATTCATATTTGAAACTTAATTCCCAGAGCAGTGGTGTTAAGAGGTGAACCATCTGGGAGGTGATTAGGTGATGAGGGCTCTGCCCTCTTCAATGGAATTAGTGCTCTTAATAAAAGATGCGTGAGGGAGCCTGTTTTCCCCTTCCTGTGAAGACACACACAAAGGTGCCAACTACGAGGAATAGGCCCTCAACAGATACTAAATCTGCTAGTACCTTGATCTTGAACTTGCCAGCCTCCAGAAGGGTGAGCAATAAATTCCTACTGTTTATAAATTACCCAGTCTAAGGTATTTTGTTATAACAGATGGAAAGACAATGACTGTGTAAAAGAGACCCCAGAGAGCTTTCTGAATCTCTTTTCATGCTAAGCGAAGTGGCTCATGCCTATAATCCCAGCACTTTGGGAGGCCTAGGTGGGAAGATCACTTGAGCCCAGAAGTTTGAGATCAGCCTGGGTAATATAGTGAAACCCTCGTCTCTACAAAAAATTTTCAAAAACTAGCTGGGCATGGTAGTGTGCACCTGTAGTTCCAGCTACTTGAGGGGCTGAGGTGGGAGGATCACTTGAGCTGCAATGAGGGAAGTTGAGACTGCGGTAAGCCATGATCATACCACTGCACTCCAGTCTGGGTGACAGAGTGAGACCCTGTCTCAATAAAATTACAATGAAATAAAATTCAAATAAAAATAAATAAATATCTTTCTAACTATGGATACAATGAGAAGTTGGTCTGCAACTTGGAAAAAGCCCCTTATCAGACCCAACCATACTGGCACCCTGATCTTGAACTTCCAGCCTCCAGAACCATAAGAAAGAAATTTCTGTTGTTTCTAAGCCACTCAGTCTTTGGTACTTTGTTATAGCAACCCAACTAAGACAGTTACATAAAAATATACAACCCATTCTCAACTCGCTGGCCATACAAAAGAGACAGTAGGTTAGATTTGGCCCAAGGGGCATAATTTGTCTACCCTTGTTCTAGGGGAAGCTCCAAAAAAGATATTTTCATCCCTTTCTCAAGGTCTTTCTGGAAAGACCTTTGATCAGCCTATGCCAACTTGTTCCTGCAGGGAGAGCTCCAGTATCCTCTGGGGACCCCAAGGCTTTCTCAACCCACGGCTAAGAAGAAGTAAGAACAAGGCCACTTACCACATGATCATGATCACTAACTTCATTACAATCTCATTCAAAATGTTGAAGAAATCCACCATCAGCTTGGCCTGATCTCCCATCTTCCCCATAGCGATGCCAAAAGCAATAAAAAACCCTATCAGACCTGTTGGGTGAATCACATTACACAGAAGGACAAATTACAAAGAATGTATTTTTTCTCCTCATTCTTTACCATTCCCAAATGTATGGAGCCATGTTCTCACTGCTGGTTACCCTATGAATTAGACATTAAAAGAAAAAAGCATTATATTTCATACTGAATGTAACTTTCCCCTGGATAATTATGGATTTCTTGAACATTTTCCACATGAGCAAGTTAAACTGTAAGCAGTGTTAGGTTCAGGAAAATGTATTCATTTTCATTCCGAACTAAAAGGTGCTCTCTTCTCCCTCCCCTCACTTATGAAGTCATATGTAAGCAGATTCCATTATTACACAGATTAACGAGTCAAGGCTTGTTGGGACTTGGGGATTATCATGCAAACTTTGGAGCCAATATTGGAATAGCAGAGACCAATTAGCCAATAAATTCTTTGCTAGAGTTACATCTAGCTTGTTTTGGTATTATCCCAAATCAATGCATGGCTGGTATGTTTCACTCTTACAAAATCCTAAATGTAAAATTATTTTTTATTACTACATACATAAAATGACAGGGAGAAAAAAATACTGAAAAATCAAAGGGAAAACAATAAGAAATCTGAAACTCCATTTTATCCAGTTTTAAAAAATGTAATCTGTTATTTATGAATTTGTCACAATTCTTTTCATGACTGAAGTGGTTAGAATGCTTTCTTTTTTATTTTATTTGTTTTTTCAGGATCATAAACACAGAATATAGATTCACTGTCAGATTTTGCTAGTTCCTAGTCTCTCCACTCTCTTCTTCCTTCACTTGACATTCTTGACTTGTATCTAAGTCCAGCCTCACATCAGCCTCGGGGTCAATCCTAATCCCAGGAAGGATTTAAGGAGCTTCATCTCTGCCCTCTTCATGTCAGCATCACATTGCACTAGATCTTGGACCAACTCTAATACCCAACCATGAGTCTTACTTCTGTGTTGGTTTCACCTCATCCCCTGTGCCTGAGGTCCTGGGAATCTGCCCTACACTTTAGTTCCTCCAAGGCTAGGCCTGGCTTTGCTCTTCCTACCACTCCTGTTGGTCCCTTCCATTCTCTCCCTTGGTATTTCATGCTCAGGCCTGGAGTCTCACTCCAATGCATCCAGGAACTGGAGCACACTGTGTGGCTTACAGGTGTTTCCAGTAGTGCCTGGGGGCTGTCTGGATTTCTAATTGCCAATCCCCATGTGCTCCCTGACCTCTGACCCCTGATCTATTATTGCCAGTCTTAAGGTCTCAATTCTTACTACTTACATGTTCTATAAATCAATGTTGCTATGTCCTTGGCTACAGGACTTTGCTTGCCCACCTGACTTGTTCTCTGACTCTGAAGTATGAGCCATCTTCTCTTTCCTCTTCTCCACACCTAACCTGCTCAATTTGGCAGTCCTAATTTCCAGTCCCTCCCTATTATATCCAGTTTCCTATGGTGTCCAGTTATGCCTAAAGTCTTAACCCATACTCAGTAAATTCTAGCATCATAATTTGATTCTCTTAGAGGAAATTCCTTCTCTCTGAACCTTTGACTTTACCCTTTCCCTAGTCAACTAACCCATTAACCTCTTTACACCAAACACATATCAACCCAGATTGTCTAACTACCCTTTGCTGGATCCTTTCTATCTTCAGCAAAAAGAATCCATCACTTGCACTTGGGGTTGCTAATCCCTCACATTTAGTATCTCCTCTTTTTGCTCTCAGCTAGAAAGCTTGACAAATGACTTCACAAGTGAGTTACTGGCCTGGAAAGACAAAGGCTTAGGAAAGATTAGATCCAGAACAGAGGGAACTAGTCCTGCAGCAATGTACAAAGTCAATTTCAAGCCATTCCCAAGTCCTTCTCTCAAGCCCATGGAGAGGAGTCTGCTAGGTGGGCGGTGAGAGAGAATCAATCTGAATATTCTGGTTGAGAATAGCTCATATTACTTGGTTAATTTCATTTGAAATTAAGAAAAAAATGCCTGAGGTATCAAGGTCCCAAAGAACTGGAATAAAAAAAGCTCCATTCAGTGTCAGCAGAAACTGGCCATATCTATGAGAGAGAGGTTTTTAAAGGAAGAGTTGGAGTTGATTTAAGCAATTGGGAGAGGGTGGAGCCCAGAATTGTTTCTGGAGGTTTTTTAGGAGAGAAGTGGTTCCTTAAAGAAGTGGGAGGCAAGAACTGGGGTTGTATCTTTACTTATTGCAAGTGCTTAATCCTCGGGACTTTCCAAAGCCAAAAAACAGAAAGACAGCAAAAATAAAAAATAAAAAGAGCCACTATCTCCACACTCAGAAGACTGTGGAAAGAACCTTATTTCAGCCATGATTTCTAAATGGGAAGTTTCTCAACAGTCTAACTTCTCTTGGCTTTCCAGAGCCTTGATCTGCACTTGGATGGAAACCATATTCAGCTTGTAGTTTTTCTCTGTAAACACTGCCTAATTGAAATTGCTCACTGGAACGGGGGTGTTCCATCTGAACAAAACCCTCTTGGACTTGGCCGCTGGGGTTACAGAGTAGTGAGTTGTGTTGAAACTCCCCGGTAGAGCCAAAGATCCTGTGACTTCCCAGAATCCACCAAGACTCTGGAAACAACCAGGAAAGTCTTTGAATGATTCACTCCAAAGCCCTGGCCCCATTGTTCATGGCCTCAAGCTCCTCCAGAGTACAGAGAAGACTGAGGAACACTTTGACAAAAGGGGGTTGGGTGTTTAAATTATGACCCACCAGAAAGGACCACGGGGGAGTTAGGAAGGTCCTAAAAGGGACATAGATAGCTGGACAGTGAGGGAGAAGAGCTGCTCAGTGGTGCTGGGGATATCTGCAAAACCTCCCTAGAGGAACTCTCCTTCCTTCTCCTCGCTCCTTCCACCTCTCACCTCCCACTGGTTGTTAAACAATGTTTATTGATCTTCCATTGCCCAGCAACCTAGTCAGCTCATCTCCTCCCTCACTCTCACTCACCCAACCTGCTTCCTACCAGGCCAAAAAAAAAAGATCCGCTTCTGCTTCTTGGTGACTATGCAATTCTGCTCCCTCTCTCTCCTCTTTCTCTGTACCATTCTGGATGGCTAAGAAGTAGGCTTACCAAATTTGGAACAAACAAACAAACATGACACTCAATTACTTTTTGAATTTCAGGTAAGTAATGAATACTTTTTTTTTTAGTATTATTATGTCCCATGCAATATTTGTGACACACACTAAAAAACTATTTGCCTCTTATTGAAAATTCAAATTTATCTGGACATTCTGTATTTTATCTGACAACCCGACTAAGGAGACAAGGCCATGTGATTTTTTAGACGACAATGTGAAAGGACTACTGAGCTCATTCATCTCTAAGCAGCTGTCATCCAAACCTTTAGAAATTGTGCTTAGATAAATAAACATACTGCATCCATCCAGATTCACCATTTCTCCCAGGTTTTGGCCAAACGCCCCTATTTCCTGTCTAGGGGACACCATTCTAATGGTGGATGGAGGTTATGGAAGGGAGTGGACCCATTGAGTGGGAGGGGAGCAAACTGGGCAGACTAGAGCCGCTCACATGGTAAGAAACCTCTGTCCCTCATGGAGGTATTTTCTTACTGAACTCCTCAGCTCTCCACCCACTTTGAATAATGATCAGAGCTCATATGGAGAGAGCACACGGCATGTGCTACTGTGCCCTATATGCACAATCACGTTTCATCCTCACAATAATCTACTAAACAGATGTCAATCCCATTTCCATTTTACAAATGCGGCTCAGAGAAATGGAGTAACTTGCCCAGGGTCACATAACCAGTAAGTGGCCCATACTGGGTCCAAACCCAGGTCTGCCCAACTGCAGAGCCCCAAAAACCTCTAGGATGGCATGCTAAGAAGGCACCAGGCTAGGAGAAAGAGCTCACTGGGATCCCAGAAAGTAAAACAAGATAATCTGTAAAGCTCCTCTGGTACCTACTCCAACACTTCACAGTCCTGGTAGCATTGCATTTGTTTGCAGACTATGAGAGCTGCGGTGGTCCAGCCTCCGCACCTAGCACAGCACCAGTATTTGGCGGCAGCTTTTAAAAAATGCTTAAGAAATGAAAGCAATGGATGTGTCACTTAACAACATAGAGAGTCAGAGAAGGTGACTTTCTAACACCACACAGAGAGTCAGGGAATGTGCCCAAAGATGGTGAGCTCCCTCCTTTGTTTCCCAGCTTCTGGCTGCCCTGTCCCCTCATGGTCTCCTCTGCCCTTCCCCCTATTCCTTAAATCGCTCAGCTCTCAGTCCCAGTGACCCTCAAATTGCTCCCCAGAGAGAGCCTCCTGCTCCACCTAGAGGACAGCCGAGTCATCAGTTTTCTGAAAAGAGAGTGCAGGAGAGCCCAGCCATAGACAGGGAAGCAGAATCCCAGACCACCAGCTGGCCTACCTAAGACATTCATCCCGTCCTTGAACTCCAAGCCCTTCTTGATAACCATCTTAGTCTCCTCCGGCACCTCGGTCACAGTCTCGTTCAACAGAGACACAACAGCGCTGGTTGCGTTGGCCTCCTCGTCTGGCGGTGGTGCAACCAGGACTTTCTTTGTCACTGTTTGAATCTAATAGAGTGAGGGAAAAAAGGCATAAAGTTGAGGTTTGGCCTATGAGGTGAGAGAAAAGCCTGGCTACTCATATATTTTAAGGTTCCCAACAGGTTAACAATAATTAAGAAATACCAAAGCAAGGTTATGAAAACTGGAGAATATTTTCTATGTCTATTTACAAAATGGTGTTTTATTATACACAGTGAGATACAATTGTCCTAATCACAGATAATTACAGAATTTTTTATTTGTGCAAATTTGTGGGGTACATGAGAAATTTTTTACATGTATACAATGTGTGATGATCAAATCAGGGCATTTAAGGTGTCTATCATCTGAGTACAATGCATTTTTTAAGTACAGTCATCCAACTCTGCTATCAAACATTGAATGAATTCCTTCTATCTTTCTGTATGTTTGTGCCCTTTAAGCTACTTCTCTTCATCCTTCCCTTTCCCCCACACTCACCCTTCCTAGCCTCTGTTATCTATTTTTCCACTTTTTTCCCATGTGTTCAAATATTTTAGCTCCCACATATAAATGAGAAATGCAATATTTGTCTTTTTGTGCCTGGCTTATTTCACCTAAGATAACAACCTCCAGTCTTATCCATGTAGCTGCAAATGACACGATTTCATAAGTATAGAATGTATAAAAATAATTTGCAAATGTACTATAAGTACTGTGGTCAATAATAGGACACAGTCTTAAACTTGGGGGATAAATGTCTTCTTTCACTCCTATGATTGAAGCTCAGAAACAGTATGAAATGTCTAACTTGGATGCTCTTCCCAATTGTGAGACCTAGTTAGATGGTCCTTCCAGTTGTGATGGGCCCTGGCTCTGGTTAAGAATAGGAAGCCTTGGCAGGGGTCAGATCAACAACTCATGATCCACCTGTTTTCCCCCCCAACCTGGTCCCCACTGGATAGGGGCATCACAGGCTGCCTCAGTTTGGGCTCCTTCTAGAGCCAGGCTCGGCTGGAAATCTCCATCTGGGTACCAAGAGTGCCAGCTGCCAGCAGCCACCATGGCAGGAGCATTTGCTCAGATTTCAGATCCAAATTCAAGGTGGGAAGACAGCCGCTCCTTCTAAGCAGTGATGCCAAGCCTTGCTCAATGTTCCCCAAGCGTCTCTGTCAGATGACTCACAAGGAACCTCTCCCGCTATTCCTCGACATCCATGGCAGTGGTCCTATTTTTAAAGGTGCTAGGCACCCTACATGCAGAGTGCTATAAAAATCCACATCTGAGGCTAAAAAACACCACCTCCAGGGGCATTAAAATAGAACTCAATGCAGAATCCTAGAATGTCAGTGCCGGCATGTAGTAGGTAACAGATGGCTGAACCCTGAATAGATACGGAAGAAAATGCATGGGAAAGTCAAGTGACTTGTTGGACGTCATGGAGTTATGGGCAGAACTGGGACTTCAACTCAGATGACCTCATCTCCATTGAGTTATTTCCACAGCCTGTGCTGTATGTTAAGCTATGGGGATCCAATCCTACTGTGCTGGGCTCCATAGGAAGCAAAGCTGAACTGCCAGTTATCCAAAATGGAAGGGAAGGGAGGTCAGTGTTCTCTGAGGAGAGGAGAGTGCTCTCTGTTCTAGCCTGGCCACATGTACTGGTTCAGGGAGAGAGGAAGCCTAGGGCCAGCTGTGTGAGGGAAGAACAGGCAGCCCACTTCTCCCCTCAATGTGGCCCCTTCGTCTGGGCAACACTGGTGTGAAGAGTGAATGCAGGAAGGATCACAAGAGAAGCTTCCGTGAACAGCAGAGTCATGCTCCCAGGAAAGAAAAAGGGACCAAAGTCAACTGTCGACCTATCCTAAGAATGCAAAAGTAGCCTAAATTTGGTTTAAAAGAGAAATACTCATGGATCTAAATGAATGGTGGCTGTCAGGATCAGGCAGGAGGCCAGCTGCTACCTGTTTTACATCCATTACGTCTTAGGTCAACAGTAGCCCCTCAACTCAAGGGCAGCTTGCTAGTTAGTTGCTGAGGCAGGATTCAAGATGAGTTATGCTTGACTCCAGAAATCCAGATTCCAAATAGCACAGGCCAGTAGTGTAAGTTGAAGCTGAGGAGATAGGAACATTGAACACAGGCCTAGTTCTCTGCCTGAGTTCCTGATTCACAGAACCTGTTTGGTTGCACAACTTCATGTATTTGCTGTTTTAGTCTGTTTTGTGCTGCTACGACAGAATACCTAAGACTGGATAATTTATAATAAACAGAAATTTATTTTTTCACCATTCTGGAGACTGGGAAGTACACAATGAAGGTATCATCATCGGGCAAGAGCCTTCTTGCTGCATCATTACATGGAAGAAGGTAGAAAGGCAAAGAGAGGCACAAAGGAGCCAAACTCATTCTTTTATAGTAGCATTAATCCCATCCATGAGAGCAGAGACCTCGTGGCCTAATCACCTCCCAAAGGGTCCACTTATCAATATTGTTATAATGGCAACTAAATTTCACCATGAATTTTGGAAGGGACAGACATCCAAAGCATAGCAGGTGCCAACTCCAGCCTCCCTGACCCTAAGCCACCATCATGTCTCACCGTAAAACCTGCAAAACCATAAACTTACCTACTTAGCTTTCTTCTTGTCTACATACAGTCTATAGATAAGTGTGGCTATCTATAGCCCTGTCTATAACCTTAGCTTCCCCTGGCCCACCAAGTCATGCCTGAGCTGAGTTCACCTTCCTCCAGTCTCTGTACCCCCAACACTGGCCTCACACAACCTCCTTTTTCTTCTCTGAACATTATAAGTACTTTTCAGCCTCTGCATATGTGTGCCTCTACTGAGAAGCGTCTTTCCCCAGCTCTTTGTAGGCCTAACTCATTCTGATCCCCTATCCTCTCAGCTCAAACATCTCCCCTAGTTACCACCAGCCTATCATCCTGCCTCTAGCCCTCAGAGAACACCTGTCTCAATGTTTAAGTCTCTTCTGTGTTTCCCTGATGTTTATTTTGGTCTACCTCCCTCCCCTTTAATGTAAGTGAGCTCCTTGGGGCAGGATGCTCATCTCTCTCCTCCCCTATGGCATCCTTGTGCAAAGCAGAGAGCCTGGCAGCCCGTCCTGCTCACAAATATTGGCCGAGTGAACATACACAAATCACTGAATTTTCTGGAGGAAAAGAACCCATGTTATTTTCCTTCAGTATTTAAAGTTAAGATTTTTTAAAAACAGGTGATTCTGGGTTTAATATTGTAAGGCCATATCTTACAGCCAGTTACTCTCTTGGAAATCTCACTTTAGTTCAGAGTAAGCCCCAAATAGCAAGCAGGAGATCTCCCTGCTCACAAAGACACAGACACCTGACTTGGGCAAACCAGGCCCTGTCACCTGGGAGCAGGCAGTCTCCTCTCTGGGGGGAGCTCATCTTCCTCTTTACATCTCTGTTTCTAACTCTGGTCAGGGAGCCTCCTCCACTCAAGACAGGTTATTTTAAATCACTTCTAGCTGTACTCATGGACACAGATGTCTCTCATGCACCCTTTCTCTCTGGAAATGCCATGTCCCTTTAAAAGAGTTTCCTGTCCTCAAGTCCTCTTCAGTGCCTTCCTCCCAGGCCTAAGGAATCTGTTCCCATTCTCTCCCTGAGGTGGATTCTACACCATTCTTCTTCAGGTTGTCCTAACCCAAAGGGACCTTGATCCTAAGCCTACTGGGGGACCAAGGCTCAGTCCTCGTATGAATTTTGGCAAAGGAAAGTTGGGGTCAGGGCCAGGATGGGGAAGGGAATGGCTCATGTCTTTATTCCAGAGTGGCAGACAGCACCTCTTGCCACAGGCAGCTGCATGCAAAGACTGCCCATCCACCATAACGCTCACCGAGTGTGAGTGTGGCCAGCTCCACAAAAGTTCACTCCAAGACCAGAGCAATAGCTCCAGGAGCCTGCCTGCTTCTTGGTCCTGCTTTCCTTTTTTCACAGAGCATGGCATGACCAGGCACAGAACTGAGTCCAAATCTGTCCTTCCCAGGCCCTCCCATGCTCCCCTCTCCACCAGTCTACTACCAGCTCAGCCTCCTGCACCTGCCATCCCAGAACACTCTCTCCAAAACGTTAAGAATGGACAGCACCCAATTGTGTGTCTCACTCTAAAGCAAGTCAATTCATCTTTCTGAGCAAGCTGGCTGAGGGGCAAACATGCTATACAGATGGGGCCCAGTAAGCACCTTCTCCTCCAGCTTATTTCTATTTATTTCTGCATCCAACTTCCCTGGCCTGGAGTGGTTTCCTTTAATATAGGCCCATGCTACATGTACCACTAAAATGGTATCTGAAACTAGGGAACATACCCCAACCCAGAGTAATCTGGGTTCAGTAATGGTTAAGGGCTACATTTTGGAGACAGCTAGGAATACACACTTTTCTTCTAAGCTACCTGTTTCCTAAGCTCATTCTTCTGTGCTTCGAAATGGCTGAAGGAGACTGCTTGGTTTTAGCTTAGTTTCTACCCAGATTCACGGGAACTGGCGTGTGTGGAATGTGTTCTAGCCTAAGCAGGCCTTGGGGCTAGAAAACAGGGTAGTGGATGGTGCCTACTCAGCTAACTCAGTGGTTCCACTCAGTAGAATCACCTGTTTTTAAAAAATCTCAAGTTTAAAAAAATGTATAGGCGTGTATGCAGCAAGCAAGAGTATACATTGCTAAGGAATCTGTACCCACTACTACATACTTTTGTAGTGCCATTTTGCAACAGCCAGCAAACTCAAAATATAAAACTCCTGATAGGGCATTTTTACTTCTAGGAATTTATCCTTTAAAAATATTATGCAATCATGAAAAAAAGAAGAGATGACTTTAAAACATTGTTCAATGAAAAAGTCAAATGTAACGTTTTATGAACAATGGAGTACCGTTGGGTTAAATTCTTGTTTTGTTTGTTTGTTTGTTTTGAGACAGTATGCTACTCTGTCTCCCAGGCTGGAGTGCAGTGGCTCTGTTCACTGCAACCTCTGCCTCCCAGGCTCTAGGAATTCTCTTGCCTCAGCCTCCTGAGTAGCTGGGATAACAGGCATACGCCACCACACCCAGCTAATTTTTGCATTTTTGGTAGAGATAGGGTTTCACCACGTTGACCAGGCTGGTTTTGAACTCCTAACCTCAAATGATCCCCCTGCCTCGGCCTCCCGAAATGCTGGGATTATAGGCATGAGCCACCACATCTGGCCAGGGTTGAATTCTTTTAAAGATTATGCACACTTGCATATGTGGAAAAAGAAAAATATAGGGGAGGAAACAACATTCTCAACAGAAGTAGCTCTAGAGAAGGGAAAGTAGAAGCTTCTAACTTTTACTTTATGTACTTCTATACTTTCTAAATCTTTCATAATCTGCAAGTATTACTTCCACAATTTAAAAAAAATACCCAAGCTCCAGATTCATCCCTTGGAGATTCTGATTGTGTATGGTATTTGTATTTTCTTAAAAGTGCCATTGGTGGTTTGGCTTTACTGCCAAGTTTAAGAACCCCTGTGTACTCTAGAAGGTTGTGGGCAAGGCTAATAAAAATATGCCCATGGATGACTCAAAGACGCATTTCCCAGCCTCATGCACAAAAAGGAAAGGAAGAGATAGATATAAGGAAAGAGAGAGAGAGAGAGAAAAGGAGGACAATCCCAGAGCAAAAAGATATGAAGTGAGCTGGAAAAAAAAAAAGGAGGTTTAAAAAAGTTAAAACCAGGAGACTCCAATCCCAAGATCCTTCCCTAAACCACCTCATAGAATCCCTGGGCCTAGACAGAGATAATTACATATTAAGAAAATTTCTACCAGAGTTGATCTGTTAAAATAGACTCTTTTTTTTTTTTTTTTTTTT
>NW_016814096.1:3095485-3098283 GCF_001698545.2 Rhinopithecus bieti
CGGAGTCTCACTCTATCGCCCAGGCTGGAGTGCAGTGGCCGGATCTCAGCTCACTGCAAGCTCTGCCTCCTGGGTTTAAGCCATTCTCCTGCCTCAGCCTCCCGAGTAGCTGGGACTACAGGCACCCGCCACCATGCCAGACTAGTTTTTTGTATTTTTTTAGTAGAGACGGGGTTTCACTGTGTTAGCCAGGATGGTCTCGATCTCCTGACCTCATGATCCGCCCATCTCGGCCTCCCAAAGTGCTGGGATTACAGGCTTGAGCCACCGCGACCGGCAAAATAGACTCTTAAGTTATCGCCTTGATAACTTAGAGGACTGGAGAAGAGAGAACATCTGAACTCTGGATTACCTGTTGAAAGCAGGCTTGAACAAGGTTTTCAGGAAAGAGATTTCGAATAAGGTCCAGGAAGGCATCCAGACTGGACACTTCATCGTTCTTCTTCCCAGGCCCCAGCTGCTGCTTGAGCTTAGGATTCCCTGGATGGATAGCCAAGACCAGAATGACCCCCAGCACTGCGGCGATGATGGTTGTGGACATGTAATACACCATGGCTCTTGTGCCCAAGCGGCCACTAGCCTTAGCATCCAGGCCTGACAACCCTGGATTGAAAAGAAATGCAGAAGGATTAATTCTATTACATTTGTGCTAATGACCTGTGTCTACATTTCTATGACATTAGCTTCATATTACTCAAATGTGTTAATGGTTGATTAAATCCCCTACTGTAGTCTTCCCTCAGTATCAATGAGGGAATTGGTTCTGGGACTCCCAACAGATACCAAAATCTGCAGGTCCTCAAGTCCCTTGTGCAAAATGGTGTAATATTTGTATATAACCTATGCACATCCTCCTGTCTACTTTAAACCACCTCTAAATTATTTACAATACCTAATACAATGTAAATGCTATGTACGTAGTTGTTACACTATATTTTTAAACTTGCATTATTTTGTATTTTTTATTAGTTTTTTTTTCTCAAATATTTTCAATCCGCACATGAGGGACTCACAGATATGCAGGGCCGACTGGACTGAATATTTGGTCAATTCCATAATGTATCATTCTATTTTCCAGGGAGATTTTCAACATTTTACAGAACTGGGAGAGTTGGAGATTCTCCTGTTTAGAGTTTACAAATGGTCTGTGACAACTTTTTTGTCAGTCTGCAATAATGAGTTAAAATAAAGTTGAAGACAACCCATTTTTAATTCTGAGATTATGTTCTTTCCACTTTTTTTTTTTTTTTTTTTTTTTGGTCTTAACATATCCTTTCTTTTATGAAGCAATGCGATGGTGCTGGTACATGCTAGTTTTTAACTTGTTTATTTATTTATGTTTTAATGTCCTCACTTGGAAGACTAAAAAGTTAGTGGCTCTGTCCCACGCTCAAAATGTCTTTTGAATATATTACTAGTAACTGACATGGAGAGTCTGAGAATAAAGATTTCGCCCAGTCCTCTCATTTCTCCGAGGTGAAGCATGAAGATCCACGTTCCCAGCCTCATGCAGGGATTAGGGAACACCCTGTGAAGCACCCTGCCAATGGTGGGCACTTCATCTATACCTAGGGAGGTCAGAGGAAATTCCAAGCAAATTAACAAAAACTCCAGCCCCACTGGGTTTTTTTCCAATTGTTTCTTCAATGTGTCCACTTCCTGGTTTCAGTTCCTGCTTTTACCAGAAAGAGAGATTGAACCCCTTTTTGGGGGTCAGTCCTTTTTGCTGTGGGGGAGGAAGTTAGTGATGTGAGCTGCTCTAAATTAAGCTGACCTACATATGACCTACTTCTCTTTACAACCTAAAGTCTAATTCTAGCCAATGGGAGCTAGGTTTCCCCACCAAGTTGGCCAATGTATGATCTGTTAACAGGCCTAGAGAACATTCTATCTGGTTTAGAGAGGAGCATTCATGGTAAATGGACCCTTTCACTCAATCTAGTGCGGAATGATAAGATCCCACTAAGCCCCTAAGTGCCTGATCCTGAGTTCCAGCATTTCAGGTACTGGGGTCACTGGTCAACCAGCTGAGGCTGTCTGACAACCCAGCTCAGCCCCTGAATCTCCTGGAGTGATCAGAGCCTTGCCAGTCCAAGGGGATAACTTCTCCAGATCACTTAGCTGGCTGGTACCCAAATTTGGACCAAAACTTGGCTTCCTGCCCTCAACTCAGAGCTTAGTCACCAAAGGGCACCAATGTATACCCTGTTTCAGCAATATTATTTGGTAAGGAGGAAAATATCAGTATAAGCCCACAGAGGAGGACCAAATTCTTTCAAATACAGTAATTAATTATTTTAGTCAAAAATAAGTGAACATGATGCCACAGATGAGGAGTACCTTTGTTCTGAAAAACTCAGAGGACTTTCATACCTAGCATTTCATTTATTTTTAATGCCAACCTCCCTCTATTCCCGATTAAAATAGTAGAAAGTTTCCTTTGCCATTTATTACCTTTATCAGTATCTGAACAAAATATAATTTAGAAAGGTGAGAAAAGTAGACATTAAAAATTAAGGCCAGGTATGGTGGCTCATGCCTATAATCCCAGTACTTTGGAGGCTGGTGGATCATGAGGTCAGGAGTTTGAGACTAGCTTGGCCAATATGGTGAAACCCTGTCTCTACTAAAAATACAAAAATTAGCTGGGCATGGTGGCACACGCCTGTAGCCCCAGCTACTCAGGAGGTTGAGGCAGGAGAATCGCTTGAACCCAGGAGGCAGAGGTTGCAGTGAGCCGAGATTGCACCACTGCACTCCAGCTTGGATAACAGAGGGAGACTCTCCATCTCAAAAAA